>NC_137466.1:195025396-195625396 GCF_964235325.1 Thermobia domestica | reverse complement strand
TACTTTATTTCAAATTAAAAATGTTCATTAGTGGAAATTTTCTTCAATCTTAGTTCAGCTGATATTGTTTAAAAGATATAGGACTGTTTTTACCTGTCTGAAATATCTATATATAAAACAATGCATTTCATCTTAAGTTTCTTTTAGTTTCTAAATACGTATATTGCGTATAATTCATTTCAAGATTGGGCCGTGGTGACGGATGCACATTTAGTGTAAAAGGTTCTAGATTTGAAACGGGACCACACCACACCACTTGAGATTTCTGACGTATTTTGAACATTATTCATAATATTTTGAAAAAAATATGGGAACGGTCTTCTTGCCCGCCCCCTAATGTTGATGACAGATTTACGACGATGGTGGACAAGAACAACTTGTACAGAGTTGATTTTTCTTATCATAATTCTCCTCTAATGATCATACGTGGCTTTAGTTAAGCTAATAGGCAACCCATATACTACGCACAGATTACCATCAAGGAACCCAACAATAATATTTATAGAGAATTTCCAATTTTTATTCAACTTATCTTTCTAGTTTTAAATGAAACATTGGTACTTTAATCTTTACATACCTACCTCATTCCTCATACTGGGTATAAATGTAAGAGAACGACCATACATAAATTTGAATTAGAGATTAGGAATTATTTCTGGGTTATCGGCATTTTGGCTATTTTAATCTTTCACATATGAGGGATGACGTCTCGATGACACATTACCTGGCGAAGTGGGGAAGTTAGACACAAAGTGGAAGGAAGGAAGACTCCTGGATCTTTTATTTTACGAACCATCCCAGTACCTGCCTCGTGTGAATGAGAAAAACCCATCCAAACCCTCAGTGAGTATGGCTGGAATGAAAACGCTTTTACACCTTTCTCTCTGAGTGTCTCCATCACAAGTCGAAACCGGGAAGGGGCGGACCAAGGCAAAATTTTCACCGACCGACCAAGGCAAAACTGACTTTTTTGGCGCCCTTCTAGTCCTAGTCTATATTTTCCATTTTATTACAGTGATATAATATTTTAACCCAAATGAGTACTCAAATACATGATATAGGTACATTTAGTGTTTAAAAATATACATATGGTATCAATAACATTGTGTTTTTTATTATTACTTATGTAGCAACATGCATAAACAAAAACAATATCGAAGAACGTGTATTGAATACTACTAATAGTAACATAATTACTGCTATATTGTAAATTGTTTTGTAATATCAATAACACCAGGAGTCATTCTATTATATACCCGACTATGTAACCATCTATTCTTATACGTCAAATACCAATAAGTACATTTGACATATGTTGAACGTGTTTTACGAACAACAATATAAACAACTCTTTTTATCGCCTTTAGTGTGGGAGACCTGGGTTCGATTCCACATGTGGTTCGGATTCCACATTAATCAGTAGGTCCACGACTCATATAGCCTCGCTGCTGAACGAGACGTTAAACTCCAAATCACCATCATCATCATCATCATCAACTCTTTTTATGTAGGTCCTAGTAGTTGAAGCCCATAGCATTCATTAAAACGTATCTCATGAATTTGTACAAAAGCTAAACACAACTTTCGTAACATTGAAAAGTAACTAAACCATATCAACGTCAATCTAGGGAAGTTTATGAGAAGGCGTTCATATCTTCCATGAAAACAGTAGCTTAAAATCTAGAATAATTTACGCAAATTGTGTTCCTAATTTTGCAAGCTTTAGCCTGAGGCGTGATAATTAATAGGATAATAAAAACTTAAGAAAAACTAAATAAAAAGTTAAATACCACTATTACTGAAAATTAGCAACAGATTAAACAGTTTTAAATACATTTTTTCAGCACCACACAACAATTACAGCATAACCATCTGAGCACTTTTGTCTACAAAATCTATATCAATGTTTGGAAGAATGTCGAACTCAATGTTCATCATGTTCTCCGTGTACTACCACATAAAAAGAGTAACACCGATAAAATCCAATAACCCTCATTGCCTGGAAAAAGTTCAGAAAGAACTTAGACCGTTATAAACAATACAAATTCCCCCTCCTCTCTCTCTTCTAAATACCATATCTTCATTTGTCGATACAGTCCCCCTATTGCTATGAAACTCTCTTCTTCCGTTATGGAATAGAAAAAGATAATGTAATTGACGCTGCTTTACAAGAATATAATCCAAAAAAGTCAGTAGAAAACACGTTATAAAATTTACTTTTTGAGGCTCGTTTTAGCGGTCCCTTACTGTGGCGCCCCAGGCAGTCTCTCTGGGTGCCCAGCCCTTGGTCCGTTACTGAACCCGGCACCGCTCTCATACCCAAAGCGTGTGAGTTTTAAATCTCCAATATTTTTTGAAAAATGAAATGAAATCTTTAAGTTTTATGCCCCATGGTTATGCCGATTAGGCTAAAGAACACGGTGATGATGAGAGAGGAGTGAAATGGTGGAATGAAGAAAGTGGGAGGAAACGGGAGGACTCCGAGAAAACCCACGAGCACGGTATTTGTGCACCACAAAGTCCTACACGGTGCGAGCTGGGTTCGAACTAAGGACCCCAAGCACCGAAGGTGAACGCTCTACAACTGAGCCACCGCGCACCCAATATTTTTTGAAGTTTAACCAAAAAGTCATATATTTGAGGTTAAATAGACAAACATGTTTTGCTACTTATTAAGTGAAGAGTTGAAGTTATATTTTTCAGTTTGAGCATTAATTATTATGTAGCTGCAAGTTACTTATTGGACAAGACAATAACGTGTTGAATATAAACAATTAGAGCTCTTAATAAGAATGTGTTTAACGTATAATGTACGAAAGCAAAAGTTTCGATAGGATTAATTAGTATAGTACTGAATATACTCGTATGTTATATTTTTTGATAATATGGTAGTTTTATTATTTGACCTTATTGTAGGGAACGTGCGACAAACATGTCCAGTTTTATAATGAAGGTAGTTCACCCACATTGTATAGTTTTGCAATGTGTTCGTTTGTTTGATATATATTCTGTGCATAATTTCATAATAAAATGTTTTGTTTGTACATGTTCGAATTGCATGCAAGAACTTTCTTTAATGAACAGTCTTTACGGACGTTGATCATTTGCGATAATATAAACATTATGTGATTTTAATCACTCTATATTCCTGAAAGTATTGACATTTGTTTCCTGTTTTTCTATGTATAAACAGAAAAATAAATATCAGAATAAAGTACCACTTATTTGCACGATACATTTCATTGCAATAGTTTGTGACCTTCTGTTTGTCCAGTTCGTCTCAGTTCTTTCGCTAGTAGATCACATCTCTGTGCACGCTAGGAAGAACTAACAACTTCACATTATGGAATTTGTGTAAAGTTTTATCGAGGTATGTTTGGTACCGTTATGTCTATATTGTGCCAGCTAGGCTATAGTGAGTGAATGAACACTTTCAAAGTCTCAGTTAGCAATGGTATGATTTCTCGCCTGCTTTAGTGCTTACACCATAGGGAACAAGGAATACAAAATTTTTGTCCTAAAGTTATAGTGTTTCATTTTATTGTGATAGGTGAGTCATTTTCTGTCCTAAAGTTATAGTGTTTGATTTTATTGTGATAGGTGAGTCACTTTCTAAAGTAGTGGTGACTCGTGAATTGTGATGCCGGGTGTTGTAGTAAGAATAATAGGAGACAGAATCGTTGACCTCTGCTGCTTGGGGTCCCGGGTTCGATCCCAGCCCCCGCCAAGTGAACTTTGTGGTGGACAAACACCGTGTGCGTGGGATTTCTTCGGGTTCTCCCGTTTCCTCCCACTTTTTCATTCCACCATTTCATTCATTTCTCATCTTCGCCGTCTCCTTTAGCCTAACCGGCATAATTAAAGATTTCATTTCATTTCAATAGGAGACAGAAGATAAAAATTAGACTCAATAACTTACAAACGTCACTATGACGCATACACTGACAGTAAGTGGTATATGAATACATTTAAAGCGAGTTCTCTTGAAAGCGATGAGTTTTAATACAGAATACTTACAAAATGAGAAATAGTTTTACATCATTCCAAGAGATAAATATTTCTATTTAAGAATGATAGATAACATCCGGTGTATCCTCCACTACTTGCTCTGCAGAATTTCACTATCTCGATTAAATCTATAATAACTTTTGCTCTTACTTGTTCATACATACTTTTACTCAAAACAATTTCAATTTCCTTTTTGAGTTCTAATACTGTTCATAGAGCTTTGATAGTTCAGAGGCCCTAACTAGAAGTAGTAGTAATGAGTATGGTCGCATGATCTAGGATCAATGGGAGATAGATTGCGCATAGTTTTTGTCAATGAGGAAAAAGCGTTTATTAGTTTATTACCGTACAGTACATATAACATGAAATAAATCTTCGTAGAACAAAGGACTTCCAAAGTTGTTAATTTCTTACTCATAATGGCTCCACAATATGGTTCCCATTGCAATGCCAAGATACTTAACCCTAAGTGCTCGCGTGGGGGTTTCCTGGACCCCCAGCAATTTTCCTTAGTGATTTTCTAGAAAATGGAGTTGCTTATACTGCTGCCACTTCCTGAGAAACATCAATATTTTGCCTTTTATTAATCATTGAGTCGAAAAGAAAGGTCATAAGGAATGTCTCTAGCAATGCTCACCGCAATATTTTAATTAACAGCTAAAAAACAACAAAAAATATGGGGGTCTGTGGCACCCCCACGAGAGTACTTACGTTACAAAAAATGGCGTGACTACTTACGGGTTAAGTGTATTAAATACTTCGCTTGTGTCCTTTTCCTTTCAGTTAGTTAGTTCTAGATAAGTAGGTACAATTAGGCTAGGTTAATATGTGTTTGGTTTAATTGCCTTAAATTTGCAATTTGCGTATGCTTATGCCAAACCCGTGGGTTCCTGTCACCACGGCATGGCGCGTCCTCGGGTTGCGGATCGAGGAGAAGGCCTCTAGATAAAGAGGTTAACTGCGAATATACTGAATAAGCAGTTGCGGACAGCCGACTAGGAGTGGTCCTCCAGCTTGGGGGTTTGGGTAGGGCTAACAACCTCATCCTGTAAAAAAAAAGCACTTGTTCAGAAATATTCGGTTCTCCGAAAACAAAAGCCTCGGACAAGGACTGATAACTTGGCACGATCTCAGCAAAATAAAATGGACATGAGATTTGGAACATGGAATATTAGGAGTCTTTATAGAGCAGGCGCGTTAAAATCCGTAACAAGTGAGTTAGAGAAATACAGGATGGACGTAGTAGGAGTTCAGGAAGTTAGGTGGGATGGAAATGGATCTGTGAATTCCGGAAATTTTACGTTCTTTTACGGGGAAGGAAATAAAAATCACCAGTTAAGAACAGGGTTTTTCGTTCATAAACGTATATTACCAGCAATTAAACGGGTTGAATTTATTACTGATAGAGTTTCTTTTATTACTTTTAAGGGACGGTGGTGTGATATTATTGCTTTCAATGTACATGCCCCAACTGAAGATAAGGATGACGATATAAAAGACAGTTTTTACGAAGAAGTGGAACGGATATTTGACCCACTCCCGCGATACCATATGAAGATTCTATTAGGGGATTTCAATGCGAAGGTAGGACGAGAGGATATTTTCAAACCGGTTATAAGGAACGAAAGTCTGCATAAGGAAAGTAATGACAACGGTGTTAGACTCGTGAACTTTGCAACATCCAAAAACCTAATCGTGAAGAGTACAAAATTCCTACATCGCGACATTCACAAATACACTTGGACATCAACAGACGGGAAAACACATAATCAAATTTTAGTAGATAGAAGAAGGCAATCTAGCATAATTGATGTCCGGTCGTTTAGAGGGGCTGATTGTGGGACTGACCACTACCTGGAAGCAGCGATAATAAAAGAGAGGTTATCGTTGAATAAAGGTGATATTCATTGTCCGAAAACGGAAAGATTCAATTTAAAGAAATTAGAAGAGAGCCAGGTAAGAGAGAAATACCAGATTGAAGGTTCTCGGCTTTCGAATAGGTTCTCGGCTTTAGAAGATTCGGAGTGCATTAGTGTTGAGGATACCTGGATTGAAATTAGAGATAACATTAAAATTTCAGCAAAAGAAAAATTGGGACACGCGAAAATACGTAGTAACAAACCATGGTTCGACCAGGAATGCATAAAACTAGCAGAGAAGAGAAAACAGGCAAAATTACGCTGGCTACAAAATACGAATGAAATAACTACACAAAATTTCGCAGATATCAGGCGGGAAACTTCCAAAACTTTTAGAACAAAGAAACCCGATTTTTTGAAAGCTAAAATTAAGGAACTTGAAGATAATAGTAAAAATAAAAATATTCGGGACATGTATAAGGGGATCCGCGAATTAAAGAAAGGCTATCAACCTCGTGCTTATATATTAAAGAAATCTGACGGAATTGTTCTCACTGACATGGATAGCATCTTAAATAGATGAAAAGATTTTTTTGGCGATTTGCTTAACACGCAACCAAAAACTAGTGTGCGTGGAGAAAAGGAGATACAAACCGCAGAACCGTATATTTCAGAACCCAACCGTATAGAAGTGGAAACCGCTATAAAGAAATTAAAGAAACACAAATCTCCGGGTGTAGATGAAATTCCAGCTGAGTTAATTTTAGCTGGAGGCGAAAAATTGTGGAACAAGATACACAAACTCATTCTCCTTATCTGGTACAACAAAGAATTGCCACAAGAGTGGAAAGAATCAATCATTGTTCTAATTCACAAGAAAGGCGACAAAACTGGCTGTAATAATTATCGAGGCATTTCTCTTCTGTCAACATCCTATAAAATCCTTTCAAATATTCTATTACCAAGACTGACCCCATACGCAGATGACATTATTGGAGATTATCAGTGCGGATTTAGACGAAATCGATCAACTATCGACCAAATATTTACCATTCGCAAAATACTCGAAAAAAAGTGGGAATACAATACCCCGGTGCATCAACTATTTATTGATTTTAGAAAGGCGTACGACTCGGTTAGGAGAGAAACATTATACAAAGTTCTTACAGAACTTGGAATACCGAGAAAGCTAATTAGATTAATTAAGATATGTTTAAATGAATCCCAAAGTAAAGTCCGGGTAGGAAAATATATGTCCACAAGCATTCACGTCGAGCAAGGAGATGCGTTGTTGCCATTCTTATTTAACTTTGTTCTGGAATACGCTATAAGGAAAATCAAAGATAGCAATCAGGGTCTAGAGTTGAACGGTATTCACCAGGTTATGGCATATGCTGATGATGTAAATTTAATAGGTGATGATAGGAGAACAATAGAAAGAAATGCAGAGATCTTATTAAACGCCTGCAGGGACATGGGTTTAGAAGTAAACGCAGAGAAAACTAAATACATGGAAGTGCGTCGGGACCGTAATACAGCAAATTATAGATGCGTTAAAATATTAAATAATACTTTTGATAAAGTGGATAGTTTCAAATATCTAGGATCAATATTAACAGAGGAAAATCATATCCACGAAGAAATTAAATGTCGATTAAAAGCAGGAAATTCGTGTTACTATTCGGTTCAAAATCTCTTGTCATCGCGAATTCTGTCGAGGAATTTGAAGCTTAAAATATACAAAACGATAATCATGCCTGTTGTTTTGTATGGCTGCGAAACATGGTCACTTACTCTAAGGGAAGAACGTAGGCTGAAAGTATTTGAGAACAGGATCCTGCGACGAATACTCGGACCCAAGAGGAACGGGAATGGAGAATGGGGAATGGCGAAAACTTCCTAACGAGGAACTACATAATTTATACGGTTTACCCAACATTGTTAGGTTCGTCAAGTCTAGGAGGCTTAGGTGGGCGGGTCATTTAGCTAGAATGGAAGAAAGTAGAAACGCTTTCAAAGTCTTGACTGGAAGACCAATCGGAAAACGACCATTAGGAAGACCTAGGCGCAGATGGGAGGACAATAATAAGATGGATCTCGCAGAGATTGGAATACAAAGTAGAAACTGGATGCAGTTAGCTAAGGATAGAAGTCAGTGGAGAGCTTTTGTGAACGCGGCATTGAACCTCCGGGTTCCATAGGCCATAGAGTTAGTTAGTTAGTATGCTTACGCCATAAGCAGGTGACCTGAAAGTAAATGCGGTAATGAAGGTAGAGTAAAGCAAAAAAAAAAAAGTATTGATATTGTCCCTGCGGAAAAATATGCTATTACAAATACTATACTGCAGTTTCAATAGTAGTTGCATCTAGTAAGCCTAAGAAGTGAAAATTAAAATATATATATATATATATATAAGTATATGTAGAATTGCAGTAATCCATATTTTATGAGAAGAAATATAGTACATAGGTTTTGTTATTTATCTATTAAAATGCTACAATAGCAGTAAAAGCGCTTTTTTAAGGTAAGGGATTAGGTTTTGGAAATTTCTTTTAATCATCTATTCTTGGTTTATTTCATCATACTTGGCTTCGTATCAAACAAATTAACCGCAGCCATTAGAGGGTTACGCCCTCTCTGTGGCATAGGTTTGAATACATGTAGGTGTTGCTAATACAGATATAATAGATGGTCTAAGTGCAATGCAAAACAACAACAAATTGAGAAAATAAAAAGCTACTTAAATTAGTCTTGAAAAACAAAACAATATATAATGTAGTGCAAGATAACATACTAATGGTGCAAATATACAAATGTAATATAATTAAAGGATAAATGTAATTAGGTATATGATATATGTATATATATATATATATATATATATATATATATATATATATATATATATATATAAGCAGATATGATAATGATATGAAGTGCACTGACGTCACAAACACATTGGGAACATTGGTGGTGACACATGATGATTATATCTTCTGTCTCGGGACGACTCGAGACTGGTGTAAGACGTAATGATAGCCCAATGTTAGCCCAATGTAGAACATGTGCTAAAATGGAAAAATATGAGGTATATGATCTGTGACGATGTAAATGTCAAAAATTGCTCTCTCTCTCTCTCTGCGGCCTCCAAGTTTGTTGTCTTAACATAGAGTGTGATGAGTATATTGAGGGGTGAGTGCTGGTATCGAGATGGAGCATCTGTAAGGGTATCAAGTCTTAAAGTGTCCAGATAGAGTGGATGAGTATTTCTTATGCGTGATTGAATGTATCTTGTCCGGAGTGTAGCAAGATGACCGAAAATGGCTGGAAAGTCTTTGTGTTCCTAGGTCATGTAATTTGGATATGGTAAGCGAATCCAATATGCCAGGCGAATAACATGGCGTTCCTTAACTGCTAACTCCTCGTAAAGTTTAGGTGAACCATGATACCAGGCAATGTGACCAAAGGTGAGAAGAGGTCAGAGAAAAATTTTGCATGTCTTTAGTAACACATCCACACTTAGTCCTCAAGTTGTGCCCGTAAGGCTTCGTAGAAGATTCAATCTAGTGGATGCTTTTAGCGCCAGTTTTTGAAAGTGAAGCTTCCAGGTGAGTTTGGTATCGAATACCACACCAAGATACGTAGCGGAGGCGCTTGGTCGAAGAAAATTCCCGTCAATTCATAGAGAAAGATTAGCGGGATTTCAGCGTACTTAAGTTCTACATTTAGGTGGAAGGAAAACAAGGGCTTGTGTTTTCTCTGAATTGACAGTTAATTTCCACTTCCTGCACCAGATGTGAAATTGTCGAGTGTCATTTGTAGGCTTCTACTGATCTGAAGCATAGTTTTCCCGAGCGATAAAAATGCTGTGTCGTCAGCATATTAAAAAATATAGACATTAGGCGGTGGTCGAGGCATATCTGAGGCATATAAGGTATATAATAATGGACTAAGTGCAGATCCCTGAGGTACGCCTGTGTGCGGAAAAATAGATCTAGATAGGACATTTCCTATTGAAACATACGCTATGCGATTACTTAAAAAAAGAGTAAATGAGACGAATGTAGCAAGTGGGCAATTTGAGTCACTTTATTTTGCGCAGCAAGCCATAGTGCCACACCTTATAAAAAGCTTTTTCTAAGTCCATAAAGACTAGACATGATGGAACAGCTTTATTATGTTGATTGGTGATAACCGTGGTTAGGCATAGCAGTTGGTCGCTAATAGAAAAGTTTGACCTGAAACCTGCTTGATGTGTTGGTAACAGAACGTGTTCTTTAAGATGAATATGTAGTCTGTTGACGAGAATCTTTTCAAATAGCTTGCTGAAGGCAGAAGTTAACTGAATGGGCCTGTAAGAACTAATATCATGAATAGGCTTGTTTGGTTTATGAAACATGCACACCTTTGAGACTTTGAGACTTTCAGCATCCTATAAGAGATGAAATCTATTCCTGGAGCTGTGTTGCGTTTTCGTCGGAGAGCGGAATGTAATTCGAGAACAGTAATTGGTCTGGTAAGAGGATGATTTAAGTCGATTTGGTGTGCTACAGAGGGTTTTAGAGAAGGTACACTGGAAATATCAACACGTTCGCTCTGGCATGGATACTCAGCTGGTGTGAATACTGCTTGTAGTTAATCAGCAAAAGCATTTGCTTTATCTGTGTCTGAGAGTAGTTTAACACTATTGAGATGGAGCGGATATGTTTTAACAATATTCTTTCCCATTAATTGATGAAATTTCTTCCAGTAGCGAGTAGGACATGAAGGACATGCTTCGTCTCGCAACTTATTGCAAGCACTAATCCAGTGTCTCCGTTTATATGCAATAAGGTAGTTTTGCACTGCTCGCTGCCATTGTCTACAGCATTGAAGATTTGCTTCGTTTCCAGTACAATGGTATTCTCGAATTTGCTGCTGTGCACGTTTTACAATGGCCAGATATTGAGACGGTAACTTTCGTCTATTGGGAAAAATTTTGTCCATAGTAATAGAGGTTAAGGTATCTGTAAGTCAGGAGATAGTATTATACAATTCAGATTCAGTAGTTGGTGCTGTAAGTTCAGTAATATCTTTTTCAACGGTTGTCCTATACGTATTCCAATCAGCTTTATCGTAACGTTTGATTGTACGAAACACCGAAGAAGTGTTGTAGTAACTACCCTTATTAATCATTAGTTTTACTGGGCAATGATCGCTGCCTATTGTTTCTAGTAACTGTATATTGCAATCGCCGACCAGATTAAGTGACGTAATTACAACATCTGGTGTTGTTTGACTACTTGGTCTGGAATGACTAGGTAAGGCATGGATATGTAGATGTAGCTGTTGAGTTACGTAGTTGATAAATTGTTGTTTTTCTTGCTCGCTGCGACTGTGAATATTGATATCAGCCATAACGATGATATGTCGAAAATTATGGGCAATATAATTGAAAAAATCAAATGGTTTTGGATGTCTCGGCCAGATATAGATTGTAGGAACGTTGAGAACAATGAAGGGATAATAAACGGACAACAGATGTTCTGAGTGATTGTCAAAAGCCTGTGGATGATATTGGCGGAATGGTAATTTAGGTGAGAAACCTACTGCAACTCTACTTTGAGCTCTGGCGGTAGATCTTATATAGTCATGTCGGTGAAGGAGATAACCCTTGATTCGAGCTGTGACATTAGGTTTGAGTGCAGTTTCATTGATAGCAAAAATATCAATTTATTCTTCCAGTTAAAGATGTTCTAATAGAAGTTTATATAGCTAGAAAGATTGAATATTAATAAACAATAAATTCATAATTACGATCAGAAAGGACATGGATTTAAATGACGGTTTCAAAAGGCGCGATTTGAAAGTGAGCATACTGTCTTTAATATGTACAATACATATTGATGTTAAAGACAGACTTAGCAGTGACAGTTATGGTGCAAAGTATATGATCGCGTTGAAATGGCAGTACGTTCTGAAGCACTGTAGTGAAGTAACGAAGATAATCTTCGGTACTGAGTGAATGCAGAATAGATTGAGCTGGAGGTGTAGGTTTATCAGAACTTCGAATGAGTGCAGTAAACTCCGGGCGAGTAGGATCTGTCGGGGGCTTTGCCTTGCAGCGGTATCTGTATGTGGGGTGCACCTGATCACATGTGGAACATTTCGCCATAACCTGGTTTCATGTTGGTTGCCACAATATCCGCATCGCGGTTGATTTGGACAACTGTTTGTGAAATGAGCGTTGTAGGTCTGACATCTCTCGCACCGCAGAGGCACTGGCCCAGGAGTTTTAGAAGTCTCTACCCTATGAATTTTCTTATAAATAGGTACACTGTGTGCCAGATGATTATCGATAGAATGCTGGTTTTCTGACAAAACAAGAATCATATATGTTGGCCCATTATTGTTTTTAATGCGTATACATTTGTCCGTGTTAATGCCCTCTTGAATAAGCTCTTCGCGCACTTCGTCGTCCGTGAACTCTGGAGGAACACCACGAATAACGACAGATAAGATTAGAAATTTCTTAGTTGGTGGTGCTTGTTTAGGCCTAGTATCAGACTTTTTTTTTTTGTTAATTTTGCGTTTTTACCAAAGATTTCATAAGATGCCTTATTATGTAAATAGGTTCCAAACTGTGGATCTTTTGATTTTATAATATATTCATTTTTTTGTGTGGAGTATTTGTCCTACATTTGCACGTGGAGCGTTTTTAATGATACGGAGAAAGATCATCTTTGGATGCGTGTAGTTCGGGTCAAATTGAATCATTAGAAAATCGCTTAGAGTTACGGATAATGATTCTAAAGTTGACAATCCAGTGTCCATTGGTTGGACGTTAGAAGATATATATCCACCACGAAATCTCTTAACAGACTAAGTAGACACAGTAGATGGATGTCTCTCTTTAGATGTGCTACTATTGGTTGACTTCACCAGGAAAAATGTCGGGTGCGAATGGTTGTTCCAGTAGGTGCAGCTTGAACACGCGAAGTGTTTGTAGTTGTAGAAAGAGAAGCTGGTAATCCTGAAGGTCGACCAATATGGCGGGTGTTACTGTACTTTGGGTCGAAGTTAGTAGGAAGAAAAGAATGCAATTTAGGACGAGCAAGGGTGGCTGCATATGACGGTTGCAATCCAACAGTAGATGTGCTAGGATTCCTAGAGGCGGTTTTCATTGGTTCCGATTCTTCCGGCTTGCGAATGTAGGTAGGAGAGCGAGATCTGGAACGCTTATCAGCTGACTCTAAACTACCCTCCGAGAGCTGACGGGTACGTCGATTGGTTCGCGTATCGCGTTTGGCATCAGCCACTGCTTTATTTGTGGGACCTTGAACTAATCCTCTCTCAATCTCCTATGTAGGGTGTCTGCACTGATCTCACAAGTACGTTTGCAATACTTGATTACTGCTTAGTACAGTAACTAACTACAAGAGGAGTTAGGTTCGTAGTAAGTATGAGTAAAAGTGCCTGAGCTCCAAAATCTAACTTTTAATTTCAACCCTTTGATTTACGCTTATTTGTGATTTTACGTTTAATAAGGTCAAATGTTTAATAAGATATATGTATTTTCAATGAATTATTTAAGTATATCTTTTTTTATAAAGTTTATCTTTTTAAATTATTGTTCAAAGCCTATGTATTTTAATAAGACTTCTCCAAAATCAATGCAAGTGAATTGTCCTGCCATCTTTGAAGTTCTTTTAAACCATACATTTGTGAACGTGTATATATTTGTGGCCAATCCTTTCGACAATGAGATCTCGGGAACTACAGACTCTAGAAAGATGACGTGTTCACTGATGGATTGCAAATTTTGCGTAGATTGTCCAATTCTGATTGAATATTTTAAAAAACATGGTCATTAGTTCTTTATTACATTTTTACGGGTACAATGGAAGTGTTGAAATAAAAAAGAACTAAAACAACATATCCTACTAGTTATACATTTGAATACCACACTATTGTATACATGGGGTTGCATATCTCAGACGTTTATTTCGTGGTCAAATTATAATGAAAAACGATGGAAAACCATTTCTATGATCTAAATTGAATCTTTATTGTTTGGAGTGTTTTGACCAATTAACACCATATATCACTGACATTATAATAAATTGTGTTAGTAATGTATTTGGTTATTACATACTGCATGCAAGAAGAAAGAAAACACTGGTCATAGATGAATTAGGAACTCCAACCGGAAGTAGGTTCAAATCGTGCAAAGGGTGCGAGATATTGAGAAAAATAATCGAAAAAAGTCTTTCCTTTATGATACCACTAACTAACGAACAAACTCTATGGCCTATGGAACCCGGAGGTTCAATGCCGCGTTCACACAAACTCTCCACTGACTTCTATCCTTAGCTAACTGCATCCAGTTTCTACTTTGTATTCCAATCTCTGCGAGATCCATCTTAATATTGTCCTCCCATCTGCGCCTAGGTCTTTCTAATGGTCGTTTTCCGATTGGTCTTCCTGTCAAGACTTTGAAAGCGTTTCTACTTTCTTCCATTCTAGCTACATGACCCGCCCACCTAAGCCTCCTAGACTTGACGACCCTAACAATGTTGGTTAAACCATATAAATTATGTACTTCTTCGTTATGAAGTTTCCGCCATTCCCCATTCCTTTTCCTCATGGGTCCGAATATTGGTCTCAGGATCTTGTTCTCAAATACTTTCAGTCTATGTCTTTCCCTCAGAGTAAGTGACCATGTTTCGCAGCCATACAAAACAACAGGCATGATTACCGTTTTGTATATTTTAAGCTTCAAATTTCTCGACAGAATTCGCGACGACAAGAGATTTTGAACCGAATAGTAACACGAATTCCTTGCTTTTAGTCGACATTTAATTTCTCCGTGAATATGATTTTCCTCTGTTAATATTGATCCTAGATATTTGAAACTATCCACTTTTTCAAAAGTATCATTTAATATTTTAACGCATTCATAGTTTGCTGTATTCCGGTCCCGACGCACTTCCATGTATTTAGTTTTATCTGCATTTACTTCTAAACCCATGTCTCTGCAAGCGTTTAATAAGATCTCTGCATTTCTTTCTATTGTTCTCCTATCATCACCTATTAAATGTACGTCATCAGCATATGCCATAACCTGGTGAATACCGTTCAACTCTAGGCCCTGGTTGCTATCTTTGATTTTCCTTATAGCGTATTCCAGAACGAAGTTAAAAAATAATGGCGACAACGCATCTCCTTGTTTCAGGCCATTTTCGACGTGAAAGCTCGTGGACAAAAATTTTCCTAACCGGACTTTACTTTGGGATTCATTTAAACATATCTTAATTAATCTAATTAGCTTTCTCCGTATTCCAAGTTCTGTAAGGACGTTGTATAATGTTTCTCTCCTAACCGAGTCGTACGCCTTTCTAAAATTAATAAATGGTTGATGTAACGGGGTATTGTATTCCCACTTTTTTTCGAATATTTGGCGAATTGTAAATATTTGGTCGATAGTTGATCGATTCCGTCTAAATCCGCATTGATAATCTCCAATAATTTCATCTGCGTATGGGGTCAGTCCTGCTAATAGAATATTTGAAAGAATTTTATAGAATGTTTACAGAAGAGAGATGCCTCGATAATTATTACAGTCAGTTTTGTCGACTTTCTTGTGAATTGGAACAATGATTGATTCTTTCCACTCTTGTGGCAATTCTTCGTTGTTCCAGATAAGGAGAATGACTTTATGTAACTTGTTCCACAATTTTTCGCCTCCAGCTAAAATTAACTCAGCCGGAATTTCATCTACACCCGGAGATGTGTATTTCTTTAATTCCTTTATAGCAGTTTCTACTTCTATTCGGTTGGGTTCTGGAATATACGGTTCTGCGGTTTGTATCTCCTTTTCTCCACGCACACTAGTTTTGGTTGCGTGTTAAGCAAATCGCCAAAGAAATCTTTCCATCTATTTAAGATGTTATCCATGTCACTGAGAACTGTACCATCAGATTTCTTTAATATATAAGCACGAGGTTGATAGCCTTTCTTAAATTCGTGGGTTCCCTTATACATGTCCCGGATGTTTTTATTTTTACTATTATCTTCAAGTTCCTTAATTTTAGTTTTCAGAAAATCGCGTTTCTTTGTTCTAAAAGTTTTGGAAGTTTCCCGCCTGATATCTGCGAAATTTTGTGTAGTTATTTCGTTCGGATTTTGTAGCCAGCGTAATTTTGCCTGTTTTCTTTTCTCTGCTATTTTTATGCATTCCTGGTCGAACCATGGTTTGTTCCTACGTATTTCCGCGTGTCCCAATTTTTCTTTTGCTGAAATTTTAATGCTATCTCTAATTTCAATCCAGGTATACTCAACACTAATGCACTCCGAATCCTCTAAAGCCGAGAATCTATTCGAAACTTCAATCTGGTATTTCGCTCTTACCTGGCTCTCTTCTAATTTCTTTAAATTGAATCTCTCCGTTTTCGGACAATGAATATCACCTTTATTCAACGATAACCTCTCTCTTATTATCGCTGCTTCCAGGTAGTGGTCAGTCCCACAATCAGCCCCTCTAAACGACCGGACATCAATTATGCTAGATTGCCTTCTTCTATCTACTAAAACGTGATCAATTTTTTTTTATGTGTTTTCCCGTCTGGTGATGTCCAAGTGTGTTTATGAATGTCGCGATGTTGGAATTTTTACGTCTTTCACTTATGTCTGTAAAGGTACATGTACAGATGTTGTGAGGAATGAGAAGCAGATTTATTCTCATATGCGAATGATGCGCTGTGTAGAGAGCGCAGGTTCAGCTAGTCTATATATTAAAATGCTACGATAGAAATTGAAACGCTTTTTTTTGTAAGTGACTAGCCGTTCCGGCTAGAACCCTGTTAGAGGGTTATGCCCTCTCTTAGGGAACTGAAGTATGGAAATAGTAGCTGTGGGTGACTTTGAGAGGGTCTCAGAGTTCTTCATTAAAGCTTGTTATAACTATCAAAGACTTAAGGACCTTTGCGGGCTTTAACATCAGGTAGGGAAAGGGTGGCAGAGCAATTACATGATGTACATGAATGATAAGTCTGAGCATAGAGGACGAGTAAATAAGATGCAACTTAGTTGTCATTATATAGGTTGTATACTGTGGAGATGAAGATGGTAGATGAGGCGAGGTGCATGATCAGATCATAACACAGGGAAAGTTAGTTGACGGGTGAAGTTATCTTCTCGGCTAGGGGCTACTGAGGTCATTGATGAAGACAGTCGGAGCCCATGTTAGTTGTGGATGGATTTATTGTGCAACATAGGATGGAAAGATAAGCGGAAGATGGTCATGAATTTGATAATCAGCAAGTAACTCCAAGTCTAGTGCATCAGGAGGTAGTGTGTAGCAGTACAGAGTATACAGGAGTGAGAGCGGTGGATGGAAATATCGAAATGCTGATGGGTGGAGTGCCATATGATGCATAGAAATCAGAAGTAGAGGATGATGTGCTTCATAACGATTGTGTATATAGGTGAGACGTAACTTTTCGAGATGAAACTGTAGAGATGGAAACTCAATGCGGTTGTATAACTCTGCTGTTGGGCTAGGTAACTTAATTCGAAATGCAATACGTAGTGCATGTCTTTCTAAGATTAAGAGCTTTTCGTAGAAAGAGCGTGCAGCAGCTATCCAAGCAGTGTGACCGTATGTTAGAGTCGGTCGTAGGAAAGCTTTGTAGGTATTTAATACTGTAGTAGGTTTCAAGCCCCATGTTGTTCCGGTTAACCTCTTTAGAATATTTTGTCTATTGTAAGCCTTGGCGGTGATTGTTTGAAGATGAGGTTTCCATGTTAGATGTCTGTCGAATGTAATGCCCAGATAGGTCACTGTTGAGCGTGCCTGTATAGGTGTATGGTTGACATGAAGTGTGAGGCGGTTGGGATTTCGACAAACTCGTGAGGTTTTCTTAGAGGGAATGAATACAATCGCCTGGATTTTCGTGGCATTAATTGTAAGTTGGCACTTATCACACCAGCGGAGAAAATCGTTAATAGCTGCTTGCAAAGATTTGTTCATTCATTGGATAGTCGATCCCAAAGCAAGGAATGCAGTGTCATCGGCGTACTGAAAAAGATGGACTTTATCTGGTAGTGGAGGCATATCAGCAACGTAGAGAATGTACAGAAGTTGCGATAAAGCCGATCCTTGAGGAACTCCGGATAGCAGAAAAATAGGGTGTGATAGGCGGTTGTTAATAGAAACATAAGAAAGGCGACCCACTATAAAGTTGTAAATCAGACGGATATATGTGAGTGGAAAAGGGTGCCGTATTAATTTATAGATAAGTGCTAAGTGCCAAACTTTGTCAAACGCTTTCTCTAGATCAAACAGTACAAGACATGGTGGCTTGACGATATTATAATGATGTGTGACCATAGTGGATAAGCGAAGCAGTTGGTTGTTGATAGAATAGGCTGGTCTAAATCCTGCTTGATGGATGAGAAGAAGTTGGCGTCTGTCGATGTACGCATGTAGACGTCGGACAAGAATGCTTTCTAAGATCTTACTGAAGGTAGACGTTAATTGTATTAGACGATACGATGATACTCTTTCAGGCGGTTTGTGAGGTTTTGGAAACATTAACGTCTTTGAAGTCTTCCACTGGATAGGAAAATAGCCTGTTCGAAGAATGAAGGTAAAGATGCTGGCAAGGAGAGTAAGCAATGAGAGCGGACTTTCTTTGATATGTCGATAAGTGATATTATCGAATCCTGGTGTACTATTACGTTTATTTCGAACAACAGTGATGGTGTCCTGAACTGTAATTGGTTCTGTCAAAGGTTGATTAAGTGGAAGAGTATGGAGTGGATGAGGCTGTAAAGAAGGAGATTAAGTATTGACTGTGTCTGCTGGATGGTGATAAGTAGGAGGAGATCCGTTAGGTGTGAATATTGTTTGAAGAAAATAAGCGAAAGCGTTGGCTTTGTCTGTATCTGTTTGAATGCGAGATTCCCCTTGTAGTAGTGGGTAAGGTGTTTTGGTGTATTTTCCACAAAGAGTGTTAAAACGTTTCCAATACTTCGTCGGATGATTGACATCAGAAAGAGAATTACATGTTTTAACCCAACAGCGTAGTTTATAAGTGCATATGTAGTTTTTGAACATCCGCTGAACTTACTGATAATGACGAAGTGATTCAGGATTGCCAGTCCTTTGAAAATCTCGATAAAACTGTCGAGAGCGAGTAACGAATGTGAGATATTGCGGAGGTAATGTAGGCCGGTATGGTGTGGAGGTAGAAACTGGAATGAATAGAGAACTTGCCTCCTGAATTGTGGTGTTTTTGTGAAGTGAACGAATGTTAAGAAATATAAACGTTAAAGCCATGATGAAACAGACAATGCTAAACTGTGGTTTCCAAGCGAGAGGTATGGAAATATACATTTAGTCCTGAATAAGTCGCATAAAAATTAATATGGAAAATCTCTTTCGCTGCATGAGTAATTTGCCGTAACACGTGAGAGTGATGAAATGGTTGAATATTTTGTAAAGTAAGTGTGAGAAAAGAAAGAAGATTTCGCACTGTTATAGGTGAGTCCATAGAAGGAGGAGCATCAGTGGAATAATTGTGTGTGCGCAATCGTACTACATATTCTGGATGATTTACTTCAGGAGCAGGTTTGCCTTTGCATTTATAGATATATGTCGGATGTGCTTCGTGACAAGTAGAACAAGTAGGTGGCCGTTCTAGATTTCGACAGGCACGTGTTAAATTCTCGCCAGTGCAGTAACCACAGACGTTGGTGTTAGTACAGGTGGCGGTAGTGTGTTGATTATAAGCCAGGCAAGGGTGCAGAGGAGCGAGAGGGTTCGACACGATTGAAACGCACGAGCTCCAACCTATAACCATGGCTTTCAAATCTTTCACTTACGGTTATGTGTGATTTTACGTTTAACAGAGACAAACATTTTTAGTACGAGTACTTTAAATAAATCAGTTAACTAGTTCTTTTTCATAAAGTTTATGATATAAAATTGTTGTTCAAAGCCTTTGTATTTTAACAAGCCTTTTCTAAAATAAATGCACATGAATTGTGCTTCCATCTTCCGAGTTCACTATATGTTGTGGAAATTTATATATTTGTTGCCAATCCTTTCGACAATGACATCTCGGAAACTAGAGGCTCTAGAAAGATGACGTTTTCACTGATCGATTGGAAATTTTGCGTAGATTGTCCAGTTCTAATTGAATATTAAAAGAAACATTGCCGTTATTTCTTTATTACATTTTTAGGATACACTGGAAGCATTAAAATTAAAAACAAAAACTAAGGCATCATATCCTATGCGTTATACATTCAAACACCACGCTGTTGTATATAGGGGTTGCTTATGTCTCAAGCGTTTATTTCATGTCCAAAGAATAATGGAAAAGAAATGATAACCATTTCTCCAGTCTAACCAGTAAGACGAATCTTTATTTTTGGAGCGTTTTACCCAATGAACACCATATATAACTGCCATTATAATTAATTGTGTATGTAATGCATTTGCTTATTACATACTGCATGCAAGAAGAAAGAAAACACTGGTCATGCATGAATTAGAAACTCCAAGCGGAAGTAGGCTCAAATCTTGCAAACGGTGCGAGATATTGAGTTCCCCTTTATGATACGCCTTGCCGATTTTTGTTAAATCAAGACTTCTTTCACTTGTGTCTGTAAAGGGACATGTACAAATGTTGTGAGGAATGAGAAAGATATTTATGCTCATATGCGAATGATGCGCTGTGTAGAGAGCGCAGATTCAGCTAGTCTATATATTAAAATGCTAGGTTTATACGTTTGTCACCTATCCTTTCGACAATAAGATCTCGAAAACCACAAGAGCTAGAAACGTGCCGTTTTCACTGGTCGATTCCGAATTTTGTGTAGATTGTCCAGTTTTAATTAAATATTTAGAAAACGTGGCCGTTATTTCTTTATTACACATTTTATTGTTACACTGGAAGGGTTGAAATTCTTAAAAAAAGCATAATATCCTGTGGGTTATACATTTCAACACAACACTGTTGTATATAGAGGTTGTATACAGCTCAGGCGTTTATTTCACGGCGAAATTATGATCGAAAACGAAAGTATAATCAATTCTTCAAGCTAAGAAGAATCTTTATTGTTGGTAGTGTTTTACCCAATGAACACTATATATGACTAACATTATAATTAATTGTGTGGGTAATATATTTGCTTACAGGGTGGAAAAAGTCATGATTTTTTTTTAAAAAAAAATCATTTTTGTTGATTTTTCTTATTTAAATCGATTTCTTTGATTTAAATCAAATCTTTCTCCTCGTATAATACAAGTCACGAACTAAAGAAAAGGCATTAGAAAAAGGCATTAGTATTAAATGCTAATTATGCCATTTAAGTGAAAGTATTGAGGTTGAATTTTGAATTATCACCAATCGTTATCAATCCCAAACAATGTTTCTTAACCCTTTTAAATTATGGCTCTTTTTAAAGGTAAATTATAGACTTTCAGTCAAGCAGCTACAGCATCATCCCTATTTATCCTAGGACCATGGTACATACATAACACTCTTTAGAATAGAACAGCTTTTGAAACGGTAACATTCACATTTCCTTATCATGTCCCTGAAGCGGGTAATTGTGAGAGTAATTGGCATATTTTACTCTTTTTTTAATTTTGATCCCCTCTGGATTTCCTTGTGTTACCGCACAGATCTCAAAATCAACTGGGAAATACTAAGGGGTGTACTAAATGTGTGTACAAAATTTCAAGCTTCTATCTTGAGTAGTAAGGGTAAGGAAACTATTTAACAATGAGCTAAGAACATTCCCACAATGACCCAGATGACTCGGATGTAATATAAAAATTTCCTCAGACATCCCTATTTATCCTAGGATCATGTTTTGTACATTATTCTCTTCAGAATAAAACAAATTTTCAAACGGTACCCTTTAAATGTCTCCAACATGTATCTGGGGCGGGTAAATCACGAAAAAAAGGAATTTTATGTTAAAATTATCTTCTTTTCTGTTTTTAATTTTTACCTCTGTGGGCCCCTCCTCCTGTTTTAAGGCAGAGATCTGAAACAAATCTGAAAAATACTGAGGGGTGCACTGAGTAAATGTGCAAAATTTCAATCTTGTACGTGCAAAAGTAAGCCCGCGAAAAATAATATTCCCCAAATACCCCAGATTCCCGTATAAAACCGGATCTCAGGTAACAGTTTCCTGAGACATTTCTATTTATCCTAAAAGCCTAGTACGTGCATCAGTTTCTTCAGAATAAAACAGCCTTTCAAACGGTACCATTCATATGTCTCCATCTGAGGCTGGAAAATCACGAAAAAATTATTTTTTGTTAAAAATATAATTTTTTAAACACATTTTTTCCCCTCTGGACCCAGCTGTTTCCACGCAGATATCTGAAAACATCCGAAAATTATTAAGGGGTGCACTGAACAAGTGTGCAAAATTTCAGTCTTCTGAATGCAAAATGTAACCCGCCAAAAAATAATAATAATACGCATGACAAAAAATATCTTTTTAAAATTATGACGTCATCACCTACTATGCCTCAACGTAGAAAGGCGTGAAAGCATATGTAACGTGTTCTAAAATGCCTCCTGTCTTGAAGAAAACGAAGTAAAAAGCCTTATTCGTACTTTTTTAATTAAATAATGAAGATTCTACCCTATCACCTAAAAATAGGTGATGTAATTTAAAAGGTTAAGCATTAAGGAAAACGTACAGCAACCTTTACCAACATAACACTTTTTTCACAAAAGTTACTGATAATTGGCAGGGGCCTATTTTTAAAATCTCAGAACTTAGCTTGCGGCATGAAATACATAAATTTCGCCTAAAGTTATAAAATTAACAAAACAAAAACATAGAGAGGAGACAGGACCCGTCTAAATACGCCCTATTATCTGGGAGCAAACAAACAGACACGCACAAAAAAGAATTTTCGTCTTAAATGTCGATGGTGATTTTCCCGTTGGAATAGATAACGATTTCAAAACCCAAACCCAATGTTACGAAAAGTAGAAAGCAGGATTGCTCCGTTACCTGTTCAAAACGGGATTTTCCCTAATCATCCTCTACATGACACTGGTTTTCATACTACTGTACATTTGAGTCTCATTGAATTATGATTATTAACTTCCATAATCGAAATAACAGAACAGAAACGGGATTTTACTTATTTTCACTTTAAATTAATTTATTTTGGAATTCGATTTAAATCAACGAGTTTTATTAAAAAATCAAGTGATTTAAATCTTGATTTAAATCGTGATTTAAATCTGACTGATTTAAATCAATCCACCCTGTTTGCTTATTACATACTGCATGCAAGAAGAAAGAAAACACTGATCATACCTGAATTAGAAAATGGTACCAAATCTAAAATAATTGAAGGGAATAAACTTGTAAACCTTTTTCACCATTCATTGATGTATTCCAGTCCCTTCCTCTTCGTCGTTCGAGTATATATTTTTTCTTCTCCACAGAAGATTTTCTTTGCCCCACTACCTACAGAATGAAACTGAAATTCAAGCATAATAAAACTCTTCGTGAAGGTGGATTCGAATGCGAGTTTTTCAAAAGAATTCTATTGCAGTAACCACCCATTTATCAAAATCAAACAACTGATGTTTTACAAAATATTTTAGTCACTAAAGACACTCCACGTTCTATTCGTTGAGAATGCAATATATATTTACTACGCTAATTTGTGCAAACTTAAACGCAAGGTTTCCATCGCCTGGACAGCAATCGCTAGGATATGATGTCCAACGTCTCAACCCTTAAACACAAGCTCTGAATTCTCGAATCCGGAAGCAGGCTAACTTCTCGAAAAAAATCTCCCCTTTACAATACCCCTTGCCGATTGTCATTACGATGCATACATGTACCTTATTGCATCTCTGTCAACAATTGGGGCAGCGGTGACTCAATGGTAGAGAGTTCACCTCTGGTGTGTGGGTCCCTGGTTGGATCTCAGCTCGCGCCATGTGGACTTTGTGGTTGCCAAACACCGTGTTGTGTGTGATATGGGGTTCTCCCATTTTCTCCATCTTTCTTCATTCCACCATTTCATTCAGTTCTCATAATCACCGTCTTCTTTAGCCTACCCGACATAAACGTGGGACGTAAAACTCAAAGATTTCAATTTTCTTTCGACTATTCCAACTACCGGAAGTATATCATATCTCGTAAACGGTGCATGATATTGAAAAAATAATAGAAAAAAATCTTCCTCTCTATAATACCCCTTGCCGGTTTTTATCAAGCTACATACATATACCCAAATTCCATCTGCCTACGACCTCTTCTAACTCTAAAACCGGAAGTAGGATCATGTCTTGCCAACTTGTGACATATCGAAAAATAATCGAAAAGTCTCCCCTTCGTGATGTCCATTTCCCCTCTTTTTTTGTCATCAAATTACATATTTGTATCATATTTCACCTACCTACAACAGTTTTACTCCAAAACTGTAAGCTTTCCCCGTTGGTGTGTATTCTAGTGTGCACAACTTTGGTGTAAATAATCATGTTTTCGATTCCCAGAGGGAGCATACAGAAAGAATAGTTCGGATTACACTTTAAATTGTAGGTCGACATCTCATATAGCATATCTGCTGATAAGAAGCGGTAAACGATGATCAATTAATCAATAAAAACCAGAAGTAGGATCGAATCTTGCAAGCGGTGCGAAATATTGAAAACATAATTAAACATATATCTTCTTTATTACACCTCTTGCCGATTCTTATGAAGAAACATACATAGGCCTATACCAAATTACACGTTCCTACAACAATAACTGTAACTCCAAAACCGGAAGTAGAATCATATCTTACAAACGGTGCGAGAGGAGATTCATGCTCATATGTGAATAATGCGCTGTGTAGAGAGCTCAGGTTCAGTTAGTGTTATTTAACTGTAAAGAGTACACATTTCAAGAGATGTGGTGTTGGAGTGATATTACATTTTATCATTGGACAAAAGAGGGTAATTTTAGTCTTCGCAACTGTTTTCTAGACTTCCAAATATTACGTATTGCACTAGGAAGCCCCATTGTTTATACTATCTTAGGTTAGGACATTTTAAACCACTTCATAAAAATGATTTTTTCCTAAAATTTCTAACCATTTTATAGCACTGGCCAAAGTGCATAAAACAACTACAGAAATCACTAGATAAGCTTTCCAAATAAGTATATACTTATAGGATGATCACTGTGTCTATACAAAAGCTACAACATGGACAAAATAACAGTTATATATTTATTTCACATTCTACGTATGCTCTGAGAACAAAATATTTCTTCATTATCTGGCTTTTGACGAAGACAAATCCTAGCTTTCCTGATGATCATGAATTCGATTCTACTATGAAATGTTGGCCCCAACGGCTAATTTCTTCTTTGTTAATCATGTGATGCTTCATCTGTCCCCCGGCGTCTTCTGACCCTTTTGATCCTAATTCGCTCTTCTGGTCATCACTTCAAAAGAGGACATGGTTTGGTAATTTCTCACACAACAAGGCTATCATCTTGCAGACGGTAGCGTTAGCTTCTTGAAATCCCTTGAGTTACGTCTAAATACAGCTGTGAAATAGCTGGTGACAATATTTCAATACCGTTTTTCCTCTTAAACTTCACGGTATACGCATCCTCGTCTTGAAAACTAGTAAAGCCCTATCACTCTACCAATCAAATATCTATACCACACGAATCATTCTATGGACAATGTCAGCTACCGAATCAAACAACGCACTACGGTAAATGGACTACGTATTCTCCAATCGAAAATTTGCGTGTTATGATTATCTGAAAATATTTAGTATTCTCCTCCGAAAAAGAATTCCATTAAGCATATTTAATCCATCGCTCTTGCTGGGGCAGCATTATATATACACATTGTAATATTTTTGTGGGTAGGGACAATGACAGTCCGGGATTCTAGCATTTTACTTAATTTATTTCACAAAATGTTACAAAAATTAGTCTTTGTGTCTACAAAGTTATTGGAGATCGGGGTATTCATGAACAATTAAGCTTTGATTATAAATAACTCTTTTATTTTTAGAGATAAAATTAATATTTCCTGTGTATAAAAAGCTTGGAGGTTTTCCTGTTTACTAAAGTGCAGAGGAAAGTCAAAGGTAACATTTTTCAACAAATCAGTCAGACGTTTCAAAATGTACTTATGTTCGGGATTACCCTAGTGGTAGGGGTAACATCAAATATACTGTTTACTTTAAATTTTCCTTTACGAAAGAAGCGAAATGCATTAAAATACATTAAAATTATACCGTAATATAGTATTTAAATTTTTAATAAGAATTATAATTACAAACATATTTTAAGTTAATGAGAAACATGACCAGACCTTATCATCTTTGAAACTATTACAAAAAGAAGCTAATAGGTAAAATGTTAAATATCTCACCCCTTATCAATAGGATTAATACTCATTATCAATACTATTGCCACTTGTTTAGTTATTTCAAGAAACAAATGTACTCTTACGAAAGAAATTCAGAAATAACGACGCATTAAGTAAAATATTATTTAAAATGTAAACGTTATTTGAAATTGTAGAAATCATAGATATAGACATTAATAGTTTGCTTCCAACGACAGATTCTTTATTAATTCAATGTTCAAATGCTGTTAATATTGTGAACAAAACTGGCTAACTGCTAATGGACGCTACTAGGCTAAATAAATTTGTAAAACACTCTGTGAATTACACAACGGAAAAAAATTGCAGCCTATGATGAAGAATCAGATGTATAATTTCGGGTTATCGACTATAGAATACTGAAGTAGGCTACTAATGGCTTAAAATAATAAATACATCAAACTATTCTAATAATTAAAGCTAATAACACTTAACTAAGACATGATCTGTTTCCCAAACCAATTTCATTAACTCATTACACACTTTTCAATAAAGAAAGAACTATTTAAATTGTTTTTGATAATTTATTTCACACTATGGGCCAATCAGGAACACTCCGGGGTAATGGCAAACATTCTGTCTGGCATTTCCCTATGAGACACCGTTTTATTGTTAAAGTTGGCACTAATTGTTGACTGCATACAGGCTAGTAACATTACAAAGAACTAATGCTTAAATATAGACGAATATATAGCCTTATCTGTAACAATATAGATAAGACAAGAGCCATCTTATCTAGCCCAGATTGTTGAATCAACGTTATAAGTGACTCGCCAAAAACAACAAAACGTCTACTGACCCCATCTAATTTACGCTACACTTTTAGAGGTTTCTCCGCTAGCGTGCAGCAAAATCGTCTGTTTCCTAAGAAGTTTCCTAGGGCGTAAATTGGGGTGTTTGGCATTACCCCAGTGTTCGCGAATACCCGGTTACCCCTAATATCTTAATTCTTCCTTATGGCCAGAGAGGTGAAGGAAGAATGTTTCATACAGGAACCCTTTTAGCTTATGGCAGCCTCCAGGATGTCTTGCAGCGACTTCAGGTTATGGTCCTTTGGTAACCTCCTTAGCTCATGCAGTCTAATGAGATGCGGTTTGTGGTGAGGAATCCCCTTCTCTCAAGACAGCCTCCAGAGATTTTAGACAGGGTAATGCACTTTCGTCCAAGCTGACCTCCAGAGCCGATATGGGTTAGTGATGAGTCGTTAACTGATGCCCCCGTCTTCTTCGGCTCCACTTTTATAGGCCCTCTTCAGGTGGCTCGTTCTTTTTCGGTTCTCATCGTGTCGTGCTTCGTGTCTTCCTGGTTTTGTGTATCGTCTGCTGCTTATAAACAATAGCACCTGTTGCTTGTATAACATATGCTCACGCTGTACGGTAGGGATTCATACATATTGGAAATATGTACGTGCTAGTACAAACGATATTATCTTATTAAGTTATTTGTGAATTTAAATCAGGCACTAGCTTCGCAAATTATAATATCACATACCTTTCTTACTCATCTATTTACGTTCTATGCTTTCATTTTTCCTCTTCTTTGTTTCCCACTTTGTAAATTCTACTTATTTGTTCTTATGATCATCAACTTCCTCATTTACTATTGTTCCGTCCAAACTTTAGAATGACCTGTTATGCAAGAAAAAGATTAATCTCTCTTTTTCAACTGCCCTAGCTAAGGATAGAAGTCAGTGGAGAGCTTTTGTGAACGCGACATTGAACCTCCGGGTTCCATAGGCCATAGAGTTAGTTAGTTAGTTAGTTATTTCAACTGCCCAAATAAATTTTCGAAAGCGAGAGTACTTTCTCGGAGAATGATTCGTAATTAGGGAAGCATATTGATAATTCATGTAATACGTTTCGAAATACTGGCTTATTAGTATTTTGCTTTCATGAGGCCGTAAAACTAGCCTGCAGTATAGTACGATAGTTATAACACAATCATATGACTATATTCTTTGCATTAACTACTTCAAAATACAACTTTCCGGCATATTTTTGACACTAATACTCTTCATCTTTAAATTTGGGTTGAAATGCAAATCAGTACTTGGTAATCAGTTCTTGGTTGGTTTTAAAATCCTTCTACGTTGCGTTCTTTCCTATTAGCGTAGTAAAATGATTACTTTCGCTTAATTGAAATATTCAAACAGCCAGACATATATAAATTTGACTTAATAGCAAAAGAATATTGTAATTGTGGTGTTGAAAAAGTGTCTACGATTATCTAAAGGAGAAGGTAGCACTTGCTTTTAAAACTTGACTATAAGTATATAATTCTTTACTATGTGGTAGTAGAAATGAGAATTATGTTCGTAGTGTCTAAGCAACTCACGCAGTGACTATTAGGATATGATTGTTGGTACGTGAATGTTTTTCTAATTAGTGTTCTAATTAAATATATATTTCATTCAATTAAGATATATAGTTTCTTTTCCTCTGCAGGAACAGAGAAAAAATGAATTTAACGAATAATGCATTCATACAAAGGAAACAAATGTTGAAAAATGTTCTTTGATAAGTACACCTCGGTTCAGACATAGGGATGAAGAAACGTAGAGAGAACTAAATGCAGTCTTTCTACATATAAATTAATATTAAAATCGTAAAAGCAACTACTTGTAAATCTATTCCCTTCATTTTGCAAAGAGAAATACACAATTATATGGGAAACTGTTAAGTAACTGTCGTCTATTCTATATGACCTGCTGCATGTATAATGTTAGTGTAAAGGTAATCAAGTCATTTTTGGGGAACGTCGCTCTGCCTTCTTTCAAAGTTTAAAAGATTGAAGTCGTGATATTGTAACTAACACGTATAATTAAGAAAATAGTGTTAACGTTTACATGTGCTTATGCGTACATTAAAATTTCAAATTATTCTAATCTGATCATATCTTTCTTTTCAGCCTCTGGTGTAAGAACATGACTGCATTCATTGTTCTGTTATGTTTTATACAAACATTTCCTGATGTATGTACAGAAGATATAAACAAGATATTTCCAATCCTATATCAGAATCAAAATGATCAAACAATTCTGATTGATTGCATCACAGATATTGGACGCAAACATTTCAGCACAATACGAACTCTTGTTGTAATACGAGAAGAGAACTTAGAATTAGCTGACGGATTAATAAGAGCTTACGGGAATCCAGTTCAAAGTGTTCATATTAATAATAATATTAACTTTGTCCAAGATAATGATAAATGGATAGCATCTAAGTGGCTCTCTTCAAGACGAACTTTAAATTATCTTATTATATTGAGAAACATAAGGTCTTTCAGTTATTTGATCAACACAGTGAAAGAACTGCCATTTTGGTATTCAAACTCAAAGATTATTGTAGTTCTTTCGACCACAAATTACATAACAGCAGAGATTAGAGATATGTTTGAAATTTCCTTTAAAAATGACATATTGAATATTATCCTTGTGACCTGGATCAAGAACGGTAATTTCTTTGGAATTAATTTTGAAGAAAATAAGGAATCCATTATCGTATACACCTATTTTCCTTTTGTAGAAAATTGGACAGATGGTTTCCGTGAGTCGGTATTGGATATCTGGAACAACAATAAATTTTACTTCGGGAATGATTTATTCCCCAACAAAGTGGTGAATTTGTACAAACGTCCTCTTTCATTTGCAATAATGCGTACAACAATATTACCATTCATTGAACGAAAACCAAACGGCGAAATAGAATTCAAGAATTCTTATGGCAAAGGAATAGAAGTCTTTCGAGATAGTCTCAATATGACAATGATCCTAGATGAAATATCTTTCGGAGATTTCGGAATGAGATATCCTAATGGAACTACCACAGGCATTTTTGCCAGCGTCAAATCAGGAGTTCATCAAGGTTATTTAGCACCTATGGGTGTACTATACGATACTTTCCAGTATTATGATTATATTTTCTGTAGACAAGTTGCTCAGGCTATATGGACGATACATGCCCCTGTTTTCTACCCTGAGTGGATGAATATCTACTTTCCGTTTCAGCCTGTATCTTGGTTTTGTATATTCTTATCTTACGTAACCATGTCTATTGTAACCAACATCATACATAGAATTGTATTTCGGAAGCCAATTTCAATTCAAGACTCCTTCCTGGACAATTTTTGTTTATTGTTGGGAATATCAGTGAAGTCTCCTAGAAATATTCCAATTGTGAGAATAACATTTCTGATGTGGGTTTCACTTGGTTTCGTACTCAATAACTGTTATCAAGCTGCCTTGTTTGGATTTATGACAAATCCTAAGATACAACCCCCTATCAATACAATACAAGAAGTGGTTGACGCTAAATTACAAATGGGAGGACTTCCCATGAACAAGTTCATGTTTCAAGCACATGGTGATTCTTTTTTGAAAAAGATATTCGACAATTGGGTTAATGTAAATAATCCTATGGAAGGATATCGTAAAATAATTGAAATAAGAAATTTTGCTTTTTACTATGGACTAACCCAATCCAAATATCTTATGTTCAGAGAGCCTTTTGTCGATTCTGAAGGAAATTCAATGTTACATATAGTGAGAGAAGTTGTGCATTATTTCTTTTTATTTTTCATTATGAGACAAGGCTCACCTTTCGGATATAGAATGTGGAAAATGATGCAAATATGTGACTACTCTGGTCTATTTTCAAAATGGAAAATGGATGATGTTAATTTAGGTGCCGAGAAAGCAAGAATATTTAAGAATTCGGGAGGTGCTAAACCTCTTAGTATTTTGAAGCTAGTTGGTCCTTTTTCTGTGTGTATTTTTGGATTGCTTGTAGGTGGTATTGTGTTTATAACAGAACTTGCCGTCTACAATTGTACCAGAAACAGAAAATGAATTTCGTGCAAAAGTTGCACTACATATTTGTATGTTTGAAATATTCTGATATATGGGGTATTCGGGCACAAGCAGTCGTAAATTCTTCAGATAAAGTTTACATGAAATTGTTAATAATGTTCTTATATTTTCGAAAATTACAGTTTCCGAAGAGAGACTGTGTTATTTTAATGTAGGTGTTGATGGATAACTATTCAATAAATAGTTATTTTCTCAGTAAGTAATTACAAAGAAGACATTATCGAAGGCCCAGAGTGTTCTCCATTTTTAGTACAAAACCATCTCCGTAGCCCGGTCTTTTCCTTATTGGTCGAAGAACGAAAATATGCATAAGTTTTTTTGATATTAGGAGTTCAGTTTATATACGAGCTCGTATATTTTGTGTGATGTTATATTACAACAATCCATCACTCTCACCAAGTCATCTCATTCTCTCTGTGAATAGATTTAATTCTTTCTTCCTTTATACCAAGGTATAATTGTCAGATCTTTAATTTACTTGTAGTCATTTGGAATTAAAAAGAAAGTGTTGAAAACTATATACTGAGAAGAATGTAAGGAGATAAAACTAAGGTATTTTAAATTTTTATGTAAATAATTTTGATTTATTTGAAATGTATTGACGTTTAGAACATAGTGATACTCAATAATGGATAGAAACAACAGAAGTTAGTTTTTACTTAGAAATTAGCGTATCTTATATTTGGGTACAAGATAATTTACTCATTTAACCTAATGTCTCTGATTTGAGTTGTTGGAAAGTTTGTTATCTATGAACTGAACTTTTACCGCGGATGATTTGCAAGGATTCAGCTTTTATGCTGGTCTTGTTTACTTAATGAATCAATGTTATATCAAGATTTTAGAAATAAGTATTTTCTGGCATTAGCTGCTGTCGATTTTTCCTAGGTCTCTCACTGTTAGGATTCTTTAAGTAGTACATTAGCATTGCATATAGATGCTTTCTCTACCTTTACATATAGATGTTCTGATGTATCCTAAAATACATGCTATAGATACCTGGTGAAATAAGCAATTGACTTTAGCTTTTAATATCCCAGGAAACAGGTCATAAATTTGTACACTATCTAAAAAAGGTGATACTTCTTTAGCAGAGAAATGATTAAAGGTTTGATTCTAAATTTAATTTGTACTCTACCATTTCATGTAAAACACAAGCATCTCTACCGGTATATTTTAGGTAGCAGTACTTAAAATTTATTTAAAATTATTTACCGCTTGATTGGGTGGAAAATAATATCAGTTACATACATATAGTGTGCATTGTAGCACTGTATTTTCGAGCGCTGTTTCTAGGTAACGAAGGTCACCAACGTGCTGTTGCCCGTAGTTCAGAAGATTTGTTAAACGTCTTAAGTTTGTTGCCAGACCTGCTTGCTCTGTTGCTGAGCCTCTGGCAACAGCGCCTCCAATACTCCACGTGCTCTACCCAACTATCAGAAGCCACCTTTCCTTGCACACAGTAGCTTCCCTAACATTGGATCCCTACCAATAAAAAATATGTGATTGGTGCATTCTTTCTTTTCTTAGTGCAAATGATAAATCTACCACGCATTATTCCGTGAGATGTGTACGAACGTTATGTTACGTCCGAATCTTGGTCATTCATCGAAAACATAAATTGTGATCAAGTGTCCGGACTAAAACAATGAAAAATAAACGGGTGACCTGGCTCACTGCAAAGGTATTAAGGAAAGTACTATAGCCAGGTAGTACTTGTAGGTAATGGAGAATTGAGGTGATCTATCATGGAAACTGAACTTTGAAGAGGAACATTAGAGCAGCACAATAAGATGGGTCAATCACGCATATAATACGATACAGGGAGTCCGGAATGGGACTGGCGGTTTCTAAAAGTGTATAGTTTTAGTATGGTCAGAGTTACAGAACAAAATAGAACATTCATATTGAAGGAAAACTCAAAAAGTTTTGTTCAGCAAATTTTCATACTTGAACAACTACCGGTGACGGCGCTAGTATCGCCGATAAACAGAAATGGCGTCGGCACTCCAAAAGGCGCAATAGGTGTAGTGGTTTGCAGAGACAAAAAAAAGTGTGCAACTGGACATCTTCTTGTGGAGGTATGTGAAAGACCTTGTGTATTCTGATGAAAAGATGCGTAACTTTGATGAATTGAAGAACCGTATTAGGAATACGATTGCTTCAGCAACATCTCCGATGTTACAGAATACTTGCAGAGAGATTGAGTTCAGGCTCAATATTTTAAGAGTTACAAATGGAGCTCACGTGGAGTTACAATGAGTTAGAATGATTTGTAACTAAGACCAAATAAACTTCTTGAGTTCTCCTTTAATATGTATGTTTTTTCTTCTCTATCTTTGACCATATTAAAACTATACACTCTTAAAAACCGCCAGTCCCATTCCGGACACCCTGTATTAAAATAATGAAGAATTTCTTTGAATAGTTCAAATTCTAAAATCATTGAAGATGATGACAAAATTAGTTGTAATTCTGCCGAAAAGTGTTGACATGAAGTTATATCTGTAATGGTATGGAAGCACACTTTAATTGTACAAGTTGTAACATGCCTTCAAATGCTCCGTCCTGGGCCGCTGGTTATATAAACCAGGACAAATAATGGTTAGCGGGATTTGTAATTTTCAATGAATAAAGGATATAATTATAAGTTACGACTTAAATTTTTCTGTAAGACCCTTATCAGGTTTCGTTCTACATTATTGGCTATTTTTACTAAACCTATCTCTATTACTTCGTAGAATAGTATTAACTCCCAATCCTCAAAAAAATTTGTGAGAATACTAGGTAATACAGATAATTGAAATATTTGATTTTTAATTTGAAAATTTTATAACAAAATTACTAGAAAAATAAATATGAAATACAGAAATATAATTTCATCAAAACATAACAATTAACAGCTATATGGATATTTAGAAAATTTATCAGAAAATTAACTTGCTTTTAAAAGCTAGGTTGAATGGCTCTGTGAAATTATACAACAAAAAGTACGCTTTTAATACAACTTTCAATTATTATTCTAATATATATTAGACCTCCTGAATTTTATCAAACCAATTAGAAATCTATATTTATTCCTTATGAAATATAAATATCTAAAGAGAATATGTTATAATCAAAAATTACACTCACCCAACTTATTAAGTTATATACAACCATAGTCCACCTTCGGGAGGAATGTTTCGGTACGTCTCTTATAACCCTTATATAAATACACACCAAATATTGAAACTTCGAAACCTCGCACGAATAAATAGGTATATAATATAATAACTATTATCAACTTCACGTTATTCTCGATTTAGTAGAATATATTTGTAGGACTATTCAACTTTCATTAAAGGCCGTAATACATTCACCTATCACGACGAGATTAACTTTCCCCAGTTCAACATGTCGTTTCGAATGGCTGTTCAGGCTACCGGCAGCTCATTCGAAAGTACGTGGTTCAGAAACTTCCACTACAGGCGCTCAAGTACCCAAAGGTTCAGGAACTGATAGCATAACCTTCTAGGATAACAATGACCATATTAACTTTTATATATATATACATACTGCGATAAATTATCACACGTAACAAAGTCAAACAAAACAGACAAAACCCTCTTCCTTCACTAATCGATTACCAATTATTATCAAGCCTACAAATTTGTTCCGGATCCACGAACTGCGTTTGAGCTTTTCACATGAAAAAAAGATCTTGTAAATGCCGTGTTGAAACAAAACACACTTCTAATACTATTCGTGACTTCTTATAACGTGATTGTTGTGGTTCGTGTATAATAGTTTCTGCTCGAAGTTGGTTATTACTGAAAGTTCGATATATGATCATTATTCATATTTAACCCATATTCATAACTGGTATCATTGATTAATTTATTGATTAAAGACTAATGGTGACGTAAGCAGCGAGGGTACTTGTCCTTTTCATGATAAGACTAATGGTTAGCCCAAGTTCCATTTTACGTTTATAAAAAGTACAAGTCAAAAGTACGATCTACAAATTTAACCCTGGTTGGTATACGTCTGTGATGTCACACCGTTGGTATACGAGTGAGCGCCACGCTCCCATTTGTTTTTCTTTTGTTTTTGGTATTGTTATTAGCTTCTGTCAATCATGGTACAGTGGAGTCACGATTATCCGAGTTTCTATTACCCGAGGTTTCGTGTTATCCGAGCTTAACCCAAATAAACAAACATTTAAAAACCTAATCCCGTTACAACGATAATCAGTTTACAGGTTTCTTGTTTCAGCTATAAAGCAAACATAAAGCTGGCGTAAAGATGACTACTCCGCCCGACATAGCCATACTTAAACTAACGAGCTTCAATTGTTGCTCGTCTTGAGCTTCAGTTTGAGAAGGCATTGTTTGACGTGGAACAGCAAGACGATAAGACACCAGCTGATATTATGATGTTGCTATGTCTGTGCAATATAGTGGCCAAAAACGTGACAGCTTAATGAAGCAGAATACTGATTTTCTTAAAAGAAATAAATAAAAATAAGGGTCTATGTGTATGCTAAACAGTATTTTATTTGTCTTGTATTTAACTTATGCGCGTATCAATATGAAACATCATTTTATTTACTGTATTATGGCTAATTACTGACATACATATGTATAATTACTTATATGTACTGTACTGTGTGTACAATAAAAACAATTCATACAATAATAATGAATATTCTAATAAAGACAAATAGTAAACAACCATAATAAATACTGTACAAAATTTTCTATGTACCCGTCCGTATCAACCGAGTTATTGCTTATCCGAGATAGATCCTGTCAACATTAGCTCGGATAATCGATACTCTACTGTACTTACAGAAAAATATGAGAACCATTTATAATGCAAGAAAAGCGTATTTTAATTAATAATATTACTTTGTTTTATAATGTTATTTTGTTTATGAAATGGTGTTACCATATACTTAGAATCTACAAAGGTTACTTATTTTTTTTCAATACTGTTATATTAACTCACAAGCTCATATTCACTCAACAAGCAGTTGATATGACGTACGATATTACAACGTTTTTGTTTGATAAAACCAAATAATTGTTTTTGTCATTAAATATACTGAGGTTCGTAATTTTTAGATGTTACAAACACAAGTAGTTTTAACGTTACAGAAAATATTACTTGCATTATCTTGAATAAATGGTTTTATCTGTATCAAGAATTGGACGTGTTTTGTATTAAATATAGTGAATATATAAATAATGCTAACAAACGCTGTGTTACTATTTACGGTTAGAAAAAAAAACAGAATACCAGTAATTACTCACTAAGGTGCATTTACATATAGAAATCTTACTTTAAGAATAGTGCTTAAACCCGTTGAAAATGATGCATTATACTTCACTGACTCTATCTAGCCATGTTAGGCACTACTGCAAATCCCGGGAGAGATGAGGGAGATATGTTACCTCCAATCTTGGAACTGGGGGGACTGTTTCCCCCAATAATCCGATTTCAAATGTACTTTTGGGTGAAATGTGATGATTTTGTCCGATTGCCACAAAGGAAAATGAGATTAAATTGATGTCCTCAGAATAAGCCTCAAATCTGCCCGCCTCCCAATGTTGAAAACAACTCTGTCCCTCTCATCTTCCACAGCATTGTTTTTCAAGTTCATAAATATTTTGAACATTGCTAAAAAAGGAAGGATTGTCTTACCCTCCCTCTACCCCCCCCCAATGTTGAAGACAGATCTGCGCCGCTGATGTTAGGACTTGCTTTTGACTAAACTCATATCACACGAAAGTGCCAAATTACGCAAGTCTAAAAGGAATAACAAACTGTGAGTCTAGAAAAGAATATTGTCGCCTTTGGTATACATGTGAGCTCCACACTCACATTCAAAACATGCTACTGTTGACAATGCTTGAACTTCAACTCACCAGGTTGCGCCACGACAGTAGCTTTCATCCCCTGAGTACAGAAAATACAAAGAACAGCTAGAAATAATTTCACAATGCTGCTGTTAGCAATATTTGAGAAATAAATATTTGAGAAGTTTGCTGTTAGCAATATTTGAGAAGTTTCACCTCAAGTGAGCAAGTGAGCGCCGTATCACACGTATACTAATAGAGTGTTAAGGAAACCCATCTAAAAAAGAATAAAAATTAAACCAGCTGCCGGAAAAGGTAACAATTAACAAAATATATAAGAAAATGGATGAAAGATAGGAATAACAGAAACTCATCATAGAAAAGATCCCCAAAACGCTCATAGCCATTTACATCGTTCAATTACATGTAGAATACAGTCACTCATGATCCCACTATTTTGTAAGCACATTACGACATTTGGGTAGTCTTAAACGTTCCACGAGATCTAAACATCATGCATATTCAAGAAGAATGTGACAGATAAATAGTGGAGCGATACAATATTCACAATATTCACAATAGTGGAGCGATGCAGACGATTAGCACTATGCACTAAGGAAGAATGATTAGAAACCTCAAGTGCGAAGGTAATACTTTATCTCAGAGAGTAACAAGAAACGATGTCTCACAATTGCCCAAAATAGTTTTATCCTGTAGAGTTCGTTGTCATTGGCCTGATCAAAATACTAGTGTCAACCCACAATAGAATGCTCACTCTTATTCCAAATCACCTTAACACAATCTAAAACATGGAGGCAGGTTCCATTAGTTTGCTCAGATGTCAAACACATATAGTTTGCTCAGATACAGATAAACATAGTAAGTACGTATGATGTGGTAACTGCTTCTATGTGACGTAGCGCAACTTGAAAGAAACTGATACGATCTAATATATGTACCGGAAAAGAATTAAATCTTGTTTCAAATCACTCGAACGAGATAATAAATTACAACAGTTTATAAGTATATTTAAGGAATATGCTTAAAAATGCTAAACAACAAGAATTTTAGGAATTATCAAAAAAATGGATCAAAAGATTGCGATCTTGCCTAATAATTAGATGTCTGGTCAGTAGCCACAAAATTTTTGAACGGCCCCTAATTCGAGTTTCTGTATAATTTACGGAAGAAGCACATCATTCTGAGTTAAGTGATAGTTTGATTTTGGCAACACTATATGTAATTATCGAGATATAAGGCGTACAAAAAATGTAATAGAATAAAAACATTGGATTGTTTGTATCACGGCCCACAAAAAATTTGAATGGCCCCTAAATCGAGATTCCGTATTTTTTACGGAATAAGGACATCATACTGAGTTAAGTGGTAGTTTTGGTTTGTCTGCACTATATGTAGTTCTCGAAATATAAGGCGTACAAGAAAATATTTGATTGAATAAAATATATTGGATTTTTTGGATCAGGGGTCACAAAAATTGTGGATGGACCCTAAATCCAGATTTCCTATTTTTTACGGAATAAGCACATCATACTGAGTTAAGTGGTAGTTTTGATTTGGATTCACTATATGTAGTTCTCCAGATACAAGACGTACAAGAAAATGTTTGAGTTAATGAAATGTATTGGATCTTTTGGATCAGGGATCACAGAAATTTTGAATGGCCCCTAAATCGAGATTTCGTATTTTTTTTTTTTTTTTTTTTTTTTTTGCGGAATAAGCACATTATACTGAGCTAAGTGGTAGTTTTGGTTTGGCTTCAGTATATGCAGTTATCGAGATATAAGGCGTACAAGAAAACTGTGATTGGATGAAAAACATTTGATTTTTTGAATCAGAGGCTACAAAAATTTTGAATGGCACCTTAATCGAGTTTTCGTATATTTTACGGAATAAGCGCATCATACCGAGTTAAGTGGTAGTTTTGATTTGCCTGCACTGTTTATAGTTCTTGAGATATAAGGCGTACAATAAAGTATTTAATTGAATGAAATATATTGGATGTTTTTTTTTAAATCGGGGGTAACAAAAATTTTGAATGGCCCCTAAATCGAGATTTCGTACTTTTTACAGAATAAGTGCACCATACTGAGTTAAGTAGCAGTTATGGTTTGGGTACAATATAGTAGTTATCGAGATAAAAGGCGTAGAAAAAAATTGTAATTGAATAAAAAGGATTCGATTTTTTGCATCCGAGACCACAAAAATTTTGGACGGCCACTAAATCGAGATTTCTTTTTTTTTCTTTTACGGAATAAGCACATTATATTGAGTTAAGTGGTAGTTTTGATGTAGCAGCTTTATTTGTAGTTCTCGAGATATAAATCTTAAAAGAAAATGTTTGATTGAATGAAATATATTGGATTTTTGGATCAGGGTCCTCAAAAATTTTGAATTGACCTTAAGTCAAGATTTCATATTTTTTGCAAAATAAGCACGCCATACTAAGTTAGTGGCAGTTTTGGCTTGGCTACAGTATATGTAGTTATCGAGATATAAGGCGTACAAAAAAATTGTAATTGAATGAAAAAAATTGGATTTTTTGAATCAGGGGAAACAAAAATTTTGGATGGGCCCTCAATCGAGATTTCTTATTCTTTACGGAATAAGCACAAAATATATTGAGTTAAGTTGTAGTTTTGATTTGGCTGCACTATTTGTAGTTGTCAAGATATAAGGCGTAAAAGAAAATGTTTGATTGAATAAAATATATTGGATTTTTTGAATCAGGGCCATAAAAATTTTGGATGGCCTCTAAATCGAGATTTCATATTTTTTGCGAAATAGGCACACCATACTGAGTTTAGTGCTAGTTTTGGTTTGGCTACAGTATTTGTAGTTATCGAGATATAAGGCGTACAAAAAAATTGTAATTGAATGAAAGACATTAGATTTTTGAACCAAGGCCACAAAAATTTTGAATGGCCTCTAAATCGAGCTTTCATATTTTTACATAATAAGGACATACTACTGACTTAAGTGGTAGTTTTGGTTTGGCTACAGTATTTGTAGTTATCGAGATATAAGGCGTACAAGAAAATTTGTAATTGAATGAAAAACATTGGGGTTTTTGGATCATAGCCTCGAAACTTTTGAATGGCCCCCTAAATCAAGATTTCGTATTTTTTACTTAATAAGCACACCATACTAAGTTAAGTGATAGTTTTGGTTTGGATACATTATATGTAGTTCTCCAGATATAAGACGTACAAGACAACAGGACAATGAAATATATTAGATTTTTTGGATCAGGAAACAAAAATTTTGATGACATGCTCTTGTCGTCAATACTTCACATACATTGTTCTTATTTCACTCAAGGATCTTCTCAGTTTCGCCACGAACAGTAAATTTAAGTAGACACTACGCGTCTAATATGTACCATCAAGTGCAACCTTATGTGGGGCAAGACATTTCAGTAACTGACTGAGAAGAGGAGAAAAAGTAAAGAATGCTACCTAAGTGGCATTGAGAATACAAGCAACAAAACGGCATGACAAACATCTCGGCATTTGAAGGCGGCACTCCAAGTTCCTTTTAAATGCTGTTAGCAAATGAGAGGCCAGCGGTATTGCCACGTTTATTTTGTACACATCCACGTCTATCCTCTGCCATCTGATCGCACTGTAGTTCGTCTGCTTAGCCATAGCCACGCCCCTTATCACTTGGCAACGTCGCGTCAGAGCTTGCGTTTTATTCGTTTAGCTGAAATGCCAAGATGTTTGTCACCACAGGCTTTAACAATTTTCTGAAGCAGATATATTTCAAATATACGATGGCTGTCCAGAAAGCACCATACATTTTGGCCTATCACGGTAGGAGGCGGATCTAGAGTCGCCATCTTGATGTCAGAACGTTGCCATACTCAAAACTCATCGACCTCTGGTAGTGTGAGAACTTGTGACGTGTTACAATGTGCACTGCAGTAGAAAATTCTGTGTCTTCTGAAGTGTGTTCTGTGATTAGGTTTTGTTGACAAAAAAAACACAAGCAATTAAAATCTATCTCCAACTGTATAAAGTGTACGGACATGGAATAATGAGTAAAGGTCGAGTGAGGCATGTCCACATACTGCCAAGCGTACCCTAGATCTCCTGGATGGTTTTGGGTGGTAGGTGTTCGATCACTCACCATACTTAGCGCAGAGTCACTACGACCTCTTCAGAGAGATGAAGAAATGGCTCACTATATAACGCTTTGATGCCGCACTGTGACGCTTGTGTAAACGAATGGTTGAAGTTGCAGGTGAAAGATTTCTACCACGACGGTGTTGAAAAACTTGTGCCACGATATGATAAGAGCCTTTTTTATGGAAAAATAGCTTAAGAGTTCACCTTTCAAATGTATATAATACAATTTGGTTTGTACATTCTGATACTTCTGTATTTCGAAACGTCTGTTACATTCTGGACAACCTCGTAAAACTCAAATTGGTTTGAAGTCTCAACTGTTATTTTGTTGAATTTGTTATGCTCACATTAGCAAGGGAATCACATACAAGAATAAAAAAAAAAACACATTATGAAACTGACGTTATCATTATCTTAGAATTCAATTTATTCTTACTCTTTCTAAAATAAAATTTAAACAGTTTCCATAGTTTATAGAATACACAGCTTTGATTGCATGAAGATTTCTCTAGGGACTATCTTACTAAACAATTGTACAGAAAGATTATTTCAAAATGCACCGTATTTGGTATGCAAAGTCAATTTTATTTACAGGATACTATGTCGTAAGATCCAAAACTGTAGAATTGAATCTAAAGTAAGAAATAAATGAAAATTCAATTGGTTTGCAATATTGAATGAATTCAAGGTATACAGCACCGTTCAAAAGTTTCGAACACCCCGAATTTTTGTAAGCATCTACAATGATCCTATTATTTTGGTACGAGAAGCTCACCGAACTACATAAAGTTTACCGAACTATAGCATCAACTTTGGTGACAGTTGAATCGAGATATGAGAGGTACTGCAGATGATATGTCAAATCATAATTATTAAAATTAAAACCAAAAAAGATAATTTAATGTAGATATTGCATAGGATAAACAAAAGTGTGAAAGGTGAGGCAAGATAATAGTTTTCAAATATCTTTCTGAGGAGCTACAGTCATTACAAATTTATTATCAGCTATTCCCTATCTAGGAACAATATTAGTACAATGAATTTGTTTGGAAAGTGTAGACATTGAGGATCAATGTAGAGACAAACATTTGAAAGAGAAAGTAGTGTGTTCATACCGTATGACCAGAGTTGTTCTTTGTTAATATGCAGTCCTTAGGAAAACCTACTACAATATCATTTCCTTCTCTTTATGAAAGAGTATAAATCGTTCATGACATATAATATCACACGTATTTACTCATTGTACATCCTTGAAATTGTCGACGTTTGTTTTGTGCTTCTACACAGAAACATAGAAACAAAGAGTAAAATATAGCCACGTTTATTTGCGTGACATAGTTCATTCGAATATTTAATAAAGTTCTATGTTTGTTTCGAGCCAATATGCTACTTAATAGTTACAAAAAACAAACAATTTCACAATATTGAGTTGGGTTGTCGTTTTAGTGAGCTATATATGTTTCCATGACGTCTACATTCAGCCAAGGACTATACTCGAATTAACACTTTCAAAGTCTCACTTCGCAATGATATTATTTGTCACTGGTGTTAACGCTTGCTACATGGAAATCGAGGAAGATAACATTTCTGTCTAACAGTTATACAAATTTGATTTAATTGATGACAGATAAATGCTCTTCTAAAGGCGTAGGGGTCTATGAACTATGCTGCTGGTGTTGTAGCAAGAAAAGTCGGAGACACAAGGTAACAGCAGACATCAATAATTAGCCATATTCTCTTAAAGTGCAGTATTAGAAGTTCTAAATATAATACTGTATATTTAACATAGATAAATATTCGGATTTAAGAATGAAAAATTACATCTGAGATATCCTCGTCAACTTACTCTCTAGGACTTCACTGACTCGATTAAATTAGTAATTATATTTTATGCATATTTGTTAATTCATGTAGATGATGACACGGGTTGAATGTTCTTTTTGAGTTAAGAGATTGTTTAGAAATGTTTGCATAGACATTTGAGAGTTCAAAAGACCCAACCGGAAGTAGTTGCAAAGAGGAAAGTAACTTGAACGAGAGACAAATGTCTGACACTTTTTGTCTCAACAAATAAAAAAAAATTGTTTATAATGTTATTACCGTCCAATTTAGATTACATGAAATTGGTTTTCCTAGAGCAAAACAGTTCTATAATAGCTAATTTCTTCGCAGTCAAGTGACAGTTCAGTTTCATAAAAGACACTCTGTTCATCTATCTCCTCGGACAGGGATGGCCGGATGCCACTATGAGCAAGTGAATTTGGAAACAATAATTTAATAGACCACAACTTCTTCTTAGAGACGGAAACAGTCTATTATCTACTTTTCTATATTGCAAGAGCTCATCTGGATAAACTGAACAAGTTTCATGGAATGATTTGGTAAGCTTATTCTGTTGTAGACATTGCATCTTCACTTACTTCTAGTTACCCATTTCAAAGTTAGTAATGAATCTGTTACTACCAGACAACAAATCGGGGATGTAAGTGTTGGTTAAGATGAATCGATGGTAGAATGTGTCCAATACTCCATCCACTTTGATAACTCTCATTCTTCATGTAATCTGAAAACAAAACCGTTATTCGTAACATGTATCATGTTCGGAAATGAAATGAAATGAAATTTTTGAGTTTTACGTCCCACGGTTATGCCGGTTAGGCTAAAGGAGACGGTGATTATGAGTGATGAATGAAATGGTGGAATAAAGAAAGTGGGAGGAAACGGGAGAGCCCCGAGAAAACCCACGCACACGGTGTTTGTCCACCACAAAGTTCACTTGGCGAGGGCTGGGATCGAACCCGGGACCCCAAGCACCAGAGGTGAACGCTCTACCACTTTTTTTTTTTTTAAGAAAATTTATTGTAACTCAAGAATCAATTACATTGAAGTGGTTATGCTTTTGTCACAAAGAAAGGAAGTTACTAGAACAATGAGTTGGCTATAAAATTTGCAAATAGCTTATTACGTACATCCTTTGCTAATTTGGAGTATTCTTTTTGTAAATACTGTACATAGAAGGCTCCCCCTGCTTCTAAGTTGGAATTAAAAATATATTTGACGGTCGTTCCTATATACCAATTGACACTATGTTGTTTACTAACGGGATAAAAACGATAATCAGGTCTTAAAACTATGCTAATATTTATATTGCGTTCCGAACTACGAGTAAGAATGGCTAAAAAGTGACGTAACTGAGACCAGATTTTTGTGGATTCCAGACATGTCGTGATTCTATGAATCAACGTATCTATATTGTTACATCTATTGCAAAGAGCATCAGGACTAAAACCATATTTGTTTCTCTTTTCTTTAGTATCAATAACGTTATGGACAATCATAAACCAGATAGATTTGCTGGCAACACACAAGGTCGAGTCATTGATATTGGCCCAAATATTGGACCAATTACACAAGCACTCATCTAACACAATTTTAGGTGGCACATATAATCTAGTCATTTTAAAAACATACAGCTTTTTACTACTTAAAGTTTTAAAATCAAAAAGCTGAGACAGATATATATAATCACACAAAACAGTTTCCAAGTACTTACAGCTTTGCGGGAGGTCAGCCATACACAGGGGTAGACTCCTGTCTGTTCGTGCTAATACGTAAGTGAGCAGTTGTTGTGTTACACTATTAGCTTCGTCTGTGTACAAGGTCATTGAGCGAGTAACATACAAACTTGCAGCTTTTTCTTGTACATTGAACAGACCGATGCCACCTTGTGAATGTAAACAACACATTACATTATATTTAACACGAAAGACCTGATGTTTCCATAGAAACCAACCACATAAACTTTGAATTTGTTTTCCTATGAGTTGAGGCATAGGTAATACATTTGCCAAATACCAGATTTTGCTTAAGAGATAAACATTTATAAATTTAGCTCTAGAATATAAACATAGATTTCTGGATTGATTTACATAACCTGAATGACGCAGTGTGTTTACAATATTCATATAGTTATGATCAATAGTGTGCATTATGTTTGAATAAAAGGTAATTCCTAAAATTTTGATACTGTCGGCCTGAGGGACGGTATCTATATCATTAAAATCAATACTATTGTTTATGTTTAACATATGTGATTTACAAACATTTAATCTAGCCCCAGATGCTACCTCATATTCACGAACACATTCCATCATGAGAGAATAATCTAGTTTAGAAGAGACAAAAACTGTTACATCATCTGCATAACTAGCCACCTTTATAGCAGGGTTAATAATATTTAGACCAGTTAGGCGGTCATTCATAGCATATAACAGGGGTGCAAGGCTAATAGCAAAACTCAACATTGAAAGGGGATCACCTTATCTTATTGAACGTTTGATGGGAATGTTGTTGGATAGGTGACCGTTAACATTTAACTTCGTATGAGCGTCTTTATAAAAATATTTCATCCATGTAACAAATTGTTCATTAAAACCGAATTTTCTGAAAACAGACCATAAGTACGAGTGTTCAATATTATCAAAGGCATTTTTAAAATCTAAATTTATCAGAGCCGCTTTAAGAGCGCAATCATTACAAATAGTAATACTATCTCGAATAGTTAATAAAAGGTGATAGATGGTTTTCTGTTTAACAGCCACATATTGCAAATTTTGTAATAACTTATCCATGTAGTCCTGTAGTCTGTTTTTAATACATCTACTAAAAATTTTGATATCTGTATTAAGAAGGGATATAGGTCTATAATGGCTAACATGAGATGGTTGAGCAGTTTTAGGGATAAAGACCGTGACGGCTGTATTAGGGCGCTTGATAGTCTCTGAAGCAAAGAACCATTCATTTACAATCAATGTTAGTGTATCGCCCATTATATCCCAAAATTTAACATATAAACGGCCAGAGATAGAGTCGGGCCCAGGAGATTTTCCTTTTTTTGCAGCATTTACAGCTCTTTGTACTTCATTTTTAGTAAACGGAGCACATAAAATTTGATTGTCTTCATCATTTAGCACTGCAGGCACACTGTCAAGTAATTTATTTTCGCAGCCGGTAGCAGCAGCGACCCCAAATAACTGGTAGTAATAATCATACAGGGTGTTACGAATATTGTCCTGAGTAGTCTGAATGGAGCCTTGAGCATCTGTGAGTGACGTGATAAGTTTCCTCCGTCCACGTTTGGCTTCTGTTAACACATGTGTAAGAGAGCATTGTTCTTCTTCCGGAAACCCTGGAACTTTACTACGTAACCTAATCCCTTCCATTTTATGTTTATGGAATTGTAATAATTTGGCTTTGTATTTACGTACAGAGATAAGGGCCGAGCGATTTGTCATCGCTTCAGTTTGTGCCTCTAATAGACATCTATAATAGAAATTATAAAGTTTTCGCTTATCAGCATAAATTTCAGAGGAATACCACCTACAAAAGCTTCGGATTTTGTCCTTACAGTATTGATTCCACCACTCAATATATGTTTTAAACCACTTCTTTTGTTTAAGCCAATAAGCCCACTTTTTAGAAAAGAGCTGACAAAATGACTCATCATTGAGCAGACTTTCATTCATGTGATAATATCCCCGTCCCCGAGCAATCTTCTGGTCATTAATTTTAATTTCCATTATTAAACAGAGATGATCAGTGAAACACGTGGGATATCGGTATACAGAAACAACCTGGGATTTGAAGTTATCATTTACATAAATCCTGTCTATCCTTGAGCTCGAAGTTTTTGTAATAAATGTGTCCCCCCTTAAATCTGGGTGTTTGAAGTCCCACACATCTACCAAAGACAAATTCTTTACCAATTCATTTAAGGTAGGGCAATAATGGTAAGTTGGTTCTGTTGTGTGAGTTATACTTGAATTATGATCTCCGCCAAAGATAACATTATTTGGGCCACTAAAAAACGGCGCTACCTCATTTGCATAAAAATTATTCCGTTGTTTTCTATTATGGCTTCCACTGGGCGCATAAACATTGATTAGAGTTATATCATTAACCTGACCTTTGATAATTCGACCATTAGGATGTAATTCTACATTTGTAAGCGGGATGCCTTCTTTAACCAAAATTGCAGTACCAAGGCTATTATATGTACAATTATTATATACATTATATGATGGATGTACGTTTACAATCTTTGGACCAACTTCTTGGAGAAAAGCTACATCTATTTCAGATTTAAGTAGAAAGTCATTGAGAGCTTCAAGTTTGACTGGCGATTGTATTCCGTTGATATTTATAGTTGCTAGTTTTAAGATAGTACACATAAATATTGTTATAGAAAGTTTTCTAATGTTAGCAACACACTTCATAATACCACACCACTATTTGGCTGCAAGCACTGTGCTTCTGAATGTTTAGGTAGGAGTAGAAACTGTTGGTGACTCACCTGAAGAAGAAACTGCGGTATCAGGTAGATATTCCGTACTCACTAATTTAGCTACAGACGACCGGGTGATCCTAGGTGATACTTCTAAGGGTCCCTGATCCGTCTTCTTAGGTTGTTTTACTTGAGCTATAGCCGTTCCTGCTTTCTTCCGTTTCTTGTCTTGGGAGGCTTCCTGGGAATTCCGGGCATCAGATCCTTTTTTCCCACTAGGACAACTCACAGGGGGGAAAGGATGATCTTTTTTATGGACTGAACTGGGAAAATGGGACTTACAGAGGAAACTTCCGATACACTATATATGCACTCTAGCTTCTGATCACCATCAACAACACTAGTGGAGGAGGAATCACTGTCTATCAAAAGCTTCTTTGTATCTTGTTCAATGACAACTTGATGTTCCCGTGGAAAATCTGACTCAGCCAGTGAAGAAGTACCATGTAAAGCTGGAGGGGCTGCAGATGAGGTCCTGTCCTGACTATCACTAATATCCTTGGGAGAGACGTTTTCGTTAATTGCTCCAGAACATGGTCGGCTAGGAACACTGTCGTTTGGCACTATCGGAGTAGTGTTTAGAGAACGGCCCTGTATCACAGGGGTAGTAAGCTCAGTCATTAACTTTGGAAAGTCAACATCTGACGTTAAAGTAGGCAAATTAGCAGGTTTAACCACATTGATTTCTTGGGTTGGCGAAACCCGAGAGCGTTCCTTATCACTTTCAGTATGTTCTATGGTTGTTGTTGAAACAAAGGCCCGTTTTTGACGCTGAAAACATTGATCTTGTAAATGATCTCTAGATTGGCAGTAATAACAAGTACGGTCCTGACCGAAATAAGTTACTAGGAACTTCTGGTTACGAATATCCAGGAAGGACGATATAGGTTTAAACAAATACATAGTCACGATCTTTCGTCCAGATCTAACTTTATAAATATGAGTATCGTCATAAATTTCGTCTTTTATACTTTTACACTCTCCATAGATAGACAAGGCACGCGTAACATCAGTATCACTATATTCCGTGGGAATAGCATGTATTCGCACATAGGTTAAAGGTCGATCAGCTAATTCTAAAGTCACTGGGTATGTTCCACTATCATCGTGAAATTTAACACTATCACCATGATCTCTTAACAATTTGTCACACAACAAGTCAGACAATAACTTAATATACACACATTTACGATAAATATCCAACTCAATACTTAGTATTTGTTCTTCCTTTAACTTAAACGTAGTTTGAATAAACTCATGGATTTTTATTGTGGACGGACGGTTAGGAATCGCACGAAATCCTAATTTTAATGTATTGACACGTTTGATAGACATTTTATAATTCTAAATAAACTCACTAGTCACCACTAAACTGAAATATATTATAATCAAGTCAGCGTAAATTCCAAGCAAACACAAAGTACACTGGGCGCATTCAATGCCTCTCGCACGATACGACACTGGACGGACGACCAGCGAAAGACGTGTTACCTCTTGGGCAGCTAACACGCGAGTCACCACTGAACCACCGCGGCCCCCGTATCATGTTCGGTTAAGATCCATGCGTTGCAGTGTGCATATTATAATATGAAATACCATGGTTACTGTCTCGACGGAAATATAAGGATATGGATGTCAACATGTACATTCGCAATAAATGTGGTGAAAGATGCCATTGAAAATAACCACGAAGCAGTTTTCTCTTCTGTTAATTTAAGGTACAAACGAACTTAATTTGAGTATGGTATAAAAGTAGCATCGAGTGCAAATGGTTGTATACATTCACGTGCTTGGCTGAATAAGTTGATTAAGCAGATACCTGAAAGAAAACAAAATGATTGAAGAAATTGAAGTAAAATACTAAAATATAAATGTAAAATTACAAGTATACGTCTCATATAACATTGATACTATGAACGGGCCATTAAATTTAACGAACAAATAATATTCGACACACGAAATAATGTAACACATACTGTTCTTTCATTAATATTGTGGCATTACTTCAAATATTAGCTGTCTTTCAAGTTTATGCATTATCAGAAATTTTCTTCAGGTATTATTAAATATTGAAAGATTTTTCGGTGAGAGTAATTTTGTTTTTCTCATGATGTGTATATATAATTAAGCATACAAATAATAATTTTAAGCTCATAATATCAGGTAACATTTCAAAGCTACACTGCTCCACAAAACTTCAGCAACCCGAGAGAACGTGGTATAAGCGACGTGTGGGGCCCATTCAACACTGGTTAGTGGCATGCACATACACAGAGACGCGTCAGAGACACACAGGCAAGGCGAGCACACGTTCTATTGCATAAACAGCACCGTTTCAAGCACGGTGAACCAATTATGCCATGAGGCGTACACCTCAGCCTAGTAGTGTCCGAGGCTCCAAGCATTGTGTTAGTGGTTCTTGTGTGGGGTACACACCTTGCAATGACTGATAGACGACATTTGAGTGACTTTGACCGCGGGCGAATAATTGGGCGGTTGGAATTGGGTCGATCGCAAGTGAAAGTGGCGCAGGAATTCAACGTGAACAAAAGCGTTGTGTCAAGGCTGTGGAGTCGCTTCCAAAATGGAGGTGAAGTCAGTAGACGTCATGGAGGAGGCCGTCCGAAGAAGACGTCGGCCGTCGAGGACAGATTTCTCACAATTTCTGCCAAACGTAACCGTCAAGAGTCACGCTCTCAACTGGCCAATGAGTTGTTTCAGGCTACAGAACAACGCGTGAGTCGTGAAACTGTTCGTCGTCGGCTCAACAGAGCAGGACTGTATGCAGGAAGGCCTGTGCTGTGTGCGCCATTGAAAGTGGAGCACAACCGTGCGCGTTACACATGGTGTCAGGAACATGTTGCATGGGGAAACACCAGTGGGCGCGTGTCATGTTCTCTGATGAGTAGAGATTCAGTTTGTCGTATGATTCTGGTCGGACTTTAGTGTGAAGAGAGCCAGGAACACGCTATCATTCAAACTTCATTGCTGAACGGCCTTCCTATGGCGGTGGTTCAATTATGGTGTGGGGTGAAATTATGCTGAATGGGAAAATGGACTTCCATATTGTGCAACATGGCACTTTAACAGCACAACGGTACCGGGATGAAATTCTGAATGCACATGTGCGCAATTTCCGCGGAGCATTTGGCCCAGACTTTCTGTTCATGGATGACAATGCCCGCCCACACCGTACACATCTTGTTTCCGACTATCTGGAGAGCGAAGACATTACGCGTATTGCATAGCCTGCATATTCGCTGGACTTGAATCCCATCAAGCATGTGTTGGATGCTCTTGGACGGCGAATAGCGCGGTACAGTCCACCACCACGCACTCTCCCTGACGTAATTAGGGACGTCTCAGTGAATATACTTCTGTATAGGGTAACATGGGGAATTTTTTGAATTTTATTTTTTGGCTGGCTTTTTTAGCACCTAGAAGATTGAAATTGGGTACAAACATTCAGTCCACCGAGTAGTATTTAACAGATTTTTTTCAGATTTGTGCGTTAAAATAGGGGGGTCCAGAGGGGCTAAAAGTTGAAAAAAGGGAAATTTAGATCAAAAAATCCCTTTTTCGGCGATTTCCCGCCTTAGATACATGATGGAGACATGCGAATGGTACCGCCTGAAAGGCAGTTCTATTCAGAAGAGAATATGGGCCACACATGACCCTAGGGTAATTAGGGATGTCTCAGGAAGGTTTTTTTTCCTGAGATCATAGTGTTTTATGGTAATTTGAGGCATTGTGGGAATTCTTGAAAAAAATTCTCCCGCCCTTACTATTCAAGATAGAAACTTGAAATATGCCACACACATTCAGTATACCAAGTACTATTTATCAGATTTTTTTTAGATGGCTACGTTCACACAGGAAGGTCCAGGGGGGCCAAAGTTCGAGAAAAAATTTTTCCCTCCGAAATTTTCCTTTTGACATCATTTTCCCCGCCTTTTGGTATATGGTATGAGCATGAAAATGGTACCATTTGAAAGCCAGCTTTATTATGAAGAGAATGAGGTATGAAACATGATCCTAGGATAAATAGTGACGCTGCAGTAGCTGCTTGACTGAAAGTCTAAAAAATAGCCCAAAAAGCCAAATGTATATATATATTTTAAGCTATATATATACATGTCGAGTTCAGAAATTTAGGATTTTATGAAAAGTCAATAATATTGCACCTAAGCTTGATGAGTTCTATTACGCTGATAAAAATATAAGGAATGTCAGAATCTTCGTCACCACTAATGCTGTGGACTTGCATTCATTATTTTCCTTAAAAGACCCATTGTTTTGTCGGATAAATATTTACAAACATGCAGAACAGTGCATAAAATGGTACCCCAATTGTGCGCCTTTTCTTATGAGGATTGAAAGTGGTATCAAGATGTTTCATTTGAAATAACTTAAACATGTGCCGTCTCGAATTATAGTGCAAGGTTGCAAAGTAAGTGTACATATGATAAAGACCTATCACTTTTTTCACTGCCAATCACATTTTTACACAATTTGTGTGTGTTCCCTGAAGAAATCGAAAATCCGTCTATCTTCTGCTCAAAAGTCCTTTCTCAAATGATTGAACAAAGAAAATTACCGCGAAAACCTTCATTTTCATCACATCAGCGTTTAATTCAACACAAATTTCTAGCTCCCTCTCGTGGCCGATTTTTCAAAATTACTTATCTTGCAGAAAGTGGTTACTGTACTACAAAATTTGTCGGCAGCCCAAAGCGATTTCATCTTGAACATCGCACCTTTGCTTTTAGAGGCCAAGAAGTTGGTGTCATACATTCTGCATTTTCTAGTTTGTTTACCCAAAGAACATTTAAAATATCAAATTGCCCGACTACTAGCGAGCCAGTCTATATAAAACAGTCCAAGAAAATCAACATGTAAATACAGTGCCTTTAGACATCACTTTAAAACAGAATAGATGAAACGTGTCGCAAGCACGTAAGAAAGAAAATTGTTTGCTTCTATCTCAAGTCTGTGTAGCAAAAATACAAGTCACTCGTAAATTACATTTTCAGAAATATGTCATTAAAGATTCCTATCTGCCCTTAGGCTTGGTGTGTGTGAATTTTCCTGTTGCTACTACGAAATAACTTTCAGTTAATGTTTTCAGTGCATGCCATTTTCTTTTTTACCTATTTCTGTTCATTTTTTTTCTTGCGTCTTTGCGTTTCTGTGTCTTCACGTCGTGCTTTATGGTGTTTTCATAACAACCGTTATATTTTAAACTTGCTTGGAACAAATTTCTCCCTTCCCTTTTTAATTTTATTTTAGAATTGTATGCTGATGTTTTTGTTTTCTTACCTTGGGTCTTATTTGGTGGGAACTCAAGAAGAAAGTTTTCCGAACACATACATCAGTGTAATTCAAGATATGTATAATGAATGTAGGACAGGTGTGTAGAGCACGTGCGGAATAACGGAAGAGTTCGTAGTTAGAACTTCATCAGGGACGTAGTCTTAGCCCATACTTTTTTGAAATTATGATGGACGAACTCACAAAGGATATCCAAGAGTTAGCACTGTGGAATATCCTATTTGCGGATGACATGTGCCAGTGAGGAAGACCAAGGCAGCTCTGCGAGAGGTGCTGGAGGGGAGCATTAGGTCCGTTACACAGTCACGCGGAGTCCCGCGTGGCAACATTGTTCTATTGCTTCTTATGGGTGCATACGTAGTCACGCGGAGGCCTCCGCGTGGCCCTATCCGCGCTTCGTCCTTCGCGAGGCGGAGAGGGCCATTGAGCAAATGGGTGCTTACATAGTCACGCGGAACTCCGGGCGCGGAGCAGCCACTTCTCATTAAAATGTAAAGAGCAAGGTGCATAGTGGCAAAACCAAAATGGAGATTGATCCAGAAAGACTTATTACAGAAGTTGAATTAAGACCATGTTTATAGGATTCCGCTTGCGTAAAATACAAAAATAGTGAGATTCGCAATTTTTTCAATTATTTCATCGAACGACCGGACTGACATGCGAAAATAATTGAAGAACTTTTTCTCATCTTCTCACAAATCTACATATAGAATCATAAAAGATCTATTCAAACTTCTTTGAAAAACTAGGGGTGACTTTGGAACAGCCTATTTTTCTGTGTTCTTCGTTTTCTCTTCTTACAGAGATAATAAGAAGCCACTATTTCGTTTCGATCTTACTCATGTTGATTTGCAGCACTGACTGAGGAGAATTGTGTAGGAAATCACATGACGCGTCGCGTTTAGCTATTGATGACTTGCAAGCACACACGCGTAGAGCGGAGGGTGAAAGACGGAGCGCGGAGCTCCGCTTGACTGTGTAACGGACCGTAGAGAGCAAACTACTTAGAATTAGTAAACTAAGACCAAATATTTACACTGTCCCTTCAAGATAATTATAACACAAAAATACAACTAGACGAAAAAGATGTGGTAATAACAAAGAAATTCAATTACTTGGGATAAATTCTGCAGAAAAACGCAGGAATAGGAGCAGATGCGAACAGGACAATTAGAAGAGTCTTAACATAATGGAGAAAAGCGGCAGGAGTGTTGTGTAATCGAAGGTAAAATACACCTTAAACAAAAAAAAAAAAAAGAACTTCACAAAACAGCAGTGAGATAGGCTTTATTATACGGAGCGGAATGTTCAACGACGAAGAAGTAAGAGAGGAACAGAAGTTGCATGTTAATGAAGGTGCTGCGGTAGAAGTGTGCAATGAATCGGAAGCACAAAAATCAGAATGAAATGAACAGTAAAGGTAAGACCAAACCTAGAAAAATTACAAGACTTAGATGTTGTGGGCATGTAAGAAGAAGACATTTGAAATACGTAGCTTACCCAGCAGATTCTATAGAAATGAGTAAGAAACTAGCCCGAGGCCCGCCAAGGAAGAGTGGGGACATACCATTAAGAATAAAGTGGTGCAGTGCGGTGTCACAGCAGATATGAACAATACAGCAGAAACAGCTGAAAAGCTGACCCCATCTAACTGGGAAACGAAGCTTCCAAGAATAAGAAGAAAGATGATATGATCATAGCATTAGTTAATCCCGTGCATGATGTAAAATGAAAAGAAAGCTCTTGGCACCGTATGCTCTTTCATACCCCAAGTATGTGAAGTTTAACTTCAGCATATTTTTTTATGTTTTATTTGGTGTATCTCTACAGTAATGTATCATGACGACTTAGTTGCAACCAAAACTGTATTGTTTCAATTGAATTGTTTGAAACTTAATTATAAATGGATAATGATTTGGTAAGCAGAAACGCGTTTTGCTTATTTAAGACCACAATCGTAACTATATTTCGATTTGAGGATTAATTTTTATTTAGCTGGAAGTTAGTTCGTAGACGAGCAAAACAAATTTAAATGTAAACAGTAAGAAATCATAACAAGAATGGTTTTAATGTATTGTTTGCGTAGGGGCCGAAGATAGGATCAATTTTCTGAATGTGCGTGACAAGCACTGCATAATACTATATTAATGTTTCTATGATATGATTTTTCCTTCCGTGTCCGTATTGTAGGAAACGTTTTATAAACATTGATTATCATATAATGAAGTTATCCAATTTTACATTTTTCCAATGGGTTTCGTGAACTTTTTTTTTAAAGTTTTGCTTTTAAGAATTTTTAGTCAGGTCTTTGTGATTCATTTCAAAATAAAAAACCTTGAGGGTATTCGGATCGTATGACCGGAGTTGTTCTTTGCTAATATTCAGTCGTCAGGAAAAATATAACAATATAATTCCCTTCTCTTTATAAACAGTATAAATGGTTCATGTCGTGACACATACAACATGATATCATTTTACTTAATGTATATTCCTGAAATTGTCTACGTTTATTATGTGTTTCTACGCAAAATCATAGAAACAAACAGTAATAAATTGCCACATATGTTTCCGTGATATAGTTCATTGGAATATTTAATACAGTTCTATATTATTGATTCGTTCGGAGCTGATGTATTCCTTAATAGATCATATATCTATGTATGCTCTCTCTATGTAAAGAAAGAACAATTTCATAATACTGAGTTCGATTGAAGTTTTAATGAGCTATATATGGCACCGTGACGTCTACTTTGAGCCAAGGACTATATTCGATTGAATACTTTCAGTATGACTTCGGAATGATATCATTTCTCTATGGCTTTAGCGCTTGCAACATGGAGATGAACGATGACAAAATTTTTGTCTTACAGTTAAACGTAATTGATGTTATTGTGACAGGTGAATATTCTTCTAAAAGAGTGCTAACTGATGAAGTATGATGAATAGTGTTGTAGTAAGAAAAACTGAACACACAATTTAAAAATTGGGTTCAATCATTAACCAAATTCTTAAAAGCTACCTATTTATAATTTATAGTATATTCATAATTGATAAATATTCCGATTTCAGAATGAAAGTAGACATCTGGCAAAATTTTAACTACCGGTACTTACTCCGTTAGACTTCACTCTTGCGACTAAATAGATAATAAATTTTGTATATTTCTTCATTAAAGTAAACGGTAACACATTCAATTTCTTTCTTGAGTTCTGACATTGTCCAAAAATTGTTTGCATAGACCTTCACGAGTTCAAACAAGCCAACCGAAAGTAGTAGTAAAAAGTTTCATGTCTTTGTTAGGTTAAACGAGGGACAAATGTCGGAAGGTTTTGCCAAAGAAGAAAGTTATATATCATTTTATTACCATCCCATGCAGATTACATGAAATTAGGCTTCCTAGAACAAAGAAGTTCTAAAATGGTTAACTTCTTTCATTCATAAAAGCTCGACTTATAGTTCCATGATAGACACTCCTTTCTTCTATCTAATAGTACAGGGATGGATGGATGCCACGTACAACAAGTGATTTGGAACGAACAATCAACTTCTTCATAGATGTGTTAATAATGTCTTATCTACTTTTCCATGTGATCAGAGTTTATCTGGATAAACTGAATTTGTATCATCGAACTATGCGATAATCTTACTCTGTTGTATACGTTGTACCCCTAAGCATGTATTTTAAAATCAAAATGAAGCTGTTACTGCCTGACAACAAATCGGAGAGGTAAATGTTGGCTAAGATGAATAGACGGTACAATGTGTTCAGTAGGCTATCCATTTGGACACTTCTCATTCTTCTCGTAATCTAAAACCAAAATTATTATTTGTAATGCATGTGAAATACGCTCAATATTCATGCATTGCAGTACGATTATTATAACATGTATTATAACACTTTGTTGACTGCTATGTTTGCCTTAGCACTGAACCCATTACTGCCAGAGTTGGCTATGATGCATCTACCTGGTGCTTCAAGACTTCTATATCAGAACAATTTTTCATATAAGGATGATGTGATGAAGGCGGAAGTTCATCCAGTGCATATGGCGAGTGTTTTCATTGTGCTTCAGCGTTATACTATTTGTTTCGATCTTAAGATAGTGCCCGTAAAATTCAGCTTTTGAAGTTTGTTTTCCCCTATCAGTGACTGACCCACTGGCATCCGGGGCCATACCGTAGAGGGGGCTACTTAAACTTTGGAGGAAACTATGACATTTTCGGTGATACTTTGACACCACGTTCTTCAAGATATTGTTAACTCACATTCAAGCACGCCGAGATGGAAAAGAAAAGGTTGTTGTAACAGGAGACAACTTGGGATCTCATTTCTCTCCAAATGTTGTAAAAGCTGCAGTGAAAGAAGGAATCTATTTCACTTGTCTGCCGCCCAACTCAACGCTTCTTCTGCAATCTTTAGATGTCGGAGTATTTGCCCCCCTCAAAAAGCACTGGAGACAGATCTTGGAAAAATGGAGGAAGAAATCGCGTCGGAAGAGAATCATACCTAAGGAGCAAGTTCAAGTTATATTGAAAAGACTCAAACATGCTTTGGCTGCTAAAGTTCCAAGCAATCTCCAAAGTGCTTTTAGAACAACTGGACTTTATCCCTTCGATAAGCAGGCTGTGCTCAAGAATCTTCCTATCGGTGACAGTGGTGCATCTGAAAGGATCTTGGATGAAAGCCCTTTGGAATTTTCGAAGGAAGAACGAGGTTTCAACCAAGAGAGAATCCGCCACAGAAGAGGAAAGAAAGTGAACGTAGCACCTGGAGCACCAGTTACTTTGAAAAGCAACAAGAACAACAATCAACTCGAATCTGAAGAACTTCCAGAACTTGAAGTGCAAAGTGATGACTTCCCACTGGATGAGTTAGCGTGTGCGAATGTAACCAAGAAGAGGAAAATAGGCGACAACTTTTGTTCAATTCGTAAGTGCGATTTCGCCCATTACCGAGGAAGAGATTGGATTTGTTGTGTGCCATGCAAGTTGTGGGTCTGCGGGATATGTAACAAAGGATCCAGAGATCCGTTCTATGAATGCGAAAATTGCCAAGATAATATGTAATAGAACTCATTACTGTACCAGTTCTTATTACAGAACATTTTGTAGATTCGATTTCATTTTTGTAAATATTTTTCTATTGTTTCACTTTGTTTGATAGCCAAGTTTTAGTTTCAGAATTTGTTAAAAGTATTGTCAAACGTAGAAAGGGTAAATAAAAGTACAAAACTACCCCAAAATCTGCCTTTAACATCCATTAACAAAAAAAATGTTTTTTAAAAATAAAAACAAGTGTTTAACAAGTCCCAAAAGGCACCCAAATTTAACCTAAAATGAAAAGAAGTAACGTGTCAAACTAGCCCCAAATCGTGGGGCTACATAGTCACCAATTTAAGTCAAAATATTTTGGTGTAAGACTTAGTGTAAGGAAACGTTATTAGTAGGGGTTTGTAGCCGAAAGTCCACTTGGTGTAACTGCACACATGCAATATCATATCGAAAATAAATAAGAGAGTTATGTTCAATAAACTTTCCAAAACATGTCAAGTACCCCCCCCCCCTTTACGGTACATGTCATTTCATTAACGATTGTCATTTCAGTTTGTTCCTACACCACTGTATGACGAGATTTGCTTTCCGATGGTGACAGAGATCCGTCAATCATTGTACACGCAGACGTACGTCCATAGGCTTCACTTTCTTCATAAAATATACTTTATAAGTCTATGTTGAATTATTATATCGTACCATGTGCTAATTTCTGTTTAACTAGAAGTATATGTTGAGAAAGTAAAATCTCTGTTTTTGTAGTATATGTGGCATTTCTCCTATTTTTTTGCATTCCGTACAAACTGTTCTATCTTCCTCGTTTCGGGAAAGTTTATGACTCGTGCATATTCACTATATTTGTCAGATCTTACTGTATGTTTTAATTTTACCAAAGTGCTTAGAATGCCGAGCGTTTCATACATCAATAGGTACGTTTCTTTTAGCTGAGCTATGAAGGCAATCTCAATCTGTCTTTTACTCAACTATTTGCCTGTTGTGTGGCTTATATTCACAATTTGAGTAGATCTTGAACATACGTACTAGTGGATTCTTTATGCAGAGGAGCATACTCCACGCACCTTGAACTGGTATTTATTATCGTTGACTCAAGAGCAGATTATATCTTAATATCCTCGCAGCGATATCCCCATAATTTTGGACGCAAATGTTGAACAATATTTCTGCCCATCTCTTACCAGACTATATCCAAGCAAAATGGTTTTGAGTCGTTATACAACTTATCCGTACTCGTGATCACTTGTTTCCAACTAATAATTCTCTTGGTTCGCCCTGTGATTTTTGTTCCGAAAGAAACTTTAGCTTATTATTTTAATATTTGTATAGCTGCCACAGAGAATTTAAGCCGAGTACCAGTCTTCTTAGGGCGGATCTATTACATCATCCCCGATAGTTTATATTTGAAGACAAATGTTTGAATTTTTCCCCTTAAGATACCATATTGGGCATGAATTTTAAGATTATGTAAAACAAAAACGTGATTTCAGTGTGACGAAAATTTAGAAAGCGTCCTCCTAAATTCTCCCGAGTTACTGTACATGTTTTTGACATGAGGGACTTCGAGAAACACTATTTATCGCATTAATTCTGAATCCTTACCTCTCTTAGGATACATTCTCTAATCAAAGTGATTATTCAAGCCTTGCTTGAGGCAATTAATATGTACAGTCTAAAATGTTTAGCCGTTTTCGCTTGATCCGATAGCACACGACACAATACATCTCTTTCAATCTGACACGAAGGTATAGAAAATTTCCCTGAAGTGGAAATTTTTAAAAACTTTGGTCACATGTCCGCTAACTTCTAACAATGAGTTTATATCCGGAGTTTCATCTCTCAAACTTCTGGAATTTATATACTACTCTATTCAGGGCAAAACATTTCAACCTTCTTCACCTCTATTACCTTACGTATTTTAAAAAAGGTTATTTCATATGTACTCTTCTCGTAACAAAAGGAGTCTTCCAATTCTCACGTTCTTAGATTCATCTGCATTTTCTGGATATCCATGAGTAAGGTACTTCTATTTTCATATAAAAGTACAGGTTATCCCTCTTTCCTCTTCCAGGAGTGAAAGTTTCGGAAATCTGTTCCCTTACTTCCAAGGGGTTTGCCTTATTAACTGTAACTCATCCGTGCATTTACCATGTCTATCCAGATGTGTGACCAAAAGACAAAAAGATCTGAAGGATGGCTTCATGAATGACCATCAATTTTGCCAAAACCGTAAGAAGGAGAAATTAGGGATCAACTTCTTTGCTGGAAGAGATATTCGTTGCCGGAACTGGTAGAAACAAAGAATTCTTGATTTTAATTTTGATTTATACAGGGTGTTTGAAACAACACCGACAAGGTTGGGAGGTAATTCCTGACGTCAATATAAGACGAAAAGTATAGACCAACCTGGGTGCACGGAGTTATAGGCTGCCAAAACATGCAAAAAATAAACTTCACAGATCCATAGCACTAAAACTATGGACGTATCGCAGTCGGGTCAAGGCTTCTCTTAGGAACTAACATGTATCATAGCCAAAAGTCCATGTTTCGGAATCCTAAGGTACTCACGCAACATTCTTATAGAGATGATTTTTTGCTACAGGCATATAATTTGAAGTACTCAACAACGACCTCTTTAAAAATTGTTCCGGAACAACCGCAGGATTCTGAAACATGGTTAAATTTACCATTTGAATACTTATTTGGGAGGTAATTCCTGACGTCAAGATAAGACGAAAAGTATAGACCAACCTGGGTGCACGGAGTTATAGGCTGCCAAAACATGCAAAAAATGAACTTCACAGATCCATAGCACTAAAACTATGGACCTATCGCAGTCGGGTCAAGGCTTCTCTTAGGAACTAACATGTATCATAGCCAAAAGTCCATGTTTCGGAATCCTAAGGTACTCACGCAACATTCTTATAGAGATGATTTTTTGCTACAGGCATATAATTTGAAGTACTCAACAACAACCTCTTTAAAAATTGTTCCGGAACAACCGCAGGATTCTGAAACATGGTTAAATTTACCATTTGAATACTTATTTGGGAGGTAATTCCTGACGTCAAGATAAGACGAAAAGTATAGACCAACCTGGGTGCACGGAGTTATTGGCTGCCAAAACATGCAAAAAAATGAACTTCACAGATCCATAGCACTAAAACTATGGACCTATCGCAGTCGGGTCAAGGCTTCTCTTAGGAACTAACATGTATCATAGCCAAAAGTCCATGTTTCGGAATCCTAAGGTACTCACGCAACATTCTTATAGAGATGATTTTTTGCTACAGGCATATAATTTGAAGTACTCAACAACAACCTCTTTAAAAATTGTTCCGGAACAACCGCAGGATTCTGAAACATGGTTAAATTTTCTAGTTTAAAAAGATAGCAACGGTTTAATTTTTATATCAATGTTACATTGTCATGTTACTTTTATTTGTCATTTGTTACTAGGTGAAGTACCCGTCTGTCGCTCTGTGGAAAAAAGTTTGTAGAAAGCATTTGAATACTTATTAACCCGTAATGAGGCGCATTTGACCTACGTGTAATGAAAAAAATAGGTAATGTCCCAATACATTATTCCTCACTCAAATGCCAGTAGGGCTCAACTTCAATATCATAAATGAACCCACGCTCTGGGCACTTTCACTTTTTAAGCTTTTTGTATAAGAAAATACGTAAGGCATTTTTCGAAAATCACTATACCCAAATTGTTCCAGCGGAATTTCATTTTGACCAGATAATCCACAATGGACACTGAAGTAGACATCAGGACCCAGAAATGGTCGCTAATGCAATTATTGTTCAAAGCCGGTGACGAATCATCTAACTCAATTCATATTAAATTGCTTTTGGTTTATGGAAATCACACATTGGATAGCTCTATTATGCTGTTTTTCCTCGAAAAAATATGCAAGACTTTCCAGATCAGCTCAGTAAATTGTAGCCTCTTTTTTCTGGTATCAGTGTCGTGCCATTTTATAGGCTTCTTAGAGTATAACTACATAATTAACATGGAGCTTTATTATTTGCCGGTGGATAAGGTAGAATGTGTTCTCCAGACCAAAGACCGCAGCTGTAAGATAAGTTCATGAAGGTATACAATGTCAATACCACCCCTCAAACAGTAGAAATTCAAGAAAATGGGATGGAAAGTCGTCCTTAAGCCTGCCTATAGTCCGGAATCGGTTCCTCTGGATTTCTGCATGTTTGGTTGTAAGAGGACCCACTTGCAAGGAAAAAATATTCAACAGTCACAAGATTCACATTTCTTGTATGAAACAATGGTGTAAATGTCAGCTACCTTAATTTTACCAAAGAGCATTTAAGGCATGGGAAGAAAGTTGGCTGAGATGCGGGTACATTGAAGATACATTGATTTACATTTTTTAGCCAAACGACCAAAGTATGTTCAACTGAAATTTTACCCTCAAATGGCAACGAATACAAATATTATACCCGTCTGTGCAAAACATATTGAACACCCTTTGCATATACCTTCCCTACCCGTAGTATTTGAGGTGTTATGCACGGCAATATTTTTAGAATTTTAACCAAAATGTAGTATATTTCAAGTTAAATTTGTGTCAATGATAAAACAATCCTCTGAGGTTAGTGTACTCTTTCATACGCCATATAAGAGGTTTAACCGCACCAATAATTTTTAGTTTTTTTTTAATTTGCATATTTCATCAGTAATATACTGTGACGATTTAATTCCAACTTAACTTATATAGTTTCAACTTAATTGTTTGAAACTTATTTAAAAATGGATCCTGGTGAGGCTGAACATGATTCTGTTTTGATCATTATTAAAACAATAATCGTTATTACCTAAATATGTAGGGTGAGGCAAAAGTCTGGATACACCCCTATAAAAGTAGAATGGTGTGAGGAATCATAATGTCGTTTGGAAAGGGGTCTCTATAAGTGGAAACGCATCTTACAGGAGCTATGGCAACAGCGGCGACCATTTTGAAATCCGCCATCTTGGATTTGGGTTACGTTTCTCAAATGGGAAGAGGGTCATGTCGTATATCATTTTACACTGCCTTTTCTGAGGAATAGACCGTTTTGCGATATTTTTATTTGTGTAGGAATTATGACCTGTTAAAGCTTGTGACACTTGTCAGAGTCGACATTACAACATATGCTTAATACGATCTCCATTGCGCTGGATACACAATCAGAGTCTTTTTTGACAGTCCTGCTGCACACGTCGCAGGGTCTGAGGGTCAACAGAGGTACAAGCCTCCTCAATACGCCGTCAGAGATGGGCTTCATTGTTTTGATTTTTACTTCATACATAATTCATTTCAAATAATAATACAGATAAAAGTCAAGAAGTGTGAGATCAAGGGATCGTGGTGGCCATTTCATAGGACCCCTCCTATCTAGTGACGTGGAAACTGTCCATCCAGAAACTCTCTGATGATGTTGCAACTGTAACTTGTACGAGTGCCATTGGTGTGTGTACAAAACACGCAGGATTGAACGCTGGCTGACATTGAGTGTTGCTGATAACCGGCGCGTAGTTTATCTTTTCGTACCTTTTATCTATTTCTTATCTTATATCTTTATGTGTAAAATAGTCAGGTTTCTTTGCTTAATTTTAATATAAACCAGTCGAGAATTCTCCAACAGCATTGCTACAACGAATTAATTTTTCTTATTAACTTCTACAGGCTTTATATCAATTGTTCTACGTACTTTATTATTATACTCATTGAACAATTCTGTATATCTATCCATTAATAATTTCCTTGTTACTAATTTTTTTCCACATGTTTTGTTTAAAAGTTCTGTTAAAACGGTCTAATATATGATGTATTGCAAAGACGCATGCTCAAAATGGAGGGCTCATTGTAAAATTCGCAAAATATAATCTCTCTATGATTTACAGTTCCCGACATATGATTCCTTAAATCTCCCCAGATCTGAACTCTTTTTCCCTAATCTCTGGGGAACGGTGGCAGTTGGCCAGTGGTCACCGGTTAGTATTTGGTACCAAAATGTTTATCATTCTCTTAGGTATTGATCAATACCAATATGATCTCTCCATTACTCTAGAGATATGGCTCCTTAAATCTCCCGAAATCGGAACTTTTCTGGTCAATAACTTGGAAACGGTAAGAATGACAAAAAATTCCATCACTTCTTTCAGATATTACTTGATGCTCTATCGAATGGAGAGCTCAAAATTGAAAACTTCGCAAATAACACACACACCACACACACACACACATAAACATAGAGAATTCAGTAGCGAGCTTTTGAGGTTCGTCGAAAACACACAGACATAGAGAATTCAGTATAAAACTTTCTAAGTTCGTTGAAAAACATTTGCTTTCGAGTATTCGGATCGTATGATTGAAGTTTGTTATTCTTTGATAGTATACAGTCTTTAGGGAGATGTAGGGGGCGCGGTGGCTCAGTGATGATACGAGTGCGAAACGTCGACGAGAGCGGACGTGTGGAAGAGTTCTCGGAAGACTGTTCTTACTGAGTTGCATACGAGTGTTAATAAGACGTACTGTTCGTAATAATTTTCTGAGCTTATTGCTCCTGTATATTGCAGGTATGTGGTTTATTCTTTTGACCTGTAAAAGTGAAGTAAAATAAATCGTGTCAATACGATTCAATTTCTATTTGAAAATGGCGCACAGAAACCTAGTGCTTTGGAGTTGCATGATTGGATTTTTGAAACTTTTCATTTGCAAGAAGACGAAATAGCTGCTATTCAAATTCCGACTACCTAACGTTGTGTTTATTTAAAATTAGTGATGAAAACTCGAATGGAGCAGATTCTTCGAGACGCTAATGGTGAACTCACTTTCAAAAATAATAATGGAGCTGTTGCTAAAGTGTTGATAAATGATGCTACTTTAGAAGTGAAAGTGTTACGCATATTTAATTTGCCCCCGGAGACTTCGATTCCTTGTATTCAGACACTTTAAGTGCCTACGGTAATGTGTTAAGTGTTACACTGATGCATGGTCTAGACAATATCGATATACTGTAAATAATGCATTTATCTTGCCCGTGTCCAGCTTAAACGAAACATTCCAACATTTGTGATGTTTTCAAAATATCAAGGACATATTATTTATGAAGGACAGTATAAAACTTGCCAACGATGTCATTCAGAATTACATGAGCGCTCTAATTGTGCATTAAATACTCGCCCTACACTGTTGCCTATATTCCCGACTTTTCCCCATTAAGTGCCTGTACCTTCCCCCTCTGCCATCCAATCTAGTACTACGGATAGTGAATTACATGCAACGAAGGAAGAAATTCAATTCAGTTCTAATGATGTTCGCCAACAACCTGTAGCTCCAAGCGAATGTATTGAGAACCAAACACAGACAGAAACATCTGACGTAACACCAGGGGAAGTTGCTGGTGTTTCTCCAGTGGAACTCGCTCAGACCGAGTTAACTGAAGGTCAATTCGCAGCAACAACAACAACGGGGAGTGTAGATAGAAAGCAAACAGAAGCTTCTTGTGTGCTCCAAACTGATACAAACGATAATAACTCTGACCTTCTCAAGGACGATGACATTGATATTAATGATGATTTTCCATTACTACGATCGAGCCAACCTAAAATTAAACGTACTAAATTAGAGACTAAAAGACATGATAATGCATCGCCAAAAAGACGGACACGTCAACAAATTGCGTTTTATCTCAAAATGATAGCACTGCCTCACAAAAGAAATTAAATACGGATGATAATCAGGCGAGAATATGAACTGTTCTGAGACGACGTCTGAAAATACCTGACTACTTCGTTTTCCTTTAGTTGTTTACATTAAAAATGAAATGAGTGTTAAGATTGCCTTGTGTTTACTCTGTTTACTAAGTTTACTGTGGTTACTTATGTCATTATTGAGTTGTGTTACTATTAATGCTAATGGCATTAGTTCTGAAACGAAACGTCAACTGTTGAAACAGTTTATATTTGATCACGATTGCGGAATATTTTTTTTTTTTGCAAGAGGTAGTTGAAGATAATTTCGCTTATCTCACTGGTTATAAATCTTATGTCAATTTGGGAGTGGACCGGAGAGGTACTGCAATTTTGATCAAACACGAATTTTAAATTTCTTAGTTGCGCATAACACCCGATGACCGTGCTATTAATTTCCTTTGGAACAAAATATTATTTCTTAATATATATTCTCCTAGTGGGCATACTAAAATAAAGGAACGTAAGATATTTTTTAATGAGACGTTAGTGTATATGTTTAATCTGACACATGATTATGTACTTTTTGGTGGAGACTATAATCGTATTATTGGATCTGGGAAAGATGCCACAGAGGACACTACTTATAGTCCTGAATTGCGATATTTAGTCGATCGACAAAGGTTACAGGATGTTGCTATTTTTAAAGAGAAAGATCATTTGTACACATGTGTCCGTAGTAATACTAAGAGAAGAATAGACAAATTGTATTTTAGTGATAGATTGTGTACACCAAATGTGATGTATGATGTGAATGGTAGTTCCTTCTGTGATCATTTTGCAGTACAAATATGGATACCTTATGATATACCACGAAAGTTAATGGGTAAATCTTATTGGAAATTAAATTATTCTTTGTTAGTTTTACCTGAAGTTAAAGAAAATTTTCAAAACTGTTGGTTTAAATGGTGTCAACGTAAGCCCCACTTCCATTCTATTCTCAATTGGTGGGAGAAAATGGTTAAACCCAATATCAAAACCTTCTTTATGTGCATCGCAAAGATCAGGCTATACAGAATACACATACTTTGCAATTTTATCACAAATGTCTCCAAGAATTGAGTCACACAAATGATCTTCCAGATCAATATCAAAGATTGCAATTTTTTAAACCAAAAATTTTAAATTAGCAACGCAAAAACTTAGAAGGGTTTACGGTAAGAATACGTGATCCTCTCACGATTCTACACGAAAGGTTATCCATGTACCATCATATTAAAGGAACTCGCCGACGAGAACGTCTCAGTATTCCTTCTCTTCAACAGCGAATGCGAATGTCCATCAGCTGATATAGCGGCTTATATTCTGTCCAAATACCAAAATAAATTTAATGACATACCTGATCCGACATTTCCTCTGCCGCAAGTAAATTTTCCTAGCTCTAAAACACACCTCTTGACCGAACCATATATAATGGAAGAAATCCACCAAGTAGTTAATCTTCTAGTACGTTGAGTAGTCCAGGAGTTGATGGAATTCCCTATACTTTGTATCAATGTTACTGGGATATTATTGCCTCGGACTTTCTTGACGTCGCTCATTATATTCTAGAGACGGGTCAGGGTCTACCACATTTGTTACGCGAGTCATTGTTTTAATACCCCAAAAAGATAAACCCCAGGCCTTGAGTGATTACCGCCCTATTACTTTACTTAACTGTGATTACCAAATTATTGCGAAATGTCTTGCTCGCAGATTGCAACCTTTCATGCCTTATCTATTGCATGACGCCCAAAGTGGATTTAGAATTGGTAACAAAATGTTAGATGTTCTAATGGACTTCCGCGACACAGTTGCTAGGTTTGATACCACTGGTACTATAGGTGGTTTACTGAGTTTAGAACTCTATCAAGCTTTTGATAATGTGAGGCATTCCTATTTATTTCATGTTATGCAACATATAGGGTTACCTCATAAATTCATTCAACAAGTCCAAACCCTGTTTTTACATTCAGCTTCTAGACTCCAAGTCAATGGTTTCTTGACACCAGCATTTCCAATTCGTAAGTCCATACGCCAAGGAGACCCTTTGTCGTCGGTGTTCTTTAGTATATATCTGCTGCCACTTATTACGGAATTCGATCGCCAGCGTACTGGAATTCCAATAAACGGCACTAAACTTGCATTGCGATCTTATGCAGATGACATTAATATCATTATCCGTTCAAAAGAGGATTATCAACAAGTTATGCACGTTATGGCTCAGTTTGGAACATTTGCTGGAACCAGTCTAAATATGCATAAATGTAAATGTTTACAGCTTGGTGTTACAACTCCGACTTATCTGTTGACAACTATATCTGTTGTATCTCTATGTTAGGTATAGTCTACCAGATAAATGTTTCCTCAAAGATTATTTCTAATTGGAAGAGAGTGGTCACTAATATAAAGTTACTTTGTCAGGATATTCGTTTTCAACCATTTAATTTGGAACAACGGATCTGGATTTGTCATAGCTATATTTATGCAAAACTATGGCATGTTGCCCAAATTTTGAATGCTCCGAAGGATAGTCTCCGTCAAATTCAATCTTTGAGTCTTTGGTATATTTGGCAAGGGCAACTCTTTCGTGTGCCTTATTCAATACTGTGTAAAAGGAAGGAGAGTGAAGGTCTTAATTTCACGAAATGGTATTGTAAACTGAATTAGGAATCTCCTTCCTTCACTAAAGTGTGGGCCTTATTCTGGTATGAAAGAGTCGGTATACTTGCCCGTTAAATATAGGTAACTTACTCCCAACTGTCTCTTATTTAAAAAACTCTTATTGGATGGCAGTTATTTACAACGAGATCCGACTTTTTCTTCTCGAGAGCTTGCTAAAAACTTGTACAATACAAGGTTACTTTCTGACAATACCACAGTCTCTCGTGTCGAAAGAATAAGTCCCATCTCTTGCTGGACGCAAATTTGGAAGAATATAAATAATGTACGGTGTGCATGTCAAATGTCAAAATTTTCCTTCATATTATAGATTTTTTGGTAATTATTTGAAGTTCTTGTTTCCCCCTCATAATTTGCGGCTGTTCCTTGATCAGTAGTTATGTTGTATAATTTGTAGTTTTTGTTAAATTGCATAAATGTATTGTTAAGCTGTCACTAAATCAAGTGAAAAAGGTGGTAGAGCGTTCACCTCCAGTGCTTGAGGTACCTAGTTCGATGCCAGCTCAAGCCGTGTGGACAAACACCGTGCTAGTGGGTTTTCTCGGGGTTCTCCCGTTTCCTACCACTTTCTTCATTCCACCATTTCACTCATCTCTCATCATCACCGTCTCCTTTATCCTAACTGGCATACCCGTGGGACGTAAAATTTAAAGATTACATTTTTCATTTTAGGGAGATGTAAAACGAAGGTATATCCTTCTCTTTATAAGAAAGGTTAAATCATTCGTGATGTACAAATTCTGTCAGAAAAGTAATGTCACCAAGCCTACACGTATAAAACATATTTATTTACATAATAATAAGAATATTAATACGTGTACATTAAATTTTTAAAAATATTCTCCTCTTTCTCAGAGGGATTTTTGCCAAATTGCTTTCGCGTCGCCAGTTGTTCTGTACCAATGTCCTTTGAGGGCGGATTTCAAACAAAGAAAACAACGAAGTCTGCAAAAGCCAAGTAGGGATTGTAGGGTGGCTGGAGCAGCGTTGCCACAATTCAGTTTCTGAGATAACTTGTCACGAAGAAGGCGGTGTGGGCTGGCACGTTGCTTGATGAAGTATTTAATCGCAGCTGATATCTGGTTTGACGCACCGGTTCCTTTGGCTAAGTCGCTTGAGGGCTTCTATGTAAAATTTAGAGTTAATGGTTGTCTCGTACAAAATCACGGTGGGCAATCCCCTTGATATCAGAAAAAACAATGAGCATGGGTTTGATGTTGAATTTGCACATTCGAGACTTCCTGGGGCGAAAGGCCGCCGAACTTTGTCACTTTGCACTTTGCCTTTTCGTTTCGGAGTCGTACTGAAATATACACGTTTCATAAATCGTGATAACATTGTACGAAAAACGAGGATCAATTTGATTCATTTCCGAAAGGTATTGTCAAATTTCCAATCGGCGAGAGTTTTGGCCGTCTGTCGTTGAACAAGCCTCGCACATACTTTTCGCATGTACAAATCCTTGGCTTTCGTTTAGTGCGGAGCGTTCGTCCTTTTCATGGCCTTTCCAAAAAGCTTTGTTCTGTATGCGGACTTGTCTTTCTGATAAACACTCATCCTAAAACGTCTGTTGAAGCGATGGGAAAGTTTCCGCTGCACATTTGCTGAGTTTCAAAGAAAACTTCTATGTTGCACTGAGTGCTGCTATAAGTGACGAAATAGAGGTGTATGAAATCGCCCGCCCTTTACCTCCGAGACGTCGGAAACGACTGAGCAAGCATCCGCCTAAATACTTGACTTACACCACAAACGATACTGGTGGGTAGGACGGACTGAAATATGCACTCGCTTCACAATAAAATATTTCCTTGTATACAATATTAGACGATTTTAGTCAATCTATATACCAGGAAATGTCAAGGTTTGGTTTGTGTTTCTACGCACACGAAGAAAAATAAGGAGCAAAACAAAATCACATTTATTTGCGTGATATTACTCATTGGAATATTTAATGACACTGCAGTTGTTCGATTCGTTGTGAACCAATAATTTCCTTAATAGATTATATCTCAATGTGCGCTAGTAACGAAAACCAATTTCAAAATACTGAGTGGGCTGAAGTTTTAATGAGCTATGTATGGCGCCGTGATGTCTATATTCAGCCAAGGACTACTTTCGAATGAACACTTTCAAACTCTGACTTCGCAATAATGTTTTCTCGCTTACTTCAGTGCATGTAGCATATAGAGCAAGAAATAGAACATTATTGTCGTACAGTTATACATACTTGATTATACTGTGACAGGTAAATATCCTTCTAAAAAAATGACGGCTGATGAATTGTGATACATAATGTTGTCGTAAGAATAATCAGAGAGAGGAGGTAGAAATGAGACTCAATAACTAACCGAGTTTCCTTGAAAGCGAGGGACTTAACATTCTTAAAATAATATAGTATATTCAAAAGATTAGATATCGTTTTATATAATTATAAGGGATAAATGTTCATATTTAAAGATGAAAGATGACATGGAGTCGTAGCAAGAAGTAAAGCCACATGATCTAGGTTAAAGGGTGACAAATGGTGCAGTTTTTGTGAACGAAAAATGTTTATTTATCACTTTATTACTATGTAATCCAGATTACATAAAAATTGGTCTTCGTAGAACAAAGGACTTTAAAAATTGTTAATTTCTCACTACTCATAACCGATCGACAATATAATTCCCAAAAAGGCTAGAGGACATTCATTTATTCTTCCGACAAGACTGGAGGGATGTGACAATTAACAAATGTTTTCTTTTTTAAAAAATAGTTTATTATACTACAACTTCTTATTGGCAGGTAATTTTCTTTTATCCAGTCTTCTATATGACAACAGCTCATCTAGATATACCGAAGATATTACACGAAATTATTTTATAATCTTGCTCTTTTGTAGGTGTTGTTCCCTTACGTAGTTTAAGGTACCCATTTCAAAGTCAGTAAGGTAAGAATTGCTAGCAGCGAACAAATTGAAGATGCAAAAGATTGATTAAGAAGAATAGATGGTACAACGTCTTTACTTGGTCCTGCACTTTAATACTTCTCATTCTTCGAGATACTAATATTTTGGACTCTTTATACATGTATTGCTAAGCATTAATCATACATTTCAATGTTAATTATTTTGTATATTAAAAGTTCAAATGTTCAACTTTTGTTTCAAAATTAATTTTATCTAAAATGTGTGTTTAGGTAAAATCATTAATTGAATTATGTATATTCACAGCATTTTAAAATTTCTCATATTTCATTAACTTAAAATTACAGACGATGTCGGTTCCTGTGTCAGTGACAAAAGTTATTCCGTTTCCAAAATGTGAAACCAACCGCAATATAATACCTTGTTATCTAGCCCAAGGATCGTAGAACTTTTAATCTTTCGGTGTGCTAGGTGTAATGTCTACCTGTACCAATCTTTAACATTAGTCCTTAAACATAATTATTACTCATTCACTAAACATAATTATTATCTACACAGTTTATTATATTCTATATGCAATACGTATATTCTATAGCTAATTATACTCTACATCTTATATACTGTAAGTATATAATGTGTTATTCCATATGAAGGTATATCATTTCCATCGCGTTTCACCGTTTGACGAAGAATTTTTACATCTGACACTTACACACCATCGGCAATAAACTGACTTCTCAACCAGCCGAAAGTAATGAGTTGAAAGGAGTTACAATCGGTTCGCAAATCTATATATATAAAAGAGAACGTACAAATCCTTTGTTCCCTCGTCACGCTAATACGGCTGAACCAATTTCTTTTATTTTTGGGGGGTTATTAGGATTTGGACCCTAGATGGTTTTTATCATATCACTTTAATTTTTAATTACCAGTGTCTTGAGATAATTGACCATTCAAGTGTCCATAACGTACAAATCCTTTGTTAGATCATCATAGGTAAAAATAAACGTATTTATATCCAACCCGCATGACCGTGTCACTCGGCGGGTTAACATAAATGACAGGCGCTATAATGTTAACATTTACTGCAATCACTTGAAAGTAGAGATGCAAGGGCTCGGAAAAAAACCGGCTTTTTTGGAAAAAAACTCGGTTTTTTCTGCTTTGCTTTTTTGCTTGGGAAATTTTGGGCTTTTTTCAAAATTCTGCTTTAAATCGATAAAGCAGACTTTGTTTCGCTTCTCTATAACACAGAAAGTCATTTAATTAGTGGTTGATGCCGATAATAATATAAAACCTCGAAAGTAAACCATGAATTTCGAAAAGATATTTTAAACAATTTTTCTTCAACATTTTTACATTATGAATTCCAAAGGATTAACCAATGTATATAATAAACACATTTTAACCTCCTATATACAAAAGTAAGCAGAGCTGGCAAGAACCATGGTTGTTTCTGAAAATGCCAAAAACCCGTTATGGGGGGGCAGTTTAAACCAGGCTTTTTTGGGGTTTAAACCAGGTTTTTTTGATTTAGATATTTTGCTTTATGTATTTATATTACATATTCACAGAAATAAGTTTGTTTCGCCTTGGTGTTATTATTCAACAACGGGGTTATGCTGGAAGAGGTCCCATAAGCATAAAGAAGTCCGGTCAGTAAATTTCTTAAATTGAGAAACTCCCGCCCTAGCCATCGGGAAAATCCCGTCATTCTTTTAAATGTAAAACAATAACGGGAAAATCCTGTAAAATTTAATTTGCATGTAAAATTTAAAGGTCAACGCATTATAATCAGTACGCTAAAACTGAGTGACACACAATCATAGTCAGCGTCTTACGAATAAAATCAGAAAAATAAACACACTGCTGAACAAGACTGCACTTATTTAATATAAAAACACATTTACACGTTTCGATCTTCTATCCAAGATCTTCATCAGACGTGAGTGTACGTCTGATGAGGATCTTGGATAGAAGATCGAAACGTCACGTGTAAATGTGTTTTTATATTAAATAAGTGCAGTCTTGTTCAGCAGTGTGTTTATTTTTCTAAAACTGAGGTATTAAATTACAAATTTAGTATGTAGGTATCATTGAAAGTCCAATCCAAGCTAATGTTGGAAGCTAAGTAGGCAATCGATAAATTTTACCAATTTTAATCAATATATTTAAGCAACCTTCGCTTCTTTATAAAACAACAGGCATGCAGAAATATATAATTTGGTTTCGTTTTGTATGTTTAGGCTTAACATCCTTACGTAATACCGAGGTTATCAAGGAGAAGACTTTCGCTTAAAGTGACATCCGAAAGAGTACTTGGTTTACACATGAAAGAAGGGTTGTGGTTCGACCGAGAATTGAACATGGGACACCTTGATTAAAAGGTGAAAAGGAAATAAGACTAATGCAGATGGTTTGACATGTGAAACGTCACCATGAAGTTCACACGATTCGCATTTTTGTTCTTTTAATTTTTTTAGTTTAAACCAGTTATTAAAAAAAAAAACAGCTGGTGTAAACGAGCCAACCCTAAGAGTAAAAACTTCTTTCAAAAAATACACAAATAACTAGCAAAATTGTATGTAGTATTTTTACTTCAAAATATTCCATACCCTCTTTTTGAAACAAAATAAAATTAAAATAAAACATAAGAGAAACACTTAGATTTGTATGATACAATTAAAGGATGCACATGGTTCTGTATATTCTTGAAATTCTACAGTCAAGTTTTTTATAACCACCATCAAGGGCGCCCATCAGGGGGGTTAAAGGGGCGCTTGCCTCCCCTAGAGGAAAATGTACTTCAGAATATTGAAAATCCAATAGGATTTTTACATTAGTTACAGCAAAATTTGAAACTATTTTTGAAACGTCGCTTATACTTGCCCCTCCTTGGAAACCACAACATGGGCGCCCTTGATCACCATCACGGTTTACCCAGTCCTCAAGTTTTCTGAATTTTTAACAAGAGGGATTCAACATATTACGGAACAAAAAAAAAAAAAAAAAGACTACGGAATATATTTAAGTTAAGCTAAATACAACTGCACAACAAACGTGACTGAGTGGTTGGCTTTTGCGCTTCTATCGGGAAGTCCGGGATTCAACCCAGCATTCGACCATTCTGACAAAGCCTTCCTTCATTCCATCTGAGAATGTAGAAATAGTGCGTGTACTGGCCGACTAGGAGTGTAGGAGTTGGCCGACTTCCTTTCTTATTGTTTTTAAATCGTTATTATTACTAATTACCAGCAGTGACGGTTTTGCGAAGGTTAGAGGATCGGTCTTTCGGACTGAAGCCTGTTCTCCAAAGTTGTGGAATGTCTAAAACGAACGAAATATCTATTAGTTATGCCTTTACTCATAAACTTTAAGCTGCCGTCAAATAAAAATTACGAATGTTTAGAAAAACTAAACATTAGTAGTAAGAAAACCCCTCCCAAAACACTTTTTTTTAAATTCGCCACTGATTCTCAGTATAAAATGATCTTCAAGGTTGTATCCGGAAGATTATTGCTAAACATATAAACGAAACGAAATATTAGTTATGCCTGTACTCATAAACTTCAAGCTGCTCCCAAATAAAATTAGGACTTTTTAGAAAACGAAACAATCAGAGAAACCCCTCCCAAAGTACTTTTCTAAATCCGCTATTGATTATTTGTATAAATTGGTATTCAAAATTGTATCTGGAAAATTATTGCTAAGTCATTGCACAACTACAGTATAACAGAAATGTGGAAATACGGTTTGACGGACATATTGAAAAACGTATGCTTTGACGGATATATAGAAAAACGTAAGTTTAACTTTCGTGCTAGAAGCTGGAGTACTAAGCTCTTAGAAATGAAACACGGATGACAAACTAAAATGATCTAGAGAAGGAAAAAAATGTCGATAACTCAAAAGTTGAAATAAAGTTAAATAACCTGTAAAATTGCCCTCAAATACTACATTCTTCATGTTAGCTTTAATTCGTAAAATATGTGCTCCATCCATCTGGATGGTGAATTACAGAGCTAAATATGGCATTCAGGTCGTGGAAATTTTATCTAACTATAGAATATACTATAAGAAAGCTATTTGGATAGAAAAATCATGAAAATGAAAAAAGCCAAAATTTCCAAAATTCTCGGTTTTTTTCCAAAAAAGCCGGCTTTTTATGTGAAAAAAACTATCGATTCAAAAAAGCCGGCTTTTTTGCATCTCTACTTGAAAGCGAAAAAGTAAAAATTATCTAAGTAACAAAGTTTATTGCGTTCCGGGGTGACCGCAGCGAAGCGGGGCGGGTTAACATAAATGACAGGCGATATAATGTTAACATTTAATGCAATCTTCTATGGTTTTTATCATATCACTTGAAAGCGAAAAAGTAAAAATTATCTAAGTAACAACGTTTATTGCGTTCCGGGGTGACCGCAGCGAAGCGGGGTGAACGCTGCTAGTAGGAATATAAAGTAGCATGACAAAAACCATCACAGGAAACATTAAAGGTTATAGCCGTCCTAAGATTTACTTCACTACATGAAGAAAGGAAAGTATCGTATCCAGTGGCGTATTTACGATTTTGTTTCGGGGAGGGCTTTACTAACTTTCGGGGGGGGCTTTGCCTGAAAATGTGAAAATTCTGCAAGATATTCATATACTTTACTATAGTAAGTAACATTTCGGGGGGCTTAAGCCCGGAAGCAACCCCCCTAAATACGCCACTGATCGTATCTATGAGACAATTGTCTTTTCATCAGACCCTACCTACAATAATAAACATCAGGAAACAAAGACTTGGTAAGTAAACCCCGTTAACAACGGGACAGCCAATGAGAATCCAATACCAAATAAGGAAATAATTCATTATGACAAAATACAAAAATATTATATAATACTACTACTAGCAATAAATAAAATTATTTTGTAATAAACTTTAAAATATTAATCCTATGAAATTATAATATTATTTTTAAGACCATATATTAGAATGTTGTCATTTTCTTTTAAAAGAAACATGAATTTATAATGATTTTGAAGACAAAATAGCTGAAACATTATTTAAGGAGAAAAGTTTGACACTCGAGTCAAGTTGCTTTTTTGAAACATAACGGTTCGAATAATAGTACAAAAAGAACATTACTATTAAAATTGGAACCTAACTCAGAACCATGAGAAGTTGATATGTTTCCTCAGCGTCAGTGCTCTCGTTCGGAAAACGAAAATAATGTTTTGGAGGATGCGAATCGGAGAACAGGCATGTGAACTGGTAGAAACCAGAACCATTTGAAGGTACCAGAAAGCGTTGCCGAGTTCTGCTAATGTATTTTTGTTTAATATTCCGGAGATATTGTTGATGTTTACGGAAAATTTGTGGTTGTGATTTTTCGATGGTGTTTATTTTCAACAATATTTTCAAGAACATATTCAGCAGTTCTATTAACCTCATTTGGTCAATTTTCTAGTTTTTACAGTGAGACATGCATTTTAAAATATATTTTTAAAGTGTTTTTTTTTTTAATTGGTAGGAAGAGAGGTTTCAGCCACAACATATACTATGCTTATTATCATTTACAATGAGGCTAAATTCTGAAAATTGACAACAGGTTCAGTAACGTAACAGGTTCAGTTAGCATCAGCTTTAAGAAAGATTCAAATCAGTATTTGGCTTCTCAGAAGTATGTTGGAAATCCTTTTACATTCCTTTCTTTACTGCTAGCATACTAAATTTATTACTTTAGCTTAATGAAGGCTTCAAACAACAAAACATACTCCCGTTTGATATAATTGCAAATTGTAATTTGGTTATGAACAATATCTATGAGTTGCTAAAGGAGAAAGTGGCAATTGCTTTTAGAACTTAACTACAAATGTATAATTCTTAACTACGTGGTAGTAGAAATGTAAGTCATTTTCGTGGTTCGTAGGCCACTCATGCTGTCAGCATTTTGTAATATGCACATTAAGATATGAGTTCTTACATATGAAAAAATTTCAAATTGACGTTCTCGTTAAATATATATTTTAATTCAATTAAGAATTATAGTCTTTTCGTCTGCATGAACAGAGAAAAAAGTAATCTGACGAGCAATGAATCCAGACAAAAGAAACGACCACTGCATGCAAAAATGCTTTGATATGTAAAGCGCAGATCAGACTTAAAGTTGAAGGAACATAGACAGAATAAAATGCTGTCCTTCTACACATAAATTTATACCGAAATCGTAAAGGCAACTCCATAATATTCTTGTCTTTCTTTTTTTTTTAAAAAAGGAAACCCAATAATACGGGTAAGTATTAATTAACTGTTGTCTACTTTATTCTATCAGTTTTGACATGCTTCATATTTCTATTTATAACTTCCTTCAAAATAAAAAAGATTGTAAATAACTCTTATAACTAGGAAAAAATGTAAACTTTTAAATGTGCATATGCAGAGCGTACAATTTCAAATAATTCTCATCTCATCATATCTTTCTTTTCAGCCTCTTGCATTAGAACATGAATGCCTTCATTGTTCTGTTACATTTTTTACAATCGTTTGCTGATATATCTACAGAAGATGTAAACAAGACATTGCCAATCCAATATCAGAATCGAAATGATTACACAATTTTATTGGATTGCATCATAGATATTGAACAGACACATTTCAGCATAACAAGAACGGTTGTCGTACTAGAAGAGAACTCAGTATTAGCTGACGAATTAGCAAGATCATACAGGAATCCACTTCAAATCATTCGTATTAATAGTAACGTTAACTTCCTCCAAGATAGTGACAATTGGATGATATCTAAGTGGCTCTCCTCAAGACGAACATTAAATTACATCATTGCATTGAGAACCATAAGGTCTTTCAATCATGTGATCAACACAGTGAAAGAACTGCCATTTTGGTATTCGAACTCAAAGTTTATTATAGGTCTCTCAGGCAGATATTACACAACAGCAGAGATAAGAGATGTGTTTGAAACTTCCTTTGAGAATGATATGCTGCATATTATACTTGTAACTTACATCAAGAATGATGATTTCTTTGAATTTAGCTTTGAAGATAATAAGAAATCCATTATTGTATACACATATTTTCCTTTCGTAAAAAATTGGACAGATGGTTTGCGTGAAACGGTATTGGATATCTGGAACAAAAATAAATTTTACTTTGGGAATAATTTATTCCCAAAGAAAGTAGTGAATTTGTACAAACGCCCTCTTTCATTTCTAACAGTGGCGCTGATACAAACACCAACATTTGTACGAAAACCAAATGGTGAAATGGAATTTAAAAGTAGGTTTGGTAAAGTAATTGAAATCTTTCAAGATCGTCTCAATTTTACATTTAACTTGGATGAAGTTTCTTTCAGAGGCCAGGGAAAGAGATATCCTAATGGGACTTACACAGGCATTTACGCAAGCATCAGGTCAGGATTGTATCATGGTGTGTTAGTACCTAGAGGTATACACTACGGCACTTACCAATATTATGATTACATTTTCTCTTATGTACCATTCAGGCTGTATGGACGGTGCATACGCCTGTTCTCTATCCTCAGTGGATGAACATCTACTTTCCGTTTCAGCCTGCATCTTGGATTGGTATACTGCTATCGTACGTACTCACGTCCATTGTAACGAACAGCGTACATAGAATAGTGTTTGAGAAACCAATAGCAATTCATTGTTCCTTCCTGGACAATTTTTGTTTATTGTTTGGAGTATCCATGAGTCCTCCCAGAAATATTGCTATTGTGAGAATATGTTATCTAATTTGGGTTTTACTAGGTTTTGTACTCAATAACTGTTATCAATCTGCTTTATTCGGATTTATGACAACTCCCAAAAAATATCCCCCTATCAATACAATGCAAGAAATGGTGGACGCTAAATTACAAATTGGGGGACTTTCGGTACACAAGTCAAGGTTTCAATCAGATGGAAACCATGTTTCGAAAACGATATTCAACGAATGGGTTAATGTAAATTCGTATATGGAAGGGTTTCATAAGATAATTGAAACAAGGAATTTTGCTTTTTATTGGGGATCAGGCGCTTCTAGATATTTTATGACTAGGAAACCATTTGTTGATTCTGAAGGGAATTCAATGTTGCATATAGTGAAAGTTAGTTGTTAGGAGTTAGGAGTTAGGAGATAGTTGCTGGACTAGCAAAAAACACTAAATGAAAATAATAAGAGCTCTTAATTACGGCGGGTAGAAGAGTCGATAGGAAAACTACAATGATATAGGTAACTATTAATTATCAGTCGTTAATTGTGTATGTCATTCAGCATATGCTTCGTGTATAGTGCACATGGGAATCAAGTCCATTTCTTCTGTCAGTTTAGGCTGTTTAATGATTCTATTTATTGACACTTTCAAAGTCTAAAACATTTATGTCCTGATATTGTAAATAACTTATAATTAAGAAAATAGTGTTAAATTTTACGTATACTTAAGGATCCTTAGAATCTCCAATAATTCTCATCTGATCAAATTTTTGTTTTCAGCTTCTGGTATTAGAACATGACAGCATTCATTGTTTTGTTATATTTTCTACAAACATTTGCTGATACATCTACAAAAGAAATAAACAAGACGTTTCCAATTCAATACCAGAATCGAAATGATTTTAAAAGTCTGATTAATTGCATCATAGATATTGAACAAAAACATTTCAGAACAACAAGAACTCTTGTCGTATTTCAAGAAGAGAACTCAGAATTAGCTGACGGATTAGTAAGATCGTATAGCAGTCCACTTCAAATTGTTCAGATTAATAATAATGTTAACTTCCTTCAAGATCTTGACAATTGGATGTCTTCTAACTGACTCTTATCAAGACGAACTTTAAATTACGTTATCATTTTGAGAACCATAATGTCTTTCAACCATGTGGTCAACACAGTGGAAGAACTGCCATTTTGGTATTCAAATTCAAAGTTTATTGTAGTTCTCCCGACCACAAATTACACAACAGAGGAAATAAGAGATGTGTTTGAAACTTCCTTCAACAATGATATGATGCATATTATCCTTGCGACCTGCATCAAGACTGGTGATTTCTTTGAATTTAGCTTTGAAGATAATAAAAAATGCACTATTGTATACACCTATTTTCCTTTCGTAGAAAATTGGGCAGAAGGTTTGCGTGAAACAGTATTGGATATCTGGAACAACAATAATTTTTACTTTGGAAATAATTTATTCCCCAACAAGATAATCAATTTGTACAGACGTCCTCTTTCATTTGTAACACTCTTGGGGTCAATACCAACCTTTGTACGAAATCCAAATGGCGAAATGGAATTTAAAAGTAGTTTTGGTAAAGTAATTGAAATCTTTCGAGATCGTCTTAATTTTACATTAAACTTAGATAAACTTTCTTTCAGAGACCAGGGGAAGAAATATCCTAATGGAACTCACACAGACATTTACGCAAGCATCAGGTCAGGATTGTATCAGGGTTTGTTAATGCCTAGAGCTGTACACTACGACACTTATCAATATTATGATTATATTTTCTCTAGATATATAATTCACACTGGATGTACAGTACTTGCACCTGTTCTATACCCTTAATGGATGAATATCTACTTTCCGTTTGAGCCTGCATCTTGGATTTGTATACTGTTGTCTTACGTAATTACATCCATTGTAACCAATTATATCGTACATAGAATAGTGTTTCAGAAGAAAATTTCAATTCAGCGTTCCTTCTTTGACAATTTTCATTTACTATTGGGAGTATCCATGAATCCTCCCAGAAATATTGCTATTGTGAGAATATGTTATCTAATTTCGGTTTTACTAGGTTTCGTACTCAATAACTGTTATCAATCTGCTTTGTTCGGATTTATGACAATTCCCAAAAAATATTCCCCTATCAATACAATGCAAGAAATGGGAGACGCTAACTTACAAATGGGAGAACTTCCGGTTCACAAGTTAAAGTTTCAAGCACATGGTTTCGAAAATAATACTGAGAAGTTGGCTTAATGTATATTCTTATATGGAAGGATATCGTAAAATAATTGAAACAGGGAATTTTGCTTTTTACTGGTCTTTAAACCCTACTAAATATTTGATGTTCAGAAAGCCATTTGTATATTCTGAGGGGAATTCAATGTTACATGTAGTTGGAGAAGTTGATCAATTTGTACCTTTATTTTTCATTATGAGACAAGGCTCACCTTTCGGATATAGATTGTGGAAAGTAATGCAAATATGTGACTACTCTGGTCTCTTTGCTAAATGAAGAATGAATGATTTTAATTTAGCTGCCGAGAAGGCAAGTTTATACGGGAATTCGGGAGATGCTAAACCTCTTGGTATTTTGGAGCTACTTGGTGTTTTCTCTGTGTGTATTGTTGGATTGTGTGTAGCTGGTATTGCGTTCATAACAGAACTTGCAGTCTACAACAGTATCAGAAAAAGAAAATGAACCTCATGCATAAGCTGCAGTACAGGACGAAATGATGTTGCCATTATTTAATACTTTTATACGTAATAGTAAAGTCTGCAGACACAATAGGCTCAAATATTCAGTCTTTGCTACGAATATCGCATCTTCTTTTTTCGGATTTATTATTATTCATGTGGAGGAGACACAATGTTTCATTAATGTAGGTAATAGGGGACTTGTAATCAATAAATAGTTACTTCGTTTGGAAGTAATTAAAGGAGATATTATCGAATGCCGAGAGTGTTTTCTGTTCTTAATACAAAACTCTCTCTGTAGCATTATCGTTTCTTATTGGTCAAAACATAAATACGTCCGTAATGTGTTTTACATACTAGAATTTCAGTTTATATATTTATGTGATATCATATTACAGCAACCTACCAGTCTCCTCAGGGCATTTAAAGTTTTCTGAAAATAGCTATTAGTTTTTGTTCTTTTACGTAATTGTCACACGTTGAATTTACTTGTAGTTAATTTCAATTAAGAATAAAGTTTTGAAAGCCATACTGAGAAGAAGTGAAACTAACTAAGTGAAACTAAGATATTATAAATTTTGATCCAAAAGATTTTAATTTATTTGAAATGAATTGACATTTTCAACACAGTAATACTCAATGGGGAAGGAAACCACAAACTTCAAACGAAGGATATCTATAAGTTTGGTACACCATAATGTCCACATTTAAGCTAATGTTTATTACTTCAGTGTGTTGGATTTTTTTCTTTGAATGATATTTTTTACCACAGATTATTTGCACGATTTAACCTTTGATCCTATTGAGGTTTACTTTATGAATCTTTGTTAGCTTGGGGTCTTGCATAGAACAAATTTTTCTGTCATTAGTTGCAGTAGGTCTCTAACTGGTATGTTTCTTTGTGTAGCACATTGGCGTTACATGTAGATGTTTCGCTTACATAGATGTTATAATTTACATATATTAAAATTTATTATATTAGTATTTGGTCAAATAAGCGCTAATTTCACGTGTCAATGTCCCAAAAAACACATTATCCACTTGTGCACTATATATATAATGTAATCGTCTCAACTCTATCATTTTGGATAAGACACAATCTACTTGTGTGGTTTATGTGACATTAACTAGCAATTACTTACCGTATTTTCGGGTGGAGAATAACATCGGTAAAATACTACATAGACAACACGTCATGTAGCATCGTAGCTTCCATAAACTTAACATTTCTACCAAAAAAATATTTCTCTGCCGGATTCAGTACTTTCATCCTTTTCTAATATCAAATGATAAACTTACCATAGAGTGTTCCGTGATCTGTGTACAAAAGATATGTGAGGTACAAAACGTGGTCATTCTTCGAACACAAAAACTGTGGTCAAGAGTCTAGAATGATATTGCTATAGAACAGTTTATGAAAATAATAAAAACAATTTGCAGTCAGACTCATTGTAGAGGTATTAAGAAAAGTACTGCAGGCTGATATCTTTTATATGTCATTGAAGATTGAAGTGATCAATCATTTAAACTGATCTTTGAAGAGCAAAATCGGAGCAGCAAATAAGGTAGATCAATCAAGCATGGAAGATGATGTTAAAGTAATGGACAATTTCATTGAATATTTCAATTGTTGCAGGCACTGTAAATGGTGACAAAACTGATTGTGATTCCCCTGAAAAATGTTGATACGAAGTCATATATGTAGTAGTATGGAAGCACAACTTAGTTTTAGAGGTAAAACAAAACACAAATAAAACCTCTTTTCTTCACTAATCAACGCATTAATACAGGTAGTGAAATTATTGCAACAAATTCTATGTATCTATTTAGAAGGACGCTGTGCTTTGTATGTTGAAGAAATTATAAATTATCAAGCACACAATCTTGCTCCATATCCATAAAATTAATGTAATTTCAGTGTTGTATCTTATTTAAAACAAATCATACTTTTGAAAGAGTGCTTCATACCTTATAAGTTGACTGTGATTCGTGTATGATATCTTCTACTCGAAGTTTTGTGGCTCAAAATACTAAATATAATCATTACTCATACCTAACATATATCCACAACTCGTATAATTGATTAATTTATTGGCCAAAGACTCATGAGCACGTCAGTAGATGGGTCATTTGTCCTCTTCGTGAAAAGATAGATGGCTGGTGCTACCTGCACTTTACAATTTCACAATAAAATTTCTAAAAAAAAGATGTAAATCAAATAAAAGATCTACAAATATAAAAAACAAACTAAACAAATTTGAAAATATACTTTATCTCTGCGGGTAGTACTTAACTACATCTGACCATTGCCCAAAATAGTTTTACTCTGTTGAGTTCGTTGTTATTGGCCTGATTCCTGTCTCCATGCCAATTAGTCCACATCTATTAAAAAATACTTATGTAGATTCGGACAAGGGAGAGAGTGTTCTAGTGCAATACCAGCTAGTGTGACGATATCAGCTATCGTCAGCATGTATGTTTCCCCGAATGTTGTCGTACATCAGAATCCACAAGAAAACGTTGCCATAGTTCTATTGTTCGTGAAATTCGCTGAATCTCTCAAGAATGCATTGCGATTAAAGTGTTAACTAAAGTCTTTCTGTAAGTACATAAGTACAGTTTTTATTATTTAATAATAACAATTAAATACATAATTATTGTAGAGGTATATGGATTTTAAGATTTTATTTTTGGTGACGGAGATAAAGATTTATTAGAATTAAAATTGAAAAGATTAAAATACTGTGATAATGTTATGTTATGTCATATTAACACGTGCATTTGTTTGTTTATGTAAATTGCCGCACATGGTTGTATTTGTGTTGTGTTGTTATTGAAATTATGGCGAGACACTAAATCGTCAGATTGTTTGTTTTGTTTTGTAAAGATGAAAATCGAGAACTGTAATGTCATCAATGTGCAATCTAGTTTGTTAACATTGACACAATTTGAATGTGGCACAACTTTCAGATCTGCAGAGATTGTTAGTCTGGGAATTTGGTCACGATGTAATACTGGCTGAAACAAATGTTTCAACAATAGCTGAGGTAAACACAATTGAACGACATAGAGAATTCCAGCATCTGGAATTGGGAACAAAAACCTCGTGTTGGAGAGGATCTGGATCAGAAGCCGAGTAGGTGATCAGAGGATCGTACTATGTTCAGAGGTCAACAATTAGTAGCCTAGCAGTGGTCTGAGATCGACCACGACCATAAGTAGATCAAGGGTGATCTCCTCTACGTTGAAGTTCAACTACAGTCCGCTTGTAATGGTTGGTTTTTAGTTGGCATTCCGTTGTAGACCACAGGCAGACATCAACCTTGTCCAGGAGATCCAGAGCTAAGGAGTATAGAATCATCAGTCCAGACTGTCATCGCATAACGAAGGTATGTGTGCCTCAGTTATGTGTGTGTTGATCGTGATTCAATTTCCAGTCGTTTACAATTTGTGATCTGATGTGTTAGGCAACATTCATACAGAACATACACTCAGACACTAGGAGATTATTTAGACAAATACATTAATGAAACGAATTATAGAGTTTATTATAATTTCTTCTCACTTAAACATTAACCTACTCATTCTGGATAATGAGTAGTAGCAACTTCTGTACGTCATTCTCCGAATATCCCCATGCTTTATAGGCACGACGTTAGGAGGTTGCTATTATATAATAGTACTCAAATACAGAGTCAGTCAGGGGAAAGACACATCGCAGCGAAAACCTAAAGCGTGTAATAGAGTACAAGCTTAACTGTGTTATTTCTACACTAAATATTACATATTGGCGATTTAGACTAAAGTCCGAATCATTGACGTCTGTGACGAACGCACAGCCAACATAATTCTATTTTTCTCTTACTGTTATTGTGCTTCGTGGATGACATCTCCAACATAAAGTTGCTTCTGCTTAAAGTATGGAGTACCTAATATATTGATTCGGTTTATTTGTGACATACTGAAATGCTATTGGTCCAAAATTATTGTAGAATTTGGTTGATACACCTCTACGTACAAAGACAAGAATACAGGAGTTGGTGTCCATCACAAGCAGAAATTATTTTTGAGGAAGGTATAATAGTGGTTAGAACACAATCATGGTTCTGGAGAAACTCAAGTAATAAGTCTTGTTTCATTAAACCTTAAAAAGCGTCCTTTTGTATGTATCAAAATAATTCTTAATGATTTAATGCTGATTGTATTGTTATTACAACAGCAATCCAGACATATATTACAGAAAACCATGTTGAACGTCTATCTGTAGATACACACATCCTGACTTTCTGCTCGCTCTTACTCCAAATCATCTGAACGTACGATCCACATAGAAGGTATATTCCATTATTTTGCAATAGTGTTCTCAATATCACAAATATAAATAAGCAAAATAAGTATGCATGATGTGGTAACTGTTTTTTACAAGAAGTAATACAACTTTAAACAAAATGATATGATGATATGTCTGTACCAAAAACGAAAGAAAACTTGTTGTAAATTACTCGAGATGGACAATAAATTTCAACAGATTATTAGTAAATTTGAGGAATCTGATATCAATTTTATACAGCAACTAACAGTAAGAGAAAATTTCGGTTTACACCTTTAAAGAACACATAATGATGGCGTACTTCCTTCATAGATAATTCACATACAGGAGATTTCTTTCACGGAGTCTCTTCTCAGTTTAACCACGAACAGTAAGATTAAGTTGACAGGACGCACTGAAAGTGTACCAAGAAATAAAATCATGAGTGGGAATAGATATTTCAGCAGATGAGTGAGAAAAGGAGAAAAAAACGAAGAATCCTTCCTATTTGGTAGATGGAACATACAAGCAACATAACTAACATTTTCTGAAGTATATTTATTTGAAAAGGAGAACTGGAATATGTACTAAGTCTTAACTGTTAACTGTTATGTGGGAAATTGCTATACTCAGATACATTTATGAATTTACAAAGGAATCAGATATGAAAATATAAAAACAGAGGACGAAAGTGACGTGTTTCCACTATTTTCGTATTTAATTTACGCATCGTCCCTTTTAAATAATTTTAATATTTGCTATTGTTTATAACAGAAATTTACTTCAACAAAGATTTTTCTATGAACTATATTGCTAAGTAATTACACACAAAACTGCATTCTATTTTAAAATGTATAGGTACTATATTTTGTATAATATACCTAGTTGTGATTCTTGCCTGTTGACACATGTGCTTTAATTTTTTTACTTATACAAAAATGAATATAATAAAATAAACAAGTGAGAGGAATATGCTTGAAAAGAATATAGAAACATAAAAGGTACACAAGCCCAATTTTGTCGCTTGTAACTTTATATCTTTCTAATATACAAATATGTAATAAACATCAAACGAAAGTGTATTTTTTCCTTTTCAGACTAATTTGTTGTAAGGTCCAAGACTGTAGAATTAAATCTAAGGTAAGAGTAAAGAAAAATAATAATTGTTTTATTGACGGTAGTTGCCATATTGAACGAACCTCAACATAGATAGCCGAGAACTTTCAGGATATTCCTATACCTGATGGACAAATGCTTTTTTGTTATAAAGAACTGATATCACATGAAATTCAATGAGATGATGAAAGTTGATGTACAAAAGTGAAATATTCTAGTAAATTTTTATTTTCAATTAAATACAGTAGTGATATATATGTATATACAATAGTATGTTTACTTATGTATATTTTTATGCGATTTTTAATATAATTTCCCCTAGAAAATAGTAGAATCTGGGAAAAAGTTTTTGCTCATGTATTTGATATATTTGTTCATATGTTTCATAAATAAACTCGGTAGTTAGTTTATTGTCTCTTCTATTTGCCGAAGTTGACCATATTGCGAGTTCATTTCTTTTTTCTGGTTATGAAAACTAGTATTGGATTTTACACTGTCAGTGAAACTTGATATATATCAGACACGCCTATCTCTCTCTTTCTCTATATTCAGAAATAATATTATAAATGTATAGTGCTTACACAAACAAACATAGATGTACGAAACTTAAACTGCACTTGATATTGTTACAATTTTTTTACAATTTCGTAAATTTAACACTGATTTAGCAAATATATAATGTTCTTAATATAAAGATGCTCAGCCAGTGCTAAACTACTCTAATATCATTGGTTCCAAGACGAGTTTCCTAATATATTTTGACAATGTTTCTACGCTTTTCTTAAACGCGGAAAAACACTTATACGTCAAGTTCTGAAATTTACAATCTTATGAACAGTTAGATAATACAGCTCCTGAGTTTACCGAGTTCTATCACGTTGATAGGCATGTAAGGAGTACCAGAATGGTTGTCACCCGGTGAAATTAGAACGGATTTATTACTTTCCTTTAGATGGCCCAGTGTCTTTTTTTTATTATTATTTTCTGGATAAACCGTAGAACAGTGTCTAACCTAGAGCCTCAGTTATGCAGTGCCCAGTTGATGGACAGGATTGACAGTGGTGTCAAGATAATTCATATGGAGATACGTAAAGATATGTCGTCTCGGATTATATTGCAAAGTTGCAATGCAAGCGTGATATATGATATGGACAAAGCGTTGGTGCCATACGTTTTACATCATACAGTTTTTGTTTACCCAAAAATACTTAAAGTACCAAATTGTAGTAATACTGACGAGTCAGACTATACTTTTAGTCAAAAGAGATCAATATGTAGACTCTATATGATCAACGTTGATACCGGAAATGGTTAATTGCTACCATTTGCGGTTTGATTGGTGGAATACGAAGAAGGTAGAGTATATGCTTGGGACGCTGAATCGATTGCAAAAATTCGCTTTTCGTTATATTTTAGTTTTTACTCTGATACTTTTCAACACAGACAAACGGATGGACGCTCGGGCAGAGATAGGAGTTGTATAAATATTTTTCATTGCATAGCTTTGGATTACCCAGAGTATTTATATCATGACGCACCTGCGTGGAACATCCAATGAATTCATATACCTTCCAACAAAACTTCATAACTATAACTAAATTTATAGAGATGTTTTCGGGTATCAGCCAGGTGAAATCCGATGATAGAGCAGACTTTCAAGAACTGATATCATTCTCGTTTTCAAAGCGGCTATGCTGCCCTGAAGACGAGAGCGATGTTGGTTCTTCAAACGTCGGCTTTATCGTCTCACTTTACTTAGCTGATATCCCGAGAACGTCTCTATAATATTCGCCGCCAGGAAAGCTTCAATTCTTATTATAAATAAATTTGTTTACATTCTTAATAAACCATACTTGTTCAGCAGAGAATAGACTAATGTAGAGTAAAGGTTTGATCTTACATTTTGTCTATATTCTTTGTAATAAAAAAACTAGTTCTATATCTTTTCCAAGAATATAGTTGGGAATAAGTATGAATTACTAACCTTCTTTCGGGTGTAGAATTACGTTTGTTCAATACTGCATGCGTCTTGTATTATTGGAACACCAATTTCTTGGTGCGCGCCTGGTACCCAATTCCTGGGGTGGGTGCTTCAGTCTTATGAAACAATGGGAAACAGCGTTTTCCTTAATTAACATATATTCATATTGTAATCTACACAAACAAACTCTGATGTTTAGTGGTTCAATTCATTATTAAAGAAAATGTTATCTTGAGTTGTTTGATAATTTCTTGGCTCCATGATTGTAAGCCGACTTTCGTGTTTAATTTTGAGATTTCCAAGAATTGAAACGTAGATTCAAACTGTGTATAATAACAGCACCAAAGTTACACACTAGACCCAAAATTTACACTTTACATTTCGCCTAAGCTACGCATATTTTCCTTCTGAGGGTGTATTGTAACGCTTTTAATTTTGTGGTTTCAGACATTCACAAGAGCCCTAATCACTTTTTATCACTATTGTATTAATTATTTAAAATTCTTTTGAACCATGAAAACATTTTAGTTTTTTATAGATGTTACTGTCAAAAATCGTTTAATATGCCCCATTCTCTGAGCTATAGTTATTTAAATACTTTACTTTTTCTTTAGATTGAAAAAGTAGTGATGCTTAAAAATAGAACAATTGATCTATTTCATTTCCAGAAACTAGTGGTATAGAACCGGGTACTGCCACGCCATAGGTACCCGGTTTCACCATGTGTACTTGATAGGCAAAACATGATGTTACCAACACTAAAATTGCCTAATAAGATTATTCAGCATCAAAACAGTCCTTATTAAATGCTCTAGATACAATGCCATTTAGCTTATTCTTTGTAGCAGATGTTGAAAATACTTTAAAATCTAATATGCAAAACTCACAATGCAAATGCATTAAAATGCAAGAAACATCACTGACACAACACAACTGATAGGCCATCGCTTTAATGGCTGGTTCTTTGTATCCAGTATTGATACCTAATTCACCTATCTCTGTGGTGAGGAGAACGTTTTTTCACACTGTAAAGTGGCAAAGGGGATCAACGAATTTAAGAAACACTATCAACCTCGTGCCTATATATTAAAGGAAACTGACAGAACAGTTCTCACTGACAGAGATAGCATCTTAATTACATGGAAAGATTCCTTTTACGAATTGCTGAACACGCAGCCAACAACTAATGCGCCTGAAGAAAGGGAAATACACACCGCAGAACTGTATATCCCAGAATCTAACCGAGTAGAAGTAGATAAAGAAATTAAAGAAACAAATCTCCGGGTGTAGACGAGATTCCGGCTGAGTTAATTTTTGCTGGAGGCTTAAAATTGTGGAACAAGATACACAAACTCATTCTCCTTATCTGGAACAAGGTAGAATCACCACAAGAGTGGAAAGAATCAATCATTGTTCCAATTCACAAGAAAGGATACAAAACTGACTGTAATAATTATATTGCATTTCTCTTTTGTCAACATTCTATAAAATCCTCTCAAACATTCTATAAACAAGATTGACCCCATACTCAGATGAAATTATTGGTGATTATCAGTATGGATTTAGACGAAATCGATCAAGTATCGATCAAATATTTACCATTTGACAAATACTCGAAAAGAACTGGGAATACAATACTCCGGTACTTCAACTATTATTGATTTTAGAAAGGCTCACGACTCGGTTAGGAGACAAGAATTGTACAACATTCTTACAGATTTTGGAATACTGAAAAAGCTAATTAGATTAATTAAGATCTGTTTAAATGAATCCCGAATCACAAGTCCAGGTAGAAAAATTTTTGATCACGAGCTCTCATGTCGAGAATGGTCTGAAACAAGATGCATTATCGCCATTATTATCCAACTTTGCTCTGGAATACGCTATAAGAAAAATCAAAGATAGCAACCAGGGCCTAGAATTGAATGGGGTTCAGCTGATTATGGCATATGTTGATGATGTAAATTTAATAAGGGATGATAGGTGAACAATAGAAAGAAATGCAGAGGTCTTATTAAATGCTCCAGGTACATTGATTTAGAAGTAAATGCAGAGAAAACTAAATACATGGAAGTTCGTCGGGATCGTAATACAGCAAATCATTGATGCGTTAAAATATCGAATAATACTTTCGATAAAGTGAATACTTTCAAATATCTAGAATCAATATTAACAGACGAAAACCATATTCACGAAGAAATTAAATGTCGATAAAGGCAGGGAATTCGTGTTATTATTCAGTTCAAAATCTGTTATCATCCCGAGTTCTGCCAAGGAATTTTAAGATTAAAATATATAAAACTATAATCATGAATGTTGTTCTGTGTGGTTGCGAAACATGGTCGCTTAAGCGGAAGGATGAACATAGATTGAAAGTATTTGAGAACAAGATCCTGAGATGAATATTTGGACCCAGGAGGAACGGGAATGGGGAATGGCGAAAACTTCATAATGAAGAACTATATAATTTATACTGTTTACCCAACGTTGTTAGGGTTATCAAGTCTAAGAGTCTCAGGTGGGCAAGTCATGTAACCAGGACGGAAGAAAGAAGGAACGCTTTCAAAATCTTAACTGGAAGACCAACCGGAAAACAATCAATAGGAATACCTAGGCGCAGATGGAAGGACAATATTAAGATAGATATAGTAGAAATGGGAATACAAAGTGGAAATTGGATCCAATTGGCTAAGGGTAGAAGTCAGTGGAGAGCTTTTGTGAACGCGGCATTGAACCTTCGGGACATAGAGTTAGCTAGTTAAAGGGGCAAAGGTTTGCAGCCGACTTTTCGGTTCCATTCCACCTTTCTCTACGTATCCGATACAACACGTCCATAGTGGAAAACTGGCTGTCCTTTCTCTACAATGGAAGTTTGTCCTTGTTGAACAAAGATGACATGAGTTCAATCCTTTTTCATGTAATGGTTAAAGTTATCAGCTCTCTTCTTGGTACGTTTGGATCCAAATTCATTTCTTGTATAAAGGGATAGACATAGTAAGTCTTCAGTATTTCTTTCCAGATTGTGTCATATGGATACAAAGTTTGGAAAATTTCTCTAGGCGTTCCAGAACATTTAGAAATAATATAGTTGTATAGTAATAAAATACCCTCTTTAGAACAAAAATGTAAAAGAACGCTCTAAAACGTACCCGTTTATCTTTAACGGAGAATTCTATACCAAGTTTCCTGTCGGCTTTAAATGTTCATGAATTACTCAATTTTCAGAATAAATTATAACCTTCCACTCCCAATTAGGATATACATTTTATTTGAAGTAAAATAAAATCATAGTTGGGGGTAGGTGCTATCTACATCCAAAGCTGATTTAAATCCGTTCAGTGGTTTTTCCGTGATTCGATAATTCCCACGATCACTTTTCACCTTCATGACTGAGAGACGTTTACAAACTTGTGGTGAAAAGGTGAGCTGTAACATGTTCCTAAATTATTATGAGAGTCACTGAAAGTACTGTCTTGTTAAAAGCAATGTCGGCCAATACTGTCATAAAAACGTTCCGAACTGTTATCAATAAGATGATTACGTAATCTTCTCTTTTAAAATAGATAAAGGAAGCTCTGAAATAATTTCGTACTGCAATCAACACTGCATAACCTAACTAACAAACGTAAGCGATGAAGTGGAGTTTAAGCAGTTACCGGTAAGTGGCTTTCTGAGGAAAAAGAACTTATGTGGACTTAATTTTTTGTGCCCAATTCATCTCTATAGATCTTACATGGCTTTTTAATTGAATCCATTCGCAATCCAAGTAATACTTACAGATTACGTTGAAGGAACCCACTAACAACTTTTACATAGAATTTCCATTTCTTATTGAACTTATTTCTCTAGCTTTAAATTAAACATTTGTAATTGAAATTGTACATGTGTACAACACCCCTTCCGCGGATACACATGTCAGGGAGCAACCTACACAAATTAGAATTAGTTATTTGGAATTATGTTTGTGGGCTTTCGGCATTTATACCTATTTCAATCCTTGAGATATGATGTCCCTTGTTGATCACACTACCTAGGAAGGTGGAAAAGGAAGAAACTGTCTGGGTCCTTTATATTAAGTACCGTCCCGTTATTTACATGGTGTCAATGAAGAAAGGCAGCAGAAAGCTTCAATCAGTATGGCTTGCCTGGAAACGTTTTACGTCCGAGTATCCCCAACACGAGACGAACCCAGAAAAGCTAACAACAAAATCGAGAGCGTTAGTAGCTACATTATTCGAAACAATCAAACAAATTCAAACAAACCAAGTTATCACTGCTATTTTGTGAAACAGTAAAGAAGATCACCTAAGAGTTTTATTTATGACAGAATCCATGGTAGTAATTCAAATTCCAATGTTATGTACCATCTAATACAAGGGGTATGTAAGGTTCTAAGCTCGACAATATTCTTTTCTTTTTTGTTTGAAGTTTAACCTAAAATTCGTACATTTGAGGTTAAATTGATGGAAATGTGTCCCTGTTTAACAAGTCAAGAATCATAAATTTATTTTTATTTAAGCATTATTTACTATGTAACTGAATTTAATTTGTGAACAAGCAAAAACAAAGGCTTGCTATGATCAACTTGTATAGTATTGAATACATATGACGAGTACTTCATGATATTATGTTCAGTGTTACCATGATATATTTCATTATGTGTCCTTTTTGTAGGAAATGTTAGGCAATAATTGATTAATTTATAACGCAGTTATCTCATTTACATTTTATATTTTGTCAATGTGTTTCTTTCGTGTGATATTTTAATTCTTGTATCTTTATGTATTAAATAATCAGCTTTCTATGCTTAATTTTACAATTAAAAAAGGTTTGCTTCATAGTATTCGGATCGTGTGACCGGAGTTATTCCTTATTAATATGCAGTTACTAGGTAGACCTATGAGAATGTTTTTTCCTTCTCTTTGTAAATAAGTATAAAACGTTCGTGACATATAGAACATTATATATTTTTTTCTCATTCTATATTCCTGAAATTGTCCACATTTGGTTTGTGTTTCTATGCACAAGCAGAGAAGTAAACAGCAAAATAAAGCCACATTTATTTGCGTGATATAGTTTACTGGAATATTTAATGAAATGTTATTTCTTGGATTCTTTTCGAGCCCAATATTTTCGTCAATAGATTATATCTCTATGTATACTATCAAACACATACAATTTCATAATACTGAGTTTCGTTGAATCTTTAATGAGCTACGTATGTATGGCACCGCGATGTCTGCATTCAACCAATTACTGTTTTCGAATGAATACTTTAAAAGTATCAGTCCGCAATAATATTATTTCTCGGTTTCTTTAGTGCTTACAACATGGAGATCAAGGAAAACACAATTTTTATTATACAGTCATACGTGTTTGATTTTATTGTAACAGGTAAATATCTTTTTAGAGGAGCGAGGGTTGGTGAATTTTAATACCGTCTGTTCTGTTAAGAAACAATTGGTCTCTAGAATCAACCTAATCCTCTTAAAAGCGATATAGTCCGGCATCCAAGACCTAAACCCGAAGTTAGTTGAGGTTTTCTGTTTGCTTATTCTGAATGATGGGCATGTGGACTTGACAAATTAGAGTGATGCCACCTTGGAACGCTTAGGGAACTCGAGCGGTGGCGTCATCAATTGCGTCATTGTCAGAGTCATTTAATACCTGTGAGACGTTTTAAATATTTGCATAGCTTCAACGCTTGCATTTACATCCTGTAACTTTCTGCTGATAGATAATAAATTCACCTTTTGTTAATTGTATACACTAATTATGTATTTGCTATCATTACAGTTAAAAATACTTTAAATTCTTAAAATGGTCTGTTCTTTGAAAGAAAATTGCGTATTTGAAATTAATTTATTGCTATATCTACATACCAATTAAGTTAGAAGTTATTAACGTAACATAATTCCAAATTACGGGGTCAGCAATGTAAAATAAATCACAGTATTCGAATGGAAATCGAGTCAAAGATCCACGGTAATAAAGTGACAAAATGCCAATATATGCCCAACAACATATATTTCGTGTTAACCATGTTATGCGTCATATGCCTGATGTTTGGAATGGTATATGGAGTGACATGTGGATAGATACGACTTTCGTGAGATTTGAACAGAGCAAGGTGGAATCGTTGGAATTATACTAAGTACAGAGATGTTGAAGATATATACATTGAGCATCGATTCTTGTAGGTCACTTGAAAAACATCTCCAAATTTAATTGAAAATAGTGACTTAAAAACGCAAGTGCCTCACACAAAGGAAGCAAAATCAAGAATTTCGGTGGTGCAGCTGACAGACATGGAATTCTTGAAAGGCTTACTGCCTTCATTGACCCAATGAGTTCTGAAACACATTCAGAAAATCTCGTAAGCATAGGTACAGGCAAAGTAGCGCCGTAGGAAACCGACGTTCATAAAGCTGTTACAATTGGAAAAGAGCTTGGAAAATGGTTGGCCATCAAGCTTTTATAATCTAATTCCGCAGAAAACTGTAACAATGCCCGAAAAAAGGTAGAAAGGTAAAACTAGGACCTAAAAACCTTCTAACAACAACGGACACTGAAATAGTCATCAGGGCTCAACAACTATCGATAATAAAATTCTTGTTTAAAACCAGTCATGAAATAGCAACATTAATTCATATGAAGTTGATTGTGGTTTATAGAGTTCAGACATTGGACCATGCTAGTATCATGTTGATCTTCCTCGACAAAATTGTCCTTGACTTTCCAGATCAGCTCAGAAAATTATGCCCCCCTTTTTCTGAAATGAATGCGGTGTCATTTTCATAGACTTCTTGGAACGTAGCTCCACGATTAACAAGGAGCGTTATTATTTGTCGGTAGATAATACAGGGCATTCTCTCAAGTTCAAGAGACCAGAGCAGCAAGGAATGTTAAGGTTCACACAATCGTGATGACACACGAGAAAATCATGAAAACGGAATGGAAAGTCGTTCCTAAGCCTCCATATAGTCTATGATTGGCTTCTTTAGATTCTTGTTTGGTCATCAGAAGCCTCAGCTACGAGATAAGACATATGACAGTAACAATTCCCTTGTGTGAAAAAATATTGTAAACGTCAGCCCCCTTAAGTTTTCCAATGTCAATTAAGGAATAGAAAGACCGTTGAGCGATATGTGCCACAGAAATGGACTCTCCATTGAATGCCATCATCTTGTAGACAGAGTCAAAATATGTTCACCTAAAACTTCATCCTCGTATCGTAAGTAACAAAAATATTATACCAATCTGTGCAAAATATTAAACGCTCTTTGCATATACCCTTTCATTCCCGTAGTATTTGAGGTTTTAAACTTCCCAATATTTTTTGATGTTTAAGCAAAATGTCGCAAATTTGGAATTAAAATGATGCGAAATAAAAGCAAAGCTCTTGTCTTTGTTAGCTTTGTCATGCCCGAAATATGTGAGGTTTTAAAGTCAAGAATCGCAATCATATTTTGATTTGAGAATTATTTTTATGTAGTTGGAGTTAGTTGCTTGACTAGCAAAAAAAACACTAAATGAAAATAATAAGAGCTCTTAATTACGGCGGGTAGAAGAGTCGATAGGAAAACTACAATGATATAGGTAACTATTAATTATCAGTCGTTAATTCTGTTTGTCATTCAGCATATGCTTCGTGTATAGTGCACATGGGAATCAAGTCCATTTCTTCTGTCAGTTTAGGCTGTTTAATGATTCTATTTATTGACACTTTCAAAGTCTAAAACATTTATGTCCTGATATTGTAAATAACTTATAATTAAGAAAATAGTGTTAAATTTTACGTATACTTAAGGATCCTTAGAATCTCGAATAATTCTCATCTGATCAAATTTTTGTTTTCAGCTTCTGGTATTAGAACATGACCGCATTCATTGTTTTGTTATATTTTCTACAAACATTTGCTGATACATCTACAAAAGAAATAAACAAGACATTTCCAATTCAATACCAGAATGGAAATGATTTTAAAAGTCTGATTAATTGCATCATAGATATTGAACAGAAACATTTCAGAACAATAAGAACTCTTGTCGTATTTCAAGAAGAGAACTCAGAATTAGCTGACGGATTAGTAAGATCGTATAGCAGTCCACTTCAAATTGTTCAGATTAATAATAATGTTAACTTCCTTCAAGATCTTGACAATTGGATGGCATCTAACTGGCTCTTGTCAAGACGAACTTTAAATTACGTTATCATTTTGAGAACCATAAGATCTTTCAGCCATGTGATCAACACAGTGACAGAACTGCCATTTTGGTATTCAAACGCAAAGTTTATTGTAGTTCTCCCGAGCACAAATTACACAACAGCAGATGTAAGACATGTGTTTGAAATTTCCTTTAAGAATGATATACTGAACATTATTCTTGTGACCTGGATCAAGAACGGTAATTTCTTTGAAATTAATTTTGAAGATAATAAGAAATCCATTATCGTATACACCTATTTTCCTTTCGTAGAAAATTGGGCAGAAGGTTTGCCTGAAACGATATTGGATATCTGGAACAACAATAATTTTTACTTTGGAAATAATTTATTCCCAAACAAGATAATCAATTTGTACAGACGTCCTCTTTCATTTGTAACACTCTTGGGGTCAATACCAACCATTGTACGAAAACCAAATGGCGAAATGGAATTTAAAAGTAGTTTTGGTAAAGTAATTGAAATCTTTCGAGATTATCTTAATTTTACATTGAACTTAGATGAACTTGCTTTCAGAGACCAGGGGAAGAAATATCCTAATGGCACTTACACAGGCATTTACGCAAGCATCAGGTCAGGATTGTATCAGGGTTTGTTAATGCCTAGAGCTGTACACTACGACACTTACCAATATTATGATTACATTTTCTCTAGATATATAATTCACACTGGATGGACAGTACCTGCACCTGTTCTATACCCTCAGTGGATGAATATTTACTTTCCGTTTCAGCCTGCATCTTGGATTTGTATACTGTTGTCTTACGTAATTACATCCATTGTAACGAGTATCCTATATAGAATAGTGTTTCAGAAGAAAATTTCAATTCAGCGTTCCTTCCTTGACAATTTTCGTTTATTATTGGGAGTATCCATGAATCCTCCCAGAAATATTGCTATTGTGAGGATATGCTATCTAATTTGGGTTTTACTCGGTTTCGTACTCAATAACTGTTATCAATCTGCTTTGTTCGGATTTATGACAAATCCCAAAAAATATCCCCCTATCAATACAATGCAAGAAATGGTGGACGATAAATTACAAATGGGAGGACTTCCGGTACACAAGTCGAGATTTCAATCACAAGAAAATCGTGTTTCGAAAACGATATTCAACAAATGGGTTTATGTAAAGTCTTTTATGGAAGGATATCGTAAGATAATTGAAACAAAGAATTTTGCTTTTTATTGGGCATCGGACACTTCTAGGTATTTGATGCTCAGAAAACCATTTGTTGATTCTGAAGGGAATACAATGTTACACATTGTGAGAGAAGTTGTGCTGTATTTACCTTTATTTGTCATAATGAGACAAGGGTCACCTTTCGGATATAGATTGTGGAAAATAATGCAAATATGTGACTACTCTGGTCTCCTTTCAAAATGGAGAATGGATGATTTTACTTTAGGTGCCGATAAAGCAAGAATACTTCGAAATTCGGGAGATGCTAAAGCTCTTGGTATTTTGGAGGTAGTTGGTGCTTTTTCTGTGTGTATAGTTGGATTGTGTATAAGTGGTATTGTGTTCATGTCAGAACTTGTAGTCTACAAGAGTGCCGGAGAAAGAAAATGAAACTCATGCAGTGCATATGTATGTGTATAATATTCTGATAGGACGAAATGATGTTGCAATTGTATAATACTAACATGGGTAATTTAAAGTCTGGATACACAAAGTGTACATAAAATAACAATAGTGTTGTTACACTTTCCATAATTATGCATCATATTAAGGACCACGCACTTCGTTAAATCTGAAGGAAGACGTTCAGAATACAGGCTCAAATATTCGCAATATTTACTATTAATATGGCGTCTTCTGTTTTGTATTTGTAGTTATTCACGTGAAATAAGATGACCTTAAGGAGACATTGTGTTTCTTTAACGTAGGTAATAATGGATGGGTATTCAATGAATGGTTATTTCTTTTGGAAGTAATTAAAAGGAGGTGCTATTCAATACCTAGAATGTTCCCTACTTTTTATACGAGACTATCTCCGTAGCATCGTCGTTTCATTATTGGTCGAAATATGAATACGCACGTAATATATATATATATATATATATATATATATATATATATATATATATATATATATATATATATTCAAGCTCTATTTATATATTTGTGTGTGATATCATATTATAAAAATTCATCAGTCTTCTCAAGGCATTCCAACGTTTCTGAGAATAGGTTTCATTCTTTCTTCGTTTACATAATTTTCCTGTCCTGAATTTACTTGTAGCTAATTGTAATTAAACAGACAGTCTTGAAAATCATACTGACAAGAACGTAACGAGGCGAGACTAAGATATGTATTTTGATCTAAAAAGAATTTTAATTGATTTGAAATGAATTCACTTAGAATACAGTAAGCGAACAAACTTAAAAAGAAGGATATCTTTAATTTTGGTACACGATAATGTCCACATTTAAGTTAATGTTTCTTACTTGAGTGTGTTGAAAAAATCTTTCTATGAATGATATATTTTACCACACATGATTTGTGCGAGTTAAACTTTTTTGCTATTGAGGTTTGCTTAATGAATTTTTGTTACATCTAGGTTTTGGATAGAAGGGTTTTTCTAACAATAGTTGCAGACAATCCGTGATATTTGTACGAACTGTATGTTACGTCCCAAAGTTGGTCACTCTTGAAACACAAAAACTGTGGTCAAGAGTTTGGATCAACATGACTATAGAACAGCTTATGAAAACAATAGAAACAATTTGCAGTCAGACTCATTGCAGAGGTATTATGAGAAGAACTCCAGCAAGATACCGTTTTTATGTCATTGAAAATTGAAGTGATCAATTGCGGAAGCTGAACGTGAAAAGCAACTTTAAAACAGCACACTAAGATGGAATGTGATGCTAAAGAAATGGACAATTTCTTTGAATATTTCAATGTCGAAAGACAATTTACATGATGACGAAACTGACTGTGATTCTACTTAAAAGTGTTGACATGAAGTCATATATGTAATGGTATGGAAGCACTTCTTAATTGTACCTGTAAAACAAAACACAATTAAAAACTTTCCTTCGCTAATCGATGCATCAACATAAGTGGCGAAATCGTTGTAAGAAATTCTTTGTATTTGTTTTAGAGGATGCTGTTCTTTGCACGTTGATGAAGAAACTATAAATTATGAAGCATAGAAACTTGTTCCGTATCCACGAATTGCCTTTGAATTCTTTCGATCAGAAGTACATGTAATTCTGGTGTTGTGTGTTTGTTGAAACAAGTAATACTTCTTACAGAGTTCTTGATTTCTTATAACGTCATTGTGATTCGAGTATAACACCTTCTACTCGAAGTTGTTGGGGATTTAAACTACGACATATAATCATTATTCATGTTTAACATATATTCACAACTGGTATAATTGATTAATTTACTGGTCAAAGACTCACGAGGACGTCATTAGCGAGGCGGTGTGTTCTGTTCATGATAAGATTATTGGCTGACACTAGCTGCATTTTTCAAATTCACAATAAAATGTCTTTAAAAAAAGTGTAAATCAAATATAAGATCTACAACTATAAAAAAGCATACTAAACAAAAGTAAAAGTACACTTTATCTCTGTGGGTAATACGTAACGATGTCTGACTATTGCCCAAAATAGTTTTACTGTTTGGAGTTTGTTGACATTGACTTAATTCCAATCTAGATGCCAATAACACCACACCCATTGGACAACATAATTACGTAAATCCGAGCATGGGAGAGAGTGCTCTGGTGCAACACCTGCTAGTGTGGAGATATTGGTTACTGTCAGCATGTATGTTTCCACGAATGTTTTCGTGCGCCAGCATCCATGAGACAACAACGACATAGTTCTCTTGTTCTTTAAGTTCGTTGAATCTCTCAAGACTGCATTGCGGTAAAAGTGTTTAACAAATTTATTCTAAAAGCTTATAATTACAGTTTTGAGTGAGTACAGAGGACACAACGCGGCGAAAAACTAAAATGTGTAATGGAGTAAAGCTTAACTGTGTTAGTTCTGCACTAAATACTGAATATAGGCGATTAAGACTAAATTCCAAATCATTCACATCTGTGACGAACGCACAGGCAACATAATTCTATTTTTTCTCACACTGTAATTGCACTTCGTGGATGACATCTCCAACATAAAGTTGCTTAGGGCTCAAAGTATGGTGTGCCTAATATATTGATTTGTTTTGTTTTTATTTGTGACATATACCGAAATGCTATGGGTCCAAAATTATTATAGTATTTGGTGGATACACCTCTACGTACAAAGACAGAAGAAGACAGAGAGAGTTGGTGCCCATCATAAGCATATATTATTTTTGAGGAATGTACAATAGTGATTAGAACACAATCATTGTTCTTGAGGAACTCAAAAAAATAAGTCTTGTTTCATTAAACCTTCAGAAATCGTATAATTTTGTATGTATTAAAATAATTCTTAATGATTTGAATGCCGACTGTATTGTTATTACAACAGTAATCCAGACATTTATTGCAGAAAATCATGTCGGAATTATACCTGAGGATACAGACGTCCTGAGGTTATGCTTGGTCTTACTCCAAATCAATATCTGTACTTACTCTTCCACATAGAAGGCATATTCCATTATTTCGCTAAAGTGTTCGCAATATCAGAAATACACATAAGCAAAGTAGTAAATATTCATGATGTGGTAACTGTTTTTTACGTGAAGTAACACAACATTAAAGGAAGTGACGCGACGATATGTCTATAAAAGAAACGAAATAAAACTTGTTGTAAATTACTGGATAGAGACAGAAAATTGCAACAGGTTGTAAGTATATTCAAGGAATCTGGTGTAAATGCTAAACAACAGCTACAAGTATGAAAACACTTCGGATTATACTTTAAAGGAACCCATTATGATGATGTACTCCCTTCGTCGATAATTAACATACGGGAGGCTTCTTTCACGCGAACCTGTTCTCAGTTTCACCACGTCCAGTAAGTTTAAGTATACAGGACGCATCGAAAAGGTATCACTGAGTGAAATCATGTGAGGAGAAAGATATTTCAGCACATGACTGAGAAAAGAAGAAAAAAGGAAGAGTGCTACTAGTTAGTAAATGGAACATACAAGCAACATAACCTTTTCTGAAGTATATTTATTTGAAATGTAAAATTCAAAGATGTATTAAGCCTCAAATGTTAATGTTGGGAATTGTTATACTCAGACACGTTCGTGAATTTGCAAGGGAATCACATATGGGAATCAAAAATCAGAGGATGGGAGTGGCATATTTGTGCTATCTTTGTTTCGAACCTTGTATTGTTTATTGCCATTGTTTATAAGAGAAGTTTTCTTGCAAGAAGATTTCTCTAGAAACTATATTGCCAAGCAATTATAGACAAAACTTCATTATTTTAAAATGTGCGATAATTTGTATGCAATTCCTAGTTGTGATTCTTGCCTGTTATAACCATAACATTTATAAATATATGTATATGTTGATATGGACAACAGTCTGCATCGTATTATATCACTTTTCTTTATGGTCAGACCTGAACATTAGGAAATAGTGTGGCCAGACATGTTTTTTCTACAGTTCAATTATAATATGAAAAGAAGCCATTAACAGTGGACGTGTCCTCAATTATACAGAAGTAATGTTGTAGAAATAAAAAGGTAAACGCAGAAAATATTCGGAAAATACATCAGTTTAAATATATTTTATCTTGGGTGTTATTACTAAACATTTAGTGAGTAAACTACTTTTTAATTAGCACGAACGAACTTAAGACAAAATAGATGTTACACTGTGGACGTATGTGCTTTAATTTTTTACTTATATAAAGGATGAATAATATAAAACAAAGAAGTAAGAAAAATATAGTTGAAGCAAATATAGACACACAAAACTGAAGCAAGCCCAATTTATCGCTTATAACTTTAAATCTGTCAGTAGTAGTGGCCCGCGTTGGCCCGAATGACTCATCCTCACTCTCTTTTATGACCAGGGTGAAAGGTCAATGACCTGGCCCGGGGGCAATGACCTAGGGGTACCTAGGACCACCCTCTCTAAATTTTGGCAGGGGTACCTTGGCCCACCCCCTAAATTTTGACAGGGGTACATAGGACCACCCCCCTTAAATTTTGGAAATTGCCAAATCTAAAAATTTGGTATGGTAGCCTAGGACCAGGGTATGTACCTCTATTAGTATTGGGTGTCTATGTCGTTCCCTTTCATGGGTAAAAAATTGCCAAAAATTCAAATTTCGGAGGTTTTTGACCTAATTTATCCCCTTTGATGAGGTGTTATTATCCTATATAGTCATATGGGCGTATACAGGGGTTCATTCCCTTTCATAAGACATGGGTATATTTGTGCACCCCTTGAAAAATTTGGGAGGGGTACCTTGGCCCACCCCTTCAATTTTGGAAATTGCCCAATTTCAACATTTGGTATTATAGTACCGGACCCTAATATGTATTATGATAAATTTGGATGGTCCACCTCGTTTCCTTTTAGGGGTACCAAATTGCCAAAATATAAACGTAAGCAATACGTTGTACCACGTGTTTGGTTTTTGGCTCAATTTATCCCCTTTGATGAGATGTTATTACCTTATATGGTTATATGGTCATGTATAGGGGTCCATTACCTTTCATAAGACATGGGTATATTAATGCACCCCTTGAAAAATTTGGGAAGGGTACCATGGCCCACCCCTTAAATTTTGGAAATTGCCCAATTTCAACATTGGGTATTATAGTATTGGACCCTAACATGTATTATGATAAATTTGGGTGGTCCACCTCGTTCCCTTTTAGGGGTACAAAATTGCCAAATTTTAGTACAACCACATGTTTGGTTTTTTGGCTCATTTTATTCCCTTGGATGAGGTCCTATTACCTTATATGATTATATGGTCATGTATAGGGGTCCATTATCTATTATAAGACATGGGTACATTGGTGCACCCCGGGAGGGGTCCCTTGGTCCACCCCTTAAATTTTGGAAATTGCCCAATTTCAACATTTGGTATTATAGTACAGGACCTCAATATGTATCATGATAAATTTGGATGGTCCACCTCGTTCCCTTTTAGGGGTACAAAAATTGCCAAAATATAAACGTTGTACCACGTGTTTGTTTTTTTGGTCCATTTTATCCCCTTGGATGAGATTCTATGATTACAGGGATCTATTTCCTATCATAAGACATGGGCACCCTTCTTAAATTTTGGCAATGGGGGTCCACTGAAATTGTCCAATTGAAGCATAGTACAGGACCTCAATATGTTTCGGTGGTCCTATTACCAAATTTGTTTAGTACAACCACGTGTTCGGTTACTGACTCAATTAAGGTTATAAGGTATGGATGGGTATCCCCTTTCAATTTGGTAGGACCCTTCGGGTGTAGTACAGTCACGTGATCAATGATTTGGTTTTAATGCGCGACGAGGTCCCTGGTCAATGTTCTCTAGGAATTAGGTGGAAACTTTGAACAAGATTCTTGGCATTTAAAACTTTTTTTTCAACTTTTCAATTTAAAAAAAAAATGAAAACAAAAAATTGAAAACGAAAACTTTTCAAACTAAAAAAAATCAAAACAAAAAATTGAAAACGAAAACTTTTAAACAAAAATCTTGAAACTAAAAAAATTTTCAAAACAAAAATTTGAAACGAAAAAATTTTTGAAACGAAAACATTTGAAACAAAATTTTGAAACGAAAAATTTTCAACAAAAAATTTGAAACGAAAAATTTTCAAACAAAAAATTTTGAAACAAATTTACAAACAAAAAAAATTTCAAACGAAAAAATTTGAAACAAAAAATTTTCAAACAAAAATTTTTGAAATAATTTTCAAAACAAATTTCAAACGAAAAATTTTCAATTAGAATTTAAATCAAACAGTGATCAGCTTTCACGGTTAACCGTTAAACTTTATCCGGTTTTTAACTATTCGATTAACAAATAAACGGTTTTCAATTATTCGATTAACAAATAAACGGTTTTCAACTATTCGATAAACAGATGAACTGTTTCTTTCCTTTTCACACCAGTGAGTGCAAGAATTGTTGTACTCGCTTTAAATACGCATCATTTTTGAAACAAGGTGTTAGTGTTCATCATGGATACACAGTGGAAACATCCATTTACCTGTATTCTCGCAGGGCCTAGTGGGTGTGGAAAAACGTATTTTGTGAAGCGATTACTGTCACATCTCCCAACCATGATCAATGCAAAATTTCGTAAGATATACTGGTATTATGCAGAATGGCAAGACGTGTATGCAACAATGCCGGTTCCAGTAGAATTTCACGAAGGACTTCCACGAATGAAAGATTTTCAGCCTCAAGATGGACCACATTTGATTATTATTGATGACCATATGCGAGAAGTGAATAGTGATATTGTTGATATGTTCACAAAAGGATCACATCATCGAAATATTAGTGTGATTTTTATAACACAAAATGTATTTCATCAAAGTAAAGCAAATAGAAATATGAGTTTAAATTGTTCGTATTTGGTGTTGTTTAAAAATCCACGTGACAAGTCACAAATCAAGCATATGAGTTATCAAATCATGCCTGAGCATCCACTGTTTCTACAAGAAAGTTATGCAGACGCAACAAGAAATCCACATGGCTATTTACTGCTGGATCTTAAACAAGATACACCCGATGAAATGCGATTTCGTACAAATATTTTTCCCGACGATTTGCATCATTATGTTTACGTACCAACAAAACATGTTTAAATTATTGTGCATGTGAAAAGAATGACTTAGTCTGTCACGATGTCTCCTACAGTGAAACACGCTGATCTGCTACGTGCTCTGCACAAAGCTAAACCAAGATTGCGTAAAGCTATTATTGCCAATGCAGACGCTTCATTAATTCATAGTATTTGTGAATGTTGTTATAATGTCTTAAAAGGCAATGTTCCACTGACAAGTGCGCAGAAGTCAAGATTAAAGCGTTACAAGAACACGCTCCGCTATCTCGTAGACAATACAAAATCATTGGATAAAAAGAAGAAACATTTAGCCGTACAACAAGGAGGATTCTTACCTGCATTACTTGCACCTATTGTAGGAAGTGTGTTATCCAGTATTTTGTTTAAACAATAAACATCATGGAACATAGCAAGAAGATGGTTTTAGTCCCACCAGAAATGCTTCAACGAATGCATGCATCATCATCCCGTGTGAGTGAAAATCGAGAATCTAATCTCGATCGTGAAATGCAATCCATATTGAATACATCGTATCCAAGTGATGAAGAAAAATGGAATCAGTACAATAGAATATTACAGAAATATCTTTATGTGATACGTAAACAAGAAGAACCAATACCACTTACAATTACATCAATGAAACTTGATGGTGACGTCCCGAATGTTGACGATAGCACGAAACAAGAAATTTTAGCCGCAATACCACAAATGTATCGTAAGAAAGCCGATCTACTATTCCGTCGTTTAAAACAAGATGACGCAATTACGTGGGATCATAAAGGAACAGTGTACATCAACGATAATAAACTACATGGATCCAATATTGTAGATTTAATGTGCGATGTGACTCGACCGAGGAAACATTCTAATCCTCAAGGCTGGGAATTGTTTTGCAACTACCTTGCATCGTCAAACACACCTCAAGAATTGATTGGTAATCCACGAAGATTAAACTATATTGTCAAGCATAATAGTACAACAGCAGCTGAAGGATCTGCACCACCAAAACCGGCACCTGAATTATTTTCTTCCGGAGAAGAAGAAGAAGAAGAAGACGATGATGATGATGTTTTAGAAGTCCGACCAAAAAGAAAACGTATCATTCCACAATGGTCAACGTACAAACCATGAACAAAAAGTTGAAATCCATTTATTACAATCCAGCACATCCTGCATCGTTTTCTACTGCAAAGAAATTATGGCAAGCCACAGGAAAATCTATACCTCTAACCAAAATAAAACTTTGGTTAAACAAACAACCTACCTACACGTTACATCGTCCTGTACGTCGTCGTTTCCGTAGAGATTTTTATCTTGTCAACAATATTGATGATCAATGGGAATGTGATTTAAATGATTTACAATCACTTCAAAACTATAATGACAATTACCGCTATATTCTTACAGTGATTGATGTGTTTAGTCGGTACGGGTGGGCTGTACCACTAAAATCAAAAAGTGCCGAGGATATAGTGAATGCATTTGAAATGATTTTCCAGGAGAGGAAACCAATTGTACTACGTAGTGATCAAGGAACTGAATTTACCAACAAGACAGTACAAAAGTTTCTCAGAAAACACAACGTGCAACATGTTACAACAAAGGATCCAGATATTAAAGCCAGCATCGCAGAAAGATTTAATCAGACATTGAAACATCGTATGTGGAAATACTTTACCAAATATCAAACATACAATTACATCAAAGTATTGCCTTTACTTGTAAAAGCATACAATGAAAGTCGGCATTCCAGTATTAAAATGGCACCTGCAAACGTTTCTCAGGACAATTTACTGGAGGTGTGGCATAACTTATACGACAAAAAGCTACAACGTTCAAAACAAGATACGGATTTATCTGTTGGTGATACTGTTCGTATAAGTAAAACAAAACGTATCTTTGACAAGGGTTACCTCGAGAACTGGACTTGGGAAATATTCAGAGTAAAAGCCATTGTACCAAGAAACCCACCAGTGTATCGACTAGAGGATTTAAATCATCAACTTATCGATGGTGTTTTCTACAGAGAAGAATTACAGCCAGTACCGCTCCCTTCGACGTTCCTCATCGATAAAATATTACGTACAAGAACAAAAGGTCGCAGAAAGGAGTATCTCGTCCAGTGGAAAGGATATCCTTCCTCATTCAATTCGTGGATCCCTGCAACTTCATTGAAGAAGAAGAAGAAGAATGGAACCTGATCAAGATTTTTACGTTACACTTCCCAGTAATAGTTCCATGGATTATTTTCCAGAAAATACATTGACTTCATATATTACGAAATTACAACGACGTGTAGAGTTTCGCCAGAAATGGGATGTGGCAATTGTAGAGATTCATTATCCACATTCTTTGCTGAACATTAACAGTAAAAACAATAAAATATATTACAAATCATCAAGTAGTAATGATCAGGAACCGTGGAAGGTTGTAACGATCCCTGTACGCTATTATAACAATATACGGGATCTTATTCATGCAATTAATATACATCATAAAGAAACCAATTTATTTATATCTCATGACGCAACTAATAATATATGCCTCATAAGACATCCCAAAAAGGAAATCCATACTTCTGTACAATTGTCACCAAGTGTTAGTTTAATGCTTGGATTTGACCCGAAAAGTTATTTAAAAGATATGGAAAAGGGACAATATACACCGGATGTACGATTAGGCTTACCATCACAAATGCACGTCTATTGTGACATTATTGAATCTGTCATTGTTGGAGATACAATGGTACCCTTGCTACGAATTGTCAACATGGATCCTGTGAATCATACTTTTGGAAGTCATGCAGTACAAATCTTTAATCCTGCACATTATGTTCCGGTGGAAAAAATGAATTTTGAGCAAATACAAATCGATATAAGGGATAGCACAGGTCATCGGATGCCATTCACCTTTGGAACGGTGTGTACAAAACTACATTTCCGTCGTCGTCGTCATGACTGATCCGTATTTGCAATACTACCAAAAACAAGCGTTATCCGGTATCGGCAACGTCTATGTGGGAAGTCCCTATCAAGCAGGACATGGCATTGGAAGTTTCCTTGGTGGCTTATTTCGTTCAGTGTTACCACTTGTGAAGCAAGGCGCTAAAACTGTGGGAAAAGAATTATTAAAATCAGGTGCCAATATGATTAATGATGTTGTGATCTCGAATCAACCGCTGGAAGAATCGTTTCATCAACGTATGCAAGAGGCAAAATCGAATTTACAAGAAAAAGCTAAAAATAAGTTGAAAACTATGCTGGGAAGTGGATATCATAAACGAAAATGGGATGACTGCTCTCAGTTTGAGGTTGACCTTCCAACGATCAACAACACCATCAATCCTACAAAGAGACGTAAATTATCACATAAGAAGAAGAAGAGATCATTGGCATCGTCACCAGATATTTTTGATTAATTCAACGATGGCTTTCTTACATCATCAATCCTGTGAATGTGTAAAAAGTGAATTGGACATTTTTTCAACGTTGCCCACGCAAACCAGTGTTCTGGACAATCGTATTATAGGCTACAAACCAATTAGTTCAATAGCTGAAAATTCACCAATAGAATTTGTAGTGAGTGGTAGCAGTGATGAATATATTGATTTACCACAAACCTTATTATACATCCAAGCACAAATTGTGAAACCAGATGGTTCCTCCTTCACCGAAACGGATAAAGCAATTGCACCTGTCAATGATTTTCTAAATGCTATGTTTAGTGAAGTACAAATCTACTTGAACAATAAACTGATTTCATTTCCGTCACATAATCATCCATATCGTTCGTACCTGGAAAAACTACTCAATTATAGTGATGGAGCTAAAAATACACATTTACAAACAGCAATGTGGTTTCAAGATACGGCTGGTCATATGAACGCAACCACAAGTGAGAACAAAGGATTTCAACAACGCTATGAACTGACAAAACAAAGTATGAAATTCGATATGATTGGACATCTTCATTGTGACATTTTTAATCAAGATAAATTTTTAATTCATGGAGTGGAATTACGTGTGAAACTTATTCCTGCAAAGCCAAACTTTTGTCTCATGGCCGGTGAAAGTGGTGTCAATGCAAAAATCAATATTCTAGATGCATCGTTGCAGGTGAAAAAAGTCAGCATCAGCCCTAGTGTCAAATTGGCACACAATAAAATTTTACAATCTACACCGGCAAAGTATCCTCTGACAAGGGTTCAAATGAAATCATTTACCATCCCGAAGGATATACAATCCAAAACTATTGATAACCTGTTTATGGGAACATTGCCAAATCGTATTATTGTAGGATTTACATCGAATGAAGCATCCAGTGGAACTATTACCACCAATCCATTTGAATTTCAACATCTAAACATTAATTTCTTTACATTGTACGTGGATGGAAAAGCTGTACCTTCAAAACCATTGCAACCCAACTTTGAAGAAAATCTCTACATTTCATCGTACCACACATTGTTCTCAGGCTCTGGCATACATTTTACCAATACTGGAAATACAATTTCAAGAGCCGACTACAAGAATGGATATACACTGTTTGTATTTGACCTAACTCCCGATTCTTCTGCTGGAGATTGTCACTATTGGAATTTACAACGACATGGAGCCATCCGATTGGAAGTTCATTTCCAAGAGAAATTAGCAGCACCTGCAAACTGTATTGTGTATGGAGAGTTTTCCTCACTCCTAGAGATAGACCACCAGCGCAACATTATCCTGGACTTTTAAATTACAAGGTACGTATACGTTATGTATCATTTCCATTCACGATGTTGAATACATTACAATTAGCTAGTGCTTTACACGGTAGTCCATTGTTCAGAAATCATTTTACCGGGGTATTTGCAAGCGATGAGTTGCCCTCACGGATTTCTCTTCCTCTGGCAATCATTGTAAATACAGATCCATCCACAAAACTAGGAAGTCATTGGATTGCAATTTATATTGATCATCGCGGTGTTGGAGAATATTTTGACAGCTATGGCCTTCCTCCTTATGTACCACAACATGTTGCATTCTTAAAACTTCATTGTATATACTATAAATATAATAATAGCCAAATGCAAAGTCTTGGTTCATCCGTATGTGGCTATTATGCTTATTTTTATTTGTGCTGTAAAGCCCAAGGAAAATCTCTGCGTGAAATTCAATATTTGTTCACAACAGTACCCACGGTTAATGATCGTAGACTGTTGCAATATACCTTCCAGGTAATTTTATCATATTTATCATTGCAAATGTATTTGTTTTATCATCATCTATTTCTATACTAATCAACTTTTTCCTCGTTCTTTTTACAGAATTCACAATACGAAGCTTTGCAAACGGGTGCTATGCTGCAAAACATGGAAACAAATCATCGCAATCAAGAAGAGGAGGCAGTCTAATGAAGAAACCCAGCTCAATATACAAACATTGTCAATAAGAAAGAAAAAGAAGAAACCAGAAAAATGAATAAAATACAATTTATGCTTATTTATGTGTTTTTATTGTCCATTCCATATACAACGTTATCAGATTCTCCTAAAGAACTGTGCGATATAAGACGAGAACCCTGTGCAAAGTTTCCACCTAATTCCTAGAGAACATTGACCAGGGACCTCGTCGCGCATTAAAACCAAATCATTGATCACGTGACTGTACTACACCCGAAGGGTCCTACCAAATTGAAAGGGGATACCCATCCATACCTTATAACCTTAATTGAGTCAGTAACCGAACACGTGGTTGTACTAAACAAATTTGGTAATAGGACCACCGAAACATATTGAGGTCCTGTACTATGCTTCAATTGGACAATTTCAGTGGACCCCCATTGCCAAAATTTAAGAAGGGTGCCCATGTCTTATGATAGGAAATAGATCCCTGTAATCATAGAATCTCATCCAAGGGGATAAAATGGACCAAAAAAACAAACACGTGGTACAACGTTTATATTTTGGCAATTTTTGTACCCCTAAAAGGGAACGAGGTGGACCATCCAAATTTATCATGATACATATTGAGGTCCTGTACTATAATACCAAATGTTGAAATTGGGCAATTTCCAAAATTTAAGGGGTGGACCAAGGGACCCCTCCCGGGGTGCACCAATGTACCCATGTCTTATAATAGATAATGGACCCCTATACATGACCATATAATCATATAAGGTAATAGGACCTCATCCAAGGGAATAAAATGAGCCAAAAAACCAAACATGTGGTTGTACTAAAATTTGGCAATTTTGTACCCCTAAAAGGGAACGAGGTGGACCACCCAAATTTATCATAATACATGTTAGGGTCCAATACTATAATACCCAATGTTGAAATTGGGCAATTTCCAAAATTTAAGGGGTGGGCCATGGTACCCTTCCCAAATTTTTCAAGGGGTGCATTAATATACCCATGTCTTATGAAAGGTAATGGACCCCTATACATGACCATATAACCATATAAGGTAATAACATCTCATCAAAGGGGATAAATTGAGCCAAAAACCAAACACGTGGTACAACGTATTGCTTACGTTTATATTTTGGCAATTTGGTACCCCTAAAAGGAAACGAGGTGGACCATCCAAATTTATCATAATACATATTAGGGTCCGGTACTATAATACCAAATGTTGAAATTGGGCAATTTCCAAAATTGAAGGGGTGGGCCAAGGTACCCCTCCCAAATTTTTCAAGGGGTGCACAAATATACCCATGTCTTATGAAAGGGAATGAACCCCTGTATACGCCCATATGACTATATAGGATAATAACACCTCATCAAAGGGGATAAATTAGGTCAAAAACCTCCGAAATTTGAATTTTTGGCAATTTTTTACCCATGAAAGGGAACGACATAGACACCCAATACTAATAGAGGTACATACCCTGGTCCTAGGCTACCATACCAAATTTTTAGATTTGGCAATTTCCAAAATTTAAGGGGGGTGGTCCTATGTACCCCTGTCAAAATTTAGGGGGTGGGCCAAGGTACCCCTGCCAAAATTTAGAGAGGGTGGTCCTAGGTACCCCTAGGTCATTGCCCCCGGGCCAGGTCATTGACCTTTCACCCTGGTCATAAAAGAGAGTGAGGATGAGTCATTCGGGCCAACGCGGGCCACTACTACTCTGTCTAACATACATAAATATAATAAATATCAAATGAAAATATATATATATTCTATTTACAAACTATTTTGTTGTACGATCCAAGACTATCTAAAGTAAGAAATAAAGTAAACTATAATTGCTCTACTGACAGTGGTTGCCATATTGAACGAACCTCAATATAGATATTCGAGAACTTTTAGGGTATTGCTATACTTGATGGACAAACACTACCTTGTTCGTAAAGAACTAATACCACATGAAATTGAGTGAGTTGATGAAAGTGTATGTACAAAAGTAAAACAAAATAATAAGAAATTTTAATATTATTGCCACTTAATAATAATAATAATAATAATATATATATATATATATATATAGTGTTTTGAAAATGACGCTCACGGACCATATAGGATTATTCTGCAAGTGAAACTAAAGCAAAATGTATATACGTATATTTGTATACCTCTCGAGTCTTCGTCTGGAGACACAAATTGTACTATGTGGCAACGTCGCAAATAAAGAACCATAGATTAGATCTACCAATCCATTAAATAGTTCCATCGATTCTTTCCAGATGGTAGCTAAAGTCGACGTAAATTGATACTAGCATCACTTATTACTGTAGCAATCGATGCAACTGCTTGTTGTATTTGTAGAATAATGCTAATGGCTCCAAGTTAATGTACGAGGTTGGCTCATTGCGAAATTTTTATTCCTCATAGCGGCTGAAGGAGGCTCCGGAGGACATACCGTTATAACATTTTCGCTTAATTTTGGCCCGTAGAATAGTGCTCTGTGGTCGTTGGTACCATTTTCAGAACACTATATATATATATATATATATATATATATATATATATATATATATATATATATATATGGTGTTCTGAAATGGCTGAGAATATAAAGATGAAACAAAACTCAGATGGAAAAATGTCATGGGGCACAACGCATGGTGTTGTTGTGGTAACCCCCAGGGCCCTTCTTGAAGGGGCCCAGGGCTAAGCTTAAAATTTTCAAATACGAACATGTATTATATAATTATTATATATTATATATTATATAATATATAATATATATAAATTATTATATAATTTATATAAGTTATATATATATATATATATATATATATATATATATATATATATACAGGGTGTTTCAGATAAAACGTCCTCTGCTTATAAATTCGAAACGGCTGAGAATAAAAAGATGAAACAAAAACTGAGATAGGAAAATGTCATAGGGCACATCACATGGTGTTGTTGTGGAGATCCCTAGGGCCCTCCTTCAAGGGGGCCCAGGGGCCAACTTCAAATTTTCAAATGGGAACACGTATTGAATCATACTTCATTCAATAGTACTTGAAAAACGAAACCACTTTTGTAGGAAACCATTTTCGATTTGGGCCACCGTTTTCAAAATGGCCGCAAAAAGTGGGTTCTGTATCAGATAAAACGTCCAGTGCTTATAGGCCTAAATCAGAAACGGCTGATAATAGAGAGATGAAACAAAAACTGAGATAGAAAAGATGATAAAGCACATCAAGTGGTGTTGTTGTGGTGACCCTCAGGAAACTCAGTGAAAGGGGCCTAGGTGCCAACTTCAAACTGATACAGGACTTTTTGCGGCCATTTTGAAAACGGTGCCCCAAATCGAAAATTGTTTCCTACAAAAGTTGTTTCGTATTTCAAGGACTATTGAATGAGGTATGATTCAATACATGTTCCTATTTGAAAATTTGAAGTTGGCCCCTGGGCCCCTTTGAATGAGAGCCCTGTGGGTCACCACGACAACACCATGTCATGTGCCCTATGACATTTTCCTATCTCAGTTTTTGTTTTATCTTTTTATTCTCAGCCATTTCGGATTTATAAGCACTGGACCTTTTATCTTATATAGGACCCACTTTTTGCGGCCATTTAAAAACGGTGGCCCAAATCGAAAATTGTTTCCTACAAAAGTTGTTTCGTTTTTTAAGTACTATTGAATGAGGTATTAATCAATACATGTTCCTATTTGAAAATTTGAATTTGGCCCCTGGGCCCCCTTGAAGGAGGGCCCTGGGGGTAACCACAACAACACCATGTGATGCGCCCTATGACATTTTCCTATCTAAGTTTTTGTTTCATCTTTTTATTGTCAGCCGTTTCGGATTTATAAGCACTGGACGTTTTATCTGAAACACCCTGTATATATATATATATATATATATATATATATATATATATATATATATATATATATATATATATAAGGTGTTCAGAAAGTAACTATGCAGTTCATAGCTTTCTATAAGAGATGCCGGAAGTGATACCCTTGCACTTGAAGACACAGTTGCACATGTTTCTGTATGTTCTTGAAGAGGTTGTGCAGAACATCGGGAGTGGTGTTCCGAATGTGATATGTCAGTGCAGCTTGGAGCTCTTGTATGCTGTGCAGATTGCCTTTATATGCCTTACCCTTCAACGTACCGGATAGAAAGTAATCCGGTGGAGGCAAGAAGTATAAATGCAGCTGCTACTACTGATGTAAACTGGTTTCCATTGCGGAAGACATTCTCCACAAGAAACACTTTTTGTTCAATCGTCAGCATGATGACCTTGATCACAATGATGTCACGCCAGACATTGATCTTCAATTAAACCGGACCTGTGAACAAATACAAATACCCGGTCAAATAGGGTTCAAATATGGTTCAAATATGTTAAACAATAAAAAATGTTGTATTACTAATTGCAATCATATAAGTCATCATTTATCACAGCACAACATGGCTCTACATAGTTACTTTCTGAACATCAGGTATATATATATATATCGGGTGTTCCAAAACAACAGCGACGTTTAGGAGGTGATTCCTGACACCAAGATAAGGCAATCCTGGGTGCACAAATGCTTCCTTTCGGAGTTATAGGCTGCAGAAAACGTGAAACAATAAAGTTTAAAGGTCCTTAGCTCCGAACTTATGGGACCTATCGTAGTCGGGTCAAAACTTCATTCAGGAACTAATATGTACGCTATCCAAAAATACATGTTTCGAAATCTAAGGTACTCACACAATAATTTTTACACAGGGAGTTTGTGGACGGGCACATAATTTGAAGTATTCACCAACTACTTCTATAAAAATTGTTGCAGAAATACCGCAGGATTCTGAAACTTGGACATTTGGATAGGGATAGTACTAGTTCCTGAACCGACTACGGTAGGTCCCATATTTCTGGAGCTACTGACCTTTAAAGTTAATTTTCTTTCTTTCTTTTCTTTTTCTTTTTCTTTTTTTTGTTTGTTTTGTTTTCAGCAACCTATAACTCCGAAAGGAAGCATTTGTACACCCAGGTTGATCTATAGTTTCTGTCTTACCTTGGTATCAGGAATTACCTCCCAAACGTTGTTGGTGTTGTTTTGAAACACCCCATATATATATTTGTTGGCTCTTCGCAATCAGCCGTATGTTCCATGCGACAATAGATAGTGGTTTTCTCCATATTGATGTTCAGATAAAGAAAGAAAAGAAACTAGAAAACAAAGTAAAAAATAAAGAAAATAGTATGAAGTATGCGAGTGTTGAACAGAGGGAGAGAGAGAGAAATAGAGTGAAGAAACAGGAAAGAAGAAAATGTAGTTTCGAGAAAGCGGAAGTGATCCGCTGTACTCTCCTTTTTTAACACAGTTAATATGCATTGGGCTTCCAAAATGGCGGAGACGGGGAATTTTAAGTAGGAAGTGATCCAAGGACGCTACTCTACATTTCCACTCTCCGGGGACAAACAGATGAATGCTTCCCTTTTCGCTTCCTTATTTTATTAGCTCTATCTTGAACGTAACGAAGTTTTCTTTACAAGAAAGTTTTCAGTACGAGTATTGTCTCTCAAACTCGTGGTTACGTAATCCTTGTGAGGAAGATATACATGCTGCAAATATTCTTCCTGCGTGGAAAACAATGGTTATTATAATAAAAGAATGTGGCGTTCATATTAGGGTCTATTACAACTATTTCGGGTGTAATTTTTCGGTTAATGTTTTTGTTTCGTAATCGGAAGTTCTCGGATTCAAAACCTGCGTAAGGTCATCGTCAGTTACCCTCTCCTCTGGTCTAATGACTAAAGCGTGCGTCGAAGAAAAAAATAATCCAACGTTAAATTCCAGGTGAAATAAGATTTAAAATTTAAACGAATTACAGTGTTACAGATTCGACATTAGACTGTCCCGCTAAGTGAGCTTAGTGGTGGACAAACACCGTGTGCGAGGGTTTTCTTGGGGTACTCCCGTTTCCTCCCACTTTCTTCATTTCACCATTTCCTGGAGCCGCTGTGGCTGAATGGTATGACTGGTGCATGGGGTCCTTGGTTCGATCCCAGTTCGCGCCTAGGGATGCGCACGAGTCGAGTCGAGACAGGATTTTACTGACAAAATTCAAGTCGAGACATGGCTCTTCTAATGGAGAAATATACATTTTTCGATTCGAGACATCATTTTTACAGCACATTTTCGAGACGAGACAGCCACAAATCTTCTCCCGTGCACATCTCTACTCGTGCCAGAGGAGTTTTGTGGTGGACAAACACCGTGCTCTTGGGTTTTCTCGGGGTTCTCCCGTTTCCTCCCAGTTTCTTGATTGCACTCTTTAACTCCTTTCTCATCATCACCGTATCCTTTAGCTTAGCAGGCATAATTGTCGGACGTAAAACTTAAAGATTACATATCATTTTTTGATACTAAACTGTAAGCCCAAGCCTCATACAGCCTGGACGTTGAAGGGGAATGTTTAATTTCATCAAACAAGCACAGCCTCCGTAAGTTTATCGGGCTGCTTTTGGTCACAAAACGTGTTATGGTTGACGGACCCAAATTTTATTTTTTTACCGGTGCATTTTTTAATCATTGCTACAAACCTCCATGAGCTATTCCTAATATGTACTTTGTTTAGAAAATACTGTGCTCTATTTGATACAGTATTCCACAAAGAGACAAAAGAAAAAGCTAATACTAGTGCTGTAAATACCTAGTTATACAAAATTATAAACAAAATAATTTTACACAGTCACACACATACATACATACATACATACATACAAGTAACAAGACTAAATAACTTACCTTTCCTCAGCAAAGATAATATAAATTTACCCCCATACTATTCAACATATATAGAGTGCTCCAAAAGAAATATAACCCAAACTTTGATCGAGTATATTTTTTTGAAAATAAAAAATCAGTTTACTAAATACTAGTTGAATATACCCATGCTTCGCACAAAGACTGTATTTGGAAGTCAAGGCCTGTGGGAGTATCACCATTGATCTCAGCGACCGCGAAAACTATGGATTTGACACTAATATCGGTCATTTTGGATTACGTTTATATGTCTCGGTATCTTACACACCCCCGGTGACCCCCGGCCCGGAGCCGAATAGCGTGAATTTGGAAGTTAATGCGATCGGAGTTTCACCATTGATTTCAGCGACCGCGAAAACTATGAATTCGACACTAATATTGGTCATTTTCTACTACTTTTACATGTCCCGGTAAACGATCACCGTGGTTCGAATTTTGACAAAAACGTTTAACTCTGGTCTGGAGCCTGGACCAAGGTATTCGTGACTAAAATTTTGTAACTCTCGGTCAATTTGTCTGGTTCCCAAGCCGGTTCCGGTAAACGCCCCCCTGCGACCCCCTGGTTCAAAATTTGAAAAAAAAAATAGGTTTCCGTCTTGATCTGGGGTCTCGGCCAAAGTACCCCTGACCAAAATTTGGTAACTCTCGGTCCACTCGTCTGGTCTCCAGGCCGCACACAGACAGACACACACACAAACAAACTCTTTATTTTATTTATATTGGATTAGATTGATAAATCAAATTGCCTAACACGTGCGAGGATGAGTTGTATGGTAGTATTTTTGCTCGAATATTGTTGCCAGAATGCGCTATTTTATTTTTTAAATGTGTTTTTCTGAATAGTAAAAAGTAGCCCTTACAACTGTCAACACTGCAATACAACATGTAGTTTTTATACAATCCGATAAATACGGATGCGTACTAAACATTTACATTGAGAATTTACCGCGATTAATTCCTTTTTCTGTTCCTCGCAATTAATTATAAGCAATTAGCATTTTTCAAAATGCACTATGATCATTTAAGCAGTTAGTAAAATTCAACGTTAGGGTTTGTCTCAGTGGTTTTACTCTCAAAATACCTTCATAGAAAACGCTAACTATTGTCACAAAAGTCATATCTCTATCATTGTTACTTCAAAAAATATACTCGATTAAAGTTTGGGATGCATTTCTTTGGACATTCTGCATTTAAATGCGCGAACACAAAATATTTCACTACCGGCACAACGAAAAGAAAAAAATATATAAAAGAAATAACTCCACCTACCTTAACAGTTTTTAGAACTAGAAGTACCCTAAGATACTCAAAATGATCTGATGTAGATTTTGAACCTGGAATCTTTTGTGATTACGATGCGAAAACATTACGCGAACAGCCACGTCCATAAAAAGTGAAGAAAAAAACAAATTCAACGAAAACTCAATTAATCAAATTAAACAAAAGCTTTACAAAAGCAGAAAATAACCAGTTAAGAATGCCTTAAGAGCATTGCCAGAACGAACTTAAGAAGAATGGAGCAATGGAGCGGGAAGGATAATTGTGATTGTTTCTACATTTAAAAGTAAATCTTTTCATCCGCATCATTTTTTTTTTCTTAGAAAAATACGCAAAATATTATCTCTCTATGACTTACGGTTAACGAGATATGGCTCCTTAAATTTCCTGAAATTCGAACTTTTTCGCCAATACCTGAGGAAGAGTGACCAGTTGGCCAGTGGCCATTGGTTACTATTTTGGTACCAAAATATTCAACATCCTCTTAGGTATTGATCAACACCAATATGGTCTCTCTATGACTTACGGTTCCGAGATATGGTTCCTTAAACCTCCCGAAATTGGAACTATTTTTGGCCAAAGGATAATAAACATTTTGATACCGATATTAAATAGTGATCATCGGTTACTATTTGATCTAAATTGATCTTTCCCTTAACAATTCTCATAGATCATTTCACCCCCCAAAACAACAATATAAAAAGAGTTACTTCCGAAAGGATGGGCCAATTTGTCTTCTTGAAAAACAGAAGGAAAAAGACGTCTTTTATAACATGAAGAAACCAGATTCTTGACAAAGATATTTTATAAGACACTTGAAACTTTATCTATATTTGTATATTGCCACCATGAATAAAATATATTCCTGACAACACCGCTGTCAGATGGATTATGATACTGAAAAGGTTGACTATTTTTTTTAGGGGGAGTAGTTCTCAAATCTGAAGCCCGACTTTCGATAACAATTAATTCTCGAAGATTCACAAAGTAGAAACTTCTAAGTTTTCATAAAATTCTCAACATAACAGATTGTAACCTTGATTGAATGGAATGAAATCGTTTGGAAGTAAATAAACCTTAAAGTATATATATTTATGGGTAAAAATAAACCTTTTTTGGAAAAGAATTAATGAATTGTGTGGAGTAATATGACCGCTTGCAACTTTCCACTCATGGAACAAACAGGTCATTGGGCGCCATACGTGGTACAAAATGATCACCTTGAAATACCTTCTATTTGTTATGTAGGGAACTACTGTTCTCTCAACAGCATGTATAAATCTGTTGACTGAACCATCACTCATAAAATATGCTTTTCCTTTGTAATTTTGAACGAAATTCTTTAAAAGAAATTAGACGGAAAATAAAATATTTAAAAAAGGTGACGAATGAGAAAAGAAAGTAATGAAAAAAGTACAGTTTTTATTTAGTGCAATAAGAAAGACAGAGAGAAAGATAATAAAGTAAAAAAGAAAATAAAAGAATGTAATATAAGGAAGAGACACTGCAATGATATGTAATAATAACCAAGTTGACGCCGAGCAGAATTGATTCAATTTAAATCTTGTCTATATTCATTTTCTTCTGTGTCTTTGCTCTATCACTGTCTTTATCTTTCTTTCTTTCTCTTATTTTTCCTGTCTTTCTACCACTAATACCGCTATACTCCTCTTTTCCCGCCTACCTCACTTCAGACGAAATCTCAACTTTCAATTTCACAGATGAAAATCCCCTGCCCTCTGGAGAAAAAAAAGAGCCTGTGAAGAGATCTACCTACCTTACACACGCTCATTTTCCGTTTTTCCTTCTTTGTTCTCCTCTGATTACCCAGACGTATTCTTTTCCTTAAAAACCTTTTTTTCTTTTTCCCAATTCTATTTATATTATTCTTTTCCCCCTATTACTTCTAGGTTTCTTTTCTTTTTTCATTACAAACACTTTATTTCGCTAAATCAAGTAAATATGGGAAATGTATATATTTCCACGTATCTAGTTTAGTCTTTGATAGGCATTTTACAGTAATTTATTATAGGATACAGAAACTATAGTTATATGCAGACATTAACTAACTAACTCTATGGCCTATGAAACCCGGAGGTTCAGTGCCGCGTTCACAAAAGCTCTCCACTGACTTCTATCCTTAGCTAATTGCATCCAGTTTCTACTTTGTATTCCTATCTCTGCGAGATCCATCTTAATATTGTCCTCCCATCTAGCCTAGGTCTTCCTAATGGTCGTTTTTCGATTGGTCTTTTACTCAAGACTTTTAAATCGTTTCTACTTTCTTCCATTCTAGCTACATGACCCGCCCATCTAACCCTCCTAGACTTGACGACCCTAACAATGTTGGGTAATTCGTATAAACTATGTAGTTCCTCGTTATGAAGCTTCCGCCATTCCCCATTCTCGTTCCTCTTGGGTCCGAATATTCTTCTCAGGATCCTGTTCTCAAATACTTTCAGTCTATGTTATTCCCTCATAGTAAGCGACCATGTTTCACAACCATACAGAACAACAGGCATGATTATCGTTTTATATATTTTAAGCTTCAAATTCCTCGACAGAATTCGCGACGACAAGAGATTTTGAACCGAATAGTAACATGCAGTCATTTGTCAAATTAAAACAAATAACTGACTGAGACATCTCAATTAAATAAAGTGTGAAATAAGACGTAGGCTAACATTAAGAATGCATATACGTTTCGTTTTGCACTGTAAATCTACGGGATTCAAGATTGAAACCACTAGAAGTAGATTAATAACTTCCGGTTTTAATACAAGGGAAGAAATCTGTATCTTGGTACTGACAAGGGAAGTTCGGGAGAAAACACTCGCTTGTGGAGACACTAAGCATGCTATATGAAGAACCAATTCATACTAATTACAAAAAGCTAATAAAATTCATGTACGGTTGAGAACTGTTCGGGAGATTCAACTTGGAAGTCTATATGAAAAAATGAGTATATAAGCATTTTAACGCGTTAAGTACAGCATTATTAGTAACAAATATTCACATACGACCTGAAATGAATCAGAGGTAACAGAAAAAAACTGTTTTTCATAACTAACGGGGTTTGTTAGTTAAAATTAGTCATTATGTTGTTCACGATAATGAGGTTAGAACTGAAAATTGAACACTGTCATTCTTCTGTGGGCAAAAGACTTCCTTGCACCATGAAACATGTTGTATGTGCAATTGCGTTGCATCCGTCAAGAGAACAGTTCTCATAACCAAAATAAAAAGCAAATTCGACAGATGATTCAAAAGGTATATAATTAGTTCGGTAACGTGCCATGTGGAACGCAAACTGAGACAATCCAATGTGTTGCGATTATCGGGACACGAACTTTTGTTTGATTGCTTCGTTTTTATGGACGTTTCCATTATAGCGTCCGTATGAAAAAGTTTCATACTATGTACAAATCTCCTGCCTTTGATTGGTCAGAATTGAAACACATCAAATGGTTGTACAAATCGTAAGCAGCTCTTTGGTATATTCTCAACCATTACGTCTTTGCCATCCGCCATCCAAATTGCAATGGACAATTTGTCTGTAAATGGACCCCAGTGACCAAGCAGTAGCAACTTCAAACCATCAGGTCGCTAGGAGGCGCAATCGTGCATTTAACGTCGAATTTCTCGAAAAGTTCTCGACCGTACAGGAATTTTATTAGCTTATTGTAGTCAGCATGAATTGGTTTTCCAAATAGCATGCTTACTTTCTCTGCTGGTGAGTGCTTTCTTCCGAACTTCCGTTGTGAGTTGATATAAAAACAGTTTCTTAGTATTCTTTACAGTTTTTAGTTTCTGTGAGGATTAACATTAAAATCAAAAGTAAGTCGCGGTGGTTCTGTGCTCAAGCATCCACCACTGGTGCCTTAGGTTCCTGGTTGGATCGCAGTTCGCGCCAAGTGGGGTTTGCAGTGGAGAAACTTCATGTTCATGGGTTCTCTTGGGGTTCTCCCGTTTTTTTCTCTTTTCGTCTTTGATCACAGGGAAGTGAACATACTTCAACCAATACTTTAAAGAATTTATACTTCATTTATTTTTGAACTTACTTAGTAGAAATAACGTGTGATTCAAAATACGTATATAATTTCAGACCAGTAAACTTAGAACTAGGAGAAAATAGAAAGTAATATAGACTATATATCAAGAACACATTTCATTTTGTATTATAACCTGCGTCTGACTGCTTGAGGAAAGTGCAGCGTGGACGCAGAACATTTGGATTTATGGGATTTTTTGGAACGCTGACCTCGCGCCAGACAACAACGACCAAAATCAATTCGTGTCCTCATGGCAGCTCTCGATAAAGAATAGGCTGCCATTCCCCATTGACCTATCACTATCTGATCAAAATATTTGCCTGCGAGAATGGAGACTGTCATAAAGGCAATTGTGGTCCAACAGGGTATAAGATGCCACTGCATGAATCAAAAGACACGCAAGCAAATAGCAAACTTCGATTGGAATTTACTGTGGGTGTCCGGATACTTTTGGTCACATAGTTTAGCAGTGATATCTGAAAAATAATAAGACAATGAAACCACTTTGTCTACTTATTTCTTAAAGTTAATCTTAACGTAAACCTATTGAAGTAATACAGCTTTTCGAATTCCTAACAGAGAACAAATCAAAGCCTGCATAATGGGAGTTAGCAACCTTGTTGTTTCAACTATTTTTGGTATCTTAATACCCGATTCTCTCCATCTCTTTCATTCCATTGATCCGTTTTTTTTCTTTTCGCTCTTTTTCATTATTATTTGTGTTTTGTTTCATTCCTCTTCATTCTTTATTTGTTTTCCTTTCTGTTTTCTCTATCCAGGTCATTAATTCTGACGACTTTTGCGGTTTGTTAGGGGGGTTCTAGATTCCTATTATAGATAGTCATTTGTTATCTTTATATTCTTTACATATATAGGACTGCCTTTATCGCTACTTTTAATGAAGCAATATTACGTTTTTTACCAAAACAATAGGAAAAAAATCTCATCATCAAATATATCAGAAGAACTCTCAACATTTGCCGGTCTTCGTCAGAAGAGCTTGCAGGTTTACTTCAGAGTGATAACTGAAATGTGAAAAGCATTGCTTCTGAAGCAAATGCTTAGAATCTGAATATTAGATTAACGTAACTGAACTCCCGATGGAACGCTCACTTACGAAGGACGTTCATAAAGTAAAAATTATTGTAAAGAAAAGAAACCGTAATACACACATCTTTTTGTGAATAAATTTCTTTTTCTCTACTCGTACATAACTTACATCCATAACGACACTTTTGTCTCTTCGAGGTACTAACTGGCGGATGTTGTTGCTATAAAAACCTTTTATCTCAATATATCCTACAGGAAGTTATTCAGAGCAGAAGTTCCGTAATCGTCGTCTTCGAGACACCTCCCAAAAAAGGTCTTCTTATAATTCTCGAAAGGAAGTTGCTCGGTTGGTAGTTCTATTTAATAAATCGCCTTCTCCTGAGCGGAATAGCTGAGGTCATTGCCTTGGAGAAGCCGCAGTACTACAGTCAGCAGCAATCGCTAGGGTTTCTCGTTGATTGCATTCCAATCTTGATTAAGAATTCTTGATTGTTTTCCTTCCAGTGAGAATTTATCCTCTGTAGGTGTAGTCCTGCATCCCATCGCAGTGACACCAGACGACATCAAGCATCTCTTTCCCTAGCAATATCATGCAGTTCGGCCTTTTTGTGAGTTGATGACCAGTAGTTCTCCTACTGCATCTCTAGGTCTCCACCTGTGGCTCATAATGATACAGCAAGCACTCGTGTATAGTGACTGGTACTTCAGAACTGAAACATCTTTCTGTGATGTATTTGGATTGGCGACACCAGCTGTTTCGTAATTCCGGGTTCCAACTGCTCATCATTCTTTGTGATCCTTATCTTGCAGACTACTGCGCCACATTGAAACCTTCTACGCCCTAACAATAAAAAGAAATTATATTATTGTTCAAGATCACTGTAATAGTGAATAGTCTGTGAAGAATGTGATAGTATAGTGAATAATCTATGACGATTGTGATAGTATAGTAAATAGTCTGTGAAAAGTGTAATAGTAAGTAGTCTGTGAAGAGCCTGAGAGGACAATAGTCAAGAGACATTTGGCATGAGTCGACAGTTTTTTGTGAGCAGGAGTTGGAGAATACAAGCATGATTGCTATAAGAAAAACAAAGAAAAAATTTCGTAGTATGAAGATAATTATTAGTATTTATAAAGTAATTTGAAGTGTTGTGTGCATGTACTTATACCTATAAATAAAGAATAGCTTCGTTTGGGGTAGTTTTTAATAAATAAAACCAATAGCAGTCACTTGACGGAAATATGTTGAGTTTTGTGGACTAAGTATTGTTACATAGGAAGTAAAATAACAAGCGATATTAGATGCAAGCAAGATGAAAATGTACAATATTTTCAAGCGAAAAAGAAATTTTTAGAGTAATAAAAGCTTTTGATTGCAAGTGTCTATATTGAGCTCATGACAAATGGTGAAAGTATATGAATAGTGTGTGCACTGTATGGAAGATTCTGTGCACTGTATGGAAGATTCTAACTGTACGTAGAAATACTCGTACTTACTCAATTAACTCTCAGGGGCTGCGGTGGCTCAGTGGCGGTGGTGGGTGTAGCCGAGCGGTCTGAGGCGTTAGGCTGATTATCGTAAGATGAAGCCCATTGGGGGTTCGAGTCCGTCCATCTGTAGTAGCAAGGGTGGAATTTTAACTGTCCTCGATGTTTCTGTGTTCGTGTTCCTGTCGATTCTAGTAGTCCTGAAAAGTGGTGGAAATAGAAAAAAATAAATCAGGATTTTTTTTAAGAAAGTGGTAGAGCGTTCACGTCTGGTTCATGGGGTCCCGGGTTCAAACCCTGCCTTCGCCCAGTGAACTTTGTGGTGGACAAATACCATGCGCATGGATTTCCTCGGGGTTCTCCCGTTTCCTCCAACTGTTCATTCCACCGTTTTACTCATTTCTAATCATCACCGTCTCCTTTAGCCTAACCGACATAAGCGTGGGACGTAAAACTCAAAAATTTCATTTCATTTCATTTTTCAATTAGTTCTCAAACTGAGTTTTCTAACTTTCATGACTTGATAACACTTCTCAGGGTTGAAACTTAACTAAATCGCCTTCTTGCATGAGATATTTAGATTTTGTGTACTCGTATTTAAATTTTATTTATGTATTCAATATTATCCATTCAATAATAATAATAGGGGCCGCGGTCGCTCAGTGGTAGAGCGTTCACCTCTGGTGCTTGGGGTCCCGGGTTCGATCCCAGCCCCCGCCAAGTGAACCTTTTGGTGGACAAACACCGCGTGTGTGGGTTTTCTCGGGGTTCTCCCGTTTCCTCCCACTTTCTTCATTCCACCATTTCATTCATTATTCATCATCACCGTCTCTTTTAGCCTAACCGACATAACCGTGGGACGTAAAACTCAAAGATTTCATTTCATTTCAATAATAATAATAATAATAATAACTTTTAATGACTTCACCCACCGATCAAAATGGAATTTCTCAAATTATCCTGTTACCTATACAGATATGGAATTTTTTTTCTTTCTCCTACATCCCTAAAGATACGTTTTCATTTAAGTGTGTACCCTTAGATTCAAGGTATCTCTCGGCATGATCATAGGACGTACAACTTAAAAGATTTCAAGCTATCCCTAATTTCAATTATAAGAAACTATAACAAGGATAAGTTATGTAAAGGCAACCAAAAAAGTTCTGTCGCTTTTTGTGGAGTTCTATGTTCAATTGACATTCATACCGTGAGTTGAATACGAACGGAAATGAGACGAAGGTCAGTTGTTGGTGTGGGTATATCCAACATACTACCTGGTTGTTGCAGTTCAGTTACACCGTGAACTTGTGTAAGGACAGAGTGAACATGGAACCTTCACAGAGCGTCATACGGACATGTATGCTGTACGAGTTCAAACTGGGGTCACACGCCGTTGCAGCGTGCGGAAGATATGCAAGGCCTGTGGTGAAGGTGTCGTGACTATGCGGCGGACAGTGGAGTGGTGGTTTATCAAGTTTAAGGACGGTGACGAAACACCCGAAGACACAACGGAAGACCAACACATGTACAAAATTAAGATCTTCAGGCAGCAATTGATGCCAGACATGCGAAGAACTGGGACTACAACCCAGAGGGAGAAAACTTTGGTAGCACTTCCATCAACTTGGGAAGCACTACATGTTGGATCGATGGGTCCCACATGATTTCACTCCGGGCTAGAAGGCAACGCGAGCAGACAGTTGTATTTCTTTGCTGTCTTGTCTAAGGAAAGAGCCATTTCTGGACAGGATGTTGATATGTGATGAGAAGTCGGTCCTATACGAAGCTCCACGGCACCGTCATCATTGGTTAGTATCCCATGAACCGGTTCCAAAACAGCCGAAACCAGCACTGTACCAGAAGAAGGTTCTCCTGCATGTTTGGTGGAGTTCTCGCGGAATCGTGCATCGGGAAATGTTGGGCAGAACAGTGTCAATGCAACTGTGTACTGTCAGTAGTTCAGGCGTGTTCAAGAAAAGCTCAAAACTCTGGAGCCAGAACTTCTGTATCGCGAAAGGGTTCTCCTGTTATAGGACAACTCAAAGTCCCATGTAGCTAGGATGACCCGCGACACCATTCTACGCCTTGGATGGGAAACACTATTGTATCCGCCATACTCTTCGAACACTGCACCGTCAGATTATCACCTGTTCTATTCCTTGGGCAATTACTTAGAAAACGCCAATTCAAATCCCTAGTAGTGGTGTAAAATGCACTTAATATGTTCTTCGCTTCACGGCCCACCGAGTTCTACCTCGATAGAATCCACGGCCTTCCAGTACGTTGGCAGAAGGTGGTCAATGCCGATGGTTACTTTTTTTTTTTTTTTTCAGGTACGTCTTAGGTGATATATTGATGTTCGAAGGTAGTGAGTGAAAAATCGACAGAACTTTCTTCGATTCCTTTATAGAATCTATTAGATATGAATTAAAAATTCGTTGTACTATAAACAGGAGAAGCATTCTACAAATTTAAAATATCTATGTTGTTTTAAATTTTACGTACCCCCTAAGATATCTTCACGTACCTCAGGCTGAATAACACTGGCTTATAGCCTAAGGAAAACATTTGTATATATTGTGAAATTGGGTTGTTACGTTTTAAAAATTTGCTTTGGAATATAGCATTTTTACTAATAGAGCCCTTTGAGTAGACTTAGATTGGTAGCATTAAGTCAAGGTACATTTTAAATTACCTACATTGCTAATGTTAAAACGAACTCACCTAAAATTTGCTATGAAGTAATTTTGGGATCTTCAGAGTTCTCAAAACAGAAGTATTTATGTGTGTGTGTGTGTGTGTAAATGAGAAACATAATTTAAAGTAACTGTTAAGATGTATTTTGTTTCATCTTTAATGAATTTGAGTGTGTGTTTTTGTAGCGAATGTTTGACAATTTTCCGGCTAAAAGAGGAAAGATAGCTAGATTATACCGGACGTTGATAATGATAACGACTACAATCAAAACGTTTACTAGTTAATTACTGCTATTTTGATGTATACACAATCGTTTTATTTTGAATAACATTTTAACTTTTTGATTTTAAATCTCGATGACCGACTGCAACTAAGATTTGCAGTATACTATTATTGTTGACTATCGACGTTTGACTCTAATCAAGACGAATTATGACTGACTGTAACGAAATAAACACCAGTATTTATACAACAAAGATGCTAGAGCGTTTTTTTAAGTAATAGAGCTCATCATAGGGCAGAATCTTGCTACTCTCAGTCTCTTGAAAATTCTGCCCCGGAGAAGGAAGATATTCCAATACTGAAGATTTTAGTAGAATTAAAAATTAAGATAAAATTATTTTTGGAGCCAAATTGGTTGCAGAAAACCGCTTCCCACTGTTATTGCTTTTGCTGTATAATGTTCAACATTAAAACCGGAAATAGTTTATTTCTGTTACTTCCGGTTTGAATATTACCTTTTTATCGACGAATTTGATTCCTATCTCTCGACGCTGTACATTTTCGCCTGAATTGATGGGGGTGGCCCATCAAGCACCTCTTGAGATGTGTTTTTCTCCTAGACATATGCACAAGGACACACAGAGTAAATTCATATGTGAACAAGGGTTAATAAACTAAACTGCCTTAAAAAAAAATACGCAAACTACTAAATAGAAATAAGCAAGTGTAGCTCGTGACAGGAATTTTGAAACTTATAATTTAGTATTTTGTTTGTACTTAAATGGCTATTTATATCCAGTCTGCAATAATTGATCTTCGTATTTGTATAAGTAATTCTTGAAATCGACGTTGTATGGCACCTTTTCATAGCCGAACGGTTTACAGTGAATTTTTAAACACAGGCTTGGATTTAGATATGTCAAAGTATACACTACATTCCAATGGAGTCAATTTCTTATTGTTCCGTCCATTGGCACAACTTGATTAATTTATTAGGGGAGCCACGGCCTCTTACTTCTGCGAACTGAAAGAACATTACCCGTCTTCTAACTGTACTTTAGGGAAGCCAACAACGTTTACGGAGAGTCTGCCCTCTGTCTCCCTTCTCTAGGTACGCTTATGGTTGCGTCAGTCCACTGCCTCCTGGTCTGGTCACTTCTCATGTGCTTTGATTTTAATTTCAGTTTCCATAGAGCCTATTCCAATATTGTGAGAGACAACCGTTAGGCCAAGCGTTTTCCTCAGACGTTTCATTGTTGTATTATTGCTCTATTATTAGGTAGGTGCGAACGAAATGTCCGTCTTATGTGTGTCTTTTCCAAAGGCCAAAAAATGAAAATTACGCTATCTGGCTAATTAAAATGGTCGCCATCTACAACCACACACTTTTCGCTGCCATAACTCAGCCAACGATTGGATTTTATGGTGAAATATTTCTGGAATCTCTGACGAAAAGAAGACATCTACTGCAAATAGCACCGCCCAATCATCAGAGAAGGTCTCTCCTTTCAAGAAGAAATCAAGATATCGAAAGAGTCGATAGTCAGCAAGAGATATATCGGACATATGTGGTGGGTGAAGAAGCGTTTTACAGCATGCAAAGAGTCTGTACTGTCTTTTGAGCGACGTGTGGCCATGGACCATCTGGCAACTTGAGAACACCATAGCGTTCACCATTGACGGATAGTTGTAGACAATTTGGGCAGCGTTTCATGGAATTAATGACTATAACGATCCACAATGGTGGTTTTGTTTCGAGGAAAACAGACATGATGGATCACATCCACCATAACAGCAGCACCCTCTACATGTGCAAGTAAAGGGGTGATTTGGGACCCTGTTCTGGACGTTGTCGACCATTCTTGGCAAAAAATATCCTTAGGATATGTATTTCAAGTAATCGTTTCTATCTCTTACTTTTATAACAAAATGAGATTTCTACTTTCTAGCTGCAGTACAATGGCATTAACGTTGATGAGTAAGTCGATTGTACTCTTTTATAATGTACTATAGACACAAATTTTGTAGATGAAATAAATAAATGAATAAATATGATCACATTTTTGGGGGGGGGGTGTATGAACGAGGGTCTTTTAAGTAGCATACATACTTTTACCTCCCATCATACGCCCCAATTGTTTATGAGGCTCTGGAAGGGAGATCACATTGGAAACTCAGAATTACATTGAGATTTTATTTTTAGTTCTCTTGTTTTTTTCCCTCTAAAGGTTTCCTTGACAAAAAGAATCATCTTTGGAAGTCCTATGAAAAAGATTGGGAAAAATTGGATATGATAAAGAAAAAAGAGTGAAAAAAGAGGATGAATAGAATATTGAGAGTGATCTAACACGGAACCAATCAGCAAAGCAAATTAAATCTGAAGCTAATCCACTTCTTCAATTTTTCTGTCTTCTCTACGTCAAGGCTTAGTTCATCTTCTCATTTTCAAGAAAATTATCTTCCATTCTTTTGTTCTTTACACTCTACCTTTCAAAAATCTTTAATATTCTTATTCATTTTTCGTTCTCTTTTTCTCCTTAATCCACTATACCCAGACATTCTTTTCTTTTCTCTTTCAGTACTCTTTCATCTAGTCTTCTCATAGAAAAAAACGAGCTTGGAATGGCAGCCTAACAAAAAGGACATTTCACCTTAAAAAACGTATTGAATCATTATAAGTAAGATTTTTAAAAAATATTCCATTTTTATTACTATTATTATTAAAAAGCAGAGTGCGTCTTCAATATCTTATTAGCAAATAATTCTTTACCACATTTTCTTTTTTTCTTTTATCTTTCGTTGAAATTATTAATTTAATTTGGAAGTGCACTTTCATTCTTTTGAAAATGTTCCTCTCTTAAAAGGAAAGAGTGAAAAATACAGTTTTGAAAGCTAAATGAATTACGGTATCTGCTTCTTCTTTACGTATATATCTATACATGTTCACTGCAGAGTACTTATCCTGTACTTGAGAAAATAATAAACAGAGAAGAACTAGAAATGGAGCTGAAATCAGTGCTCTCTAGACTTTTTTTTCTCCACCAGTTCGAATACCAAATGAGTACGCTACAAATATGGGGAAGTACGAGTACAAACATTTAACTAGGTAAGTAACATTACTTCATCATGAACAGAATTCGATTTTATTGTGATGTTGAGTTTTTGAGTCACGTTATTAATGATTTTCTCTAGAAATAGAACATGTAGATCTTCGAGAGTATTCTCTTTTGAAAGTTCAAGTGTACATTGGAGAGTTATCAAAGGGAAACCTCTATTTAAATAATACAAACTAGAAAGCCTGAATAATGAACGTAATCATGCTTGATCTCTTGTTTCAATAAATATGCGAATCATTAAGTTCAAATAATAATTATTATTTCTTTGGTAATGAAATTTGAATTTCTTTTTCCTTAGTTTTTTTTTATCATCCTTCATTATTTTTTCCCTGTGAAATCGAAGACAGTATATACCGTGGGATTTAAGACCAAAGTTGGTACGTTACTGGATCTTGACCTACTACATAAGCATATGACGTGTTATATAATGTTGTACAGGCTTATGGTTTCCAAGTTATGTGCGGTGGAATTTAGCGTCATATTTTCGAAGCATAAGCCCATACAACAAACTCATCCGATTGTTACGGAAACCGATGTACTGAAGTTCTACCAATCATCAAACTTGGCGTGGTGGTAGAAGTTAAACTTTTATAAGGGTGTGAAATTTTATGTTGTTTAACACTCACTCTTCCCGAGTTATTGGCGGTAAAAATTGCGATATGTTCAATAAAACACATTATGTAAATGGACAGATCGGGAACAAACACATGGCATGGTGATAGAACTTTACATACCATATAAGCATGTGAAATACTAGTGGTACTGGCTTATGGTTCCCGAGTTATTGCAGTGAAAATTTGCGTCACATTTTCTAAAATAACGAAAACTTGTATATATAGGGTGACTGGTAATTCGATGCATTCCTTACCAGGAAATATTCTACAAGTACTTTGGAACATTTCCACCTATATGAACCAAGGGTCGCAAATCAATAGTTTCTGAGTAATTTGCACATATGTGCATTCTTTGAAATTTGGCAGGTAACGAGAGATGCGAGACAAAGTTCTACCCTGACCAACTTCACATATCGTAGAGCGATGAAATTTTACATGTGTAATCCTGCATAGCTATGTAGATAATGTGGTAGTGTACAGCTTGTAACTCTGTACCATTGCTATGTTATAGGCCCGCATGTGAAGTAAGATGTAGTGGTCCAAAATCCATTACTGCACCTCAGAAAGCAGCGTGTCAACAACGCAGAAGTACTTGCCCCCAGAAAATGACTCCATGATTGGGAAGAGGTGGAATGAAGATGATGTGCGTTCAAGAGAAAACGCGAACTATGAGGGATTTCATACCTAGGGTCGTGCATCTGTCTGGCCAATATTTCAGCATGTTCAGGTTCGTTGTTTTCCAGAAGGCTTACATTCTCTGCCAGCATGTCACGCTCTGGAGTTCATAGAATCCAGCAACGCACGCAGCAGTAAGGCAATTGTGGTACTCTTTGTCTGGAAAGAAAGTAGTAGTACCCATTGCTGATTCTAAATAAACTTGATTATCATTTTGGTCGCTCAGAGATCAACACGGACTTCCTTTGGTGGTGGTACATTGGCATGCAGTCATTGGTTTGACCAGGTTTTCTTTGTTTTTCTTCACTATCAACAAGCGAAGGCCGGGATGGTACCTTCTAGAAGGCCAGGACCAGTTTCTTCCCAAAACCCAGAGCCACCTATAAGACCGATGTGAACTCGGTGTTGGAGGTCCGAACCCTTCCTTGAGTTATTCCTTTGTATATATACATAAATAAATCAGTAAATAGCAATCAAGTACGTCGCTTTAATAACTTGAAACAAAAACTACTACTACCAAAGGAAGTCAGCGACCAAAGTCATAATCACGTTTATTTGGGATCAGCATGGGGTATAACTAGTTGCTTTGCAGATAAAGGGTACCACAATTACCAGGATATACTATGCCTCACTGCTACGTACGTTGCGAGATTCTGTGAAATCCCAGAGCGTGGCATACTGACAAAAATTGTCCACCTCCTGGAAAACAACGCACCCGTTCATACTCGAATGTTGGCCAGACAGATGCACGACCCTGGGTATGAAATCCGTCATAGTTCGCATTTTCTTTTGACCGCATACGATCTTCATTCCACCTCTTCCCAATCATGCAGCCATTTGATAGGGCCAAGTAATTCTGTGATGTTCCCACGCTGCTTTCTGAGGTGCAGTAATGGATTTTGGACCACTACATCTAACTTCACATGCGAAGCTATAACACAGCAATGGTGCAGAGTTACAAGCTGTACATCACCACATGATCTACATAGGTATGCAGGATTACACATGTAAAATATCATCGCTCTACGATATGTGAAGTTGGTCAGGGTAGAACTTTGTCTCGCATCTCTCGTTACCTGCCAAATTTCAAAGAATGCACATATGTGCAAATTACTCAGAAGGTATTGATATACGACCCCTGGTACATATAGGTGAAAATGTTCCAAAGTACTTGTAGAATAACCTCTTGTAAGGAATGCATCGAATTACCAGTCACCCTGTAAATATATATATATATATATATATATATATATATATATATATATATATATATATATATATATATATATATATATATATATATATTATATATATATATAGGGTGTTAACGAACTATACCGACAAACTGTAAGAAGTGATTCCTCACATCAAAGTAACAGATAGAGTTCATGTAGATCTATGGCGAAAAGTGCATAGTTTCACAGCTAGGGCTGTCCAAAATCGCGGAAAAGCCAAATTTCAAGAGGCCCTATTTCGTTTTCGAGAGACTGGATGGTAGTCCTTATCAGCGTAAAGGAAGTCACGCATACGCAATCCAAAAATGCATATTTCATTAATGTTTAATGGGTGTACAGATTATTCCCTACAGGGTGAAATTCCCAGACATGCCATCAACTGAATTTTGAGATTTGCTCTGAGATTATGATTGGCCCAAAGAATATAAACGATAAGCCTTGATAGCAGTGAACACGGTATCCTTTTGCGCGATGTCGGAAATGTTAAGGATCGTGAGCAGCACGGTCTCTCGTACTCGGGATCGCATGATGCGATGTTTTATTTCACGCTTATAAGTGAAGAAAACGTGAAATATACCGTGACAAAATACATATCATCACACGTTATTCCGAACACAAAGAAACATGGAGCTGCCGGTTCCTAACACTTCCGCCTTCCCTTCGAAGCATTGGATGTCCATTGTTGTCAAGGTTTACCTTCTACCTACTTTGGACCCTTCTTGAAATCAGGGTATCTGAGAATTACATCCTGTAGGGAATACCCTCTACACCTATTGACAATTGATGAAATATGCACTCTTGGATTGTGTGTATGCGTGGCTTCCTTTACGCTGATACGAACCACCATCTATAGTTTCTGGAATTCGAAATATATATACCCGCCGCCTCCACCATTTCAACCCCCTTGCTTGTGCCTATATAGCATTGACGTAGCTCAACGTCTCAAGGAGATTGTCTTCCGAACAATTTCCAGAATGCCCGGGAATAACAACAACTATTTCATTTATACAAGCGAAGGTTATAAATTAATTAAGAGTATGAGCATTTAACTTTAATTAGACATTTATTATCTTTACTTTAGTAGAGTTAGGTGTATTATGTTTGTGATGTTAAGTTAAGTGAAATTGCTTGATCACATTAATAAAACTGTTGGCGATTCAGTAAATTGAGAATAACCAGAGATGTATTACTACATACCTTCGATGTTTACTGGAGTCGAACTCCTGGACACGGAGTTCGTAGTCGATGACAACCACAGTGGATGGGTTTCCACTGGAACTCGGTGTTGTTCTTCTACAGAGACAAGAGCTGATCCTAAGAACTGATCTCCTAACGGATCCCCTGGAACTCACCCTGATCCACTCCGACATAACCTTTTTATGTCAATTTTCATTATGACGAATTTGTTGTTTCTCTCTTACCAAATTTCGTAGTTAATACATTTCTGTGCTGAAACCGCAGTTTCTGCATTTTCTCTCATTGACCAAAACTCCAGACAGTTTACGTCTGCGATTTTCACAATTTTACCTAATTTTGAGAATGTGTTATTGTGAACACAAATTTATACAGAGTTTACATTTTTCTTCTTGCTTCAGTATTTGTTTATACTCTTATGGCACGTGCAGACTCGTGTCTGTTACTTAATGAAAACAACAATCATAAGCACTATGTAATCTTGTGTGATAATCTGTCTGTCTGCAAGATTACTAATTTCTGACTACAAGCCAATTCATAAACAATACTTTAATTTTCCTCTTTTTTGCCAATTACTAAAAATAAATGAATTTTGATATTGAATTCTATCACTGAATTTTGGCGTACCGTGACAATATATATATATATATATAGGATATATATATAGGATATATATAGGATATATATATAATGATCGGATCGGGTTCAAATTAATCATGATGGTAGATCTTGACCAGCTCTATAAGCGTATTTGTAGTGATGTCACGACATAGGTAAGAACTAATGAATTATTTGATCCCACACAAGTTCCCACGACCGCAGACGAAGAATACACACATACACACACAGCAAGCTCGACGAAAATTGTTCAAAATCTCACATGACGAGTACACAGTAGCGTAGCTTGTGACTGCGAAACTTTCAATCTGGCGTCAGCTGTGTGGGACTTTTGAATCTAACCGTTGACTGTCATGCGGTGAAGGATTTGCAGTGCACAGAGAACAAGACAATCATAATGAAAATTAATGTCCAAACCTAGATACACTAGTCTAAGAAACTGAAATGAAATAGATACATATTTTCTTTCATTTAAGCTACTAACAGTTACAATAGCTGAAACAAAGAGTAGCAAACGTGTGCAGTAGGGTAGGCAGTACGGGATTTACGTATATGCTAAACAAGCTATAGCTTAAGGCCCCACTCTCTTGGGGGCGCCAAAAAATTAAAACAACAGAGAACTGGATGTACCAGTATAATTCCAAAATATACTGTAAGATAAAAAGTAAAAACAAATAAAATAAAACTTACATACAGCAACAGTAATTTGGGTTGTGTAGGCTCCTATGATGCAAGTAATGTTGCTAGCGTGCTCCGTAAACTTACTTGTTTGGTCATTTCTCCATATACCTGTACGGTCCCTACGTTCTACGTGGACTGGCTGCACTATTAAGCACACAAAGGGCACCATTACCTTCAATAGCTTACGGCTTCATGAAATTTAAATCCGGCTCTTGATAGGGTACTCCTTGAGACGAAATGAAATTTTGATTGGTTCTTTCGCCGCGCCGACGTTGAAAAAAGGAATTCATCAGTAAGATGTACGTCCGTGAACTTGTGTGTATGTTTTCTTATTTGGTCCACGGTGACACGGTGAGTGCCCATTAGATTTTTTTATTCAATTTGTTTGTGTTCCGGTGATCTCAGCAATTTCATAAGCTTCTACCGATCTTTCCAATATGTCTCCGGGGTCAGAAGCTTGTTCATTGATACAGCAGAGACAAATGGAGTGGAAAAAATTAGTTTGTCTTAGAATGACAAGGCCACATGCTGAGAAATCGGTTTCTGCAGCACTTTATAAATGGGACCTTTGAGGGTCGTTAAGTTCAAAATGTATACTTACTTTGATCATCAGTTTCTTTTTCCTCATTTTAAAAGATAAAACGGTCTCTTAAGAGTGGAACCACATACTTTTCGCGGAGACACTTTTATCTTCTTTTTCGGCTAGTGGATCTGCTTGCATTGTTGGGACACTTGAATCGTCAGTGCGATCTCTTCTGTATGGTATTCATTGTTGATTTCTCCGATTGTACTTATTGTATGTTCCTTACTACTGTATATCCATTGGAGGAAATGCATTAGCTTTTGAATTCTTAGCCTTTTAAAATATATATAAAAAAGAAATTTGTAACTGCCGCATTGCCGTAGAGAAGAAATGGATTCGCCTAGATTTTGGATGAGATTCAAAGATATCTTTCTCTCGCTTAGTTTTCTTCATGCAGCCACCATTTTTTATTTTTTGGGGTAGAAATCTAAATGAAAGAAGTAAAAAAAAAAAGGATGTATGGTGGCGCCATGGAAAGACTACTCTAGCGTAAAATGTTGGCACTAAGCCCTCGATGTTCAATTGTCTCTTATTTTCAGCCATGGTTCCCTCCCTCTTGTTTTGTTTCGCCCACAATTTCTCCCCCAATCCTTTGTCTGTCTCTTCCATTACGAAAAAAGCAGCATAGGGAAAACAAGAGAAATGAAAAATAAAATAAACGCAACAACATGCAGTGAAAAAAAATAGCTCTCGCAGAATTAAAAGAAGAAGAAAACAGGCAAGTTTTGGTGGAATGAATGATGCAATGGTGTTCTTCTTACATGCATACATATCTTTTATATATTCTGTTGGCGAATATGCAATCAAGAAAATTGCCACTGGAGACATTATGGCTGCGCTTGTGTCCAATGTATCCTTGTTTTTGCGATTCCCCCGCTTTTATTTTCCTACCCTCCCCCATTCCGTTTCATAGTATATCCATAAAAGAACAGAAACTATGAATATATATAGTTATTATTAAATGGAGATAATTTGTGTGTTTGAAAGAGTTCAACCCTGTGCTAAAATCCTACCCTCTAATCTATTAAGGACTTTTTGTATGAAATGTACTCAAAACATAATAACTGTACGCATGGCTGATCCCAGGGTTGTAAGAGGGCATCCCTGGACATCCCGGTTTATCCAGGACAGTCACGGATTTATATCTGTTTCCCTAAAACTTGTTCGAAACTCCAAATGTTCCAGTTTCTCTATTAAATCACGTTAAATTCATATGTATGATATTTTAAAAATACCGCTTTTATTAGACATTAAGGTCTGGTATACACTATGAGACAAATCCTAGGAAATCGCTTACGATTTTTCCTAGAGTCAAAATCTCAACGTGTATGGCATCAGGCCCGCAACCAGCCACGGAGGTATGGATTGCCATAAATATATTAAGTGGGGGGCAAGCCATTAAAAATTCTCTTACAAATAGCAAAATTGTGTTTTTGTATTAAAAATAGCATTTTGTGCTAAGGTCTCGAGGGCCACGAAAAGTTAAGGGGAGCCCAGGCCCCACATAGCCCCCCTCTAGTTGCGGGCCTGTATGGCATCAGATTGCATATTATTTTCTATGTTCTGAACTATTCTATGAGATTTCTCTTGTTTAGTGCAAGCTCTATTTCGGCAAGAAAATTCGTAAGATTACGATTTAAGCGACATCAAGTGAGAGAAAGTGAAAACAAATTTGTTTTCTCCCCACCAGCAAAGATGCTATTTGGACACCTATTAGTGCATACGAGAAGCATGCATTTTTATATAATACAAAATCAACGCTCTACCACAAGAGACATGCAAGGCAGAAGGCACTGAAAAGCATTACTGGCCGAGTATACGTTGTGAGACCTAACACCTCTTCGGAGGATGTGAAACAGAAAAAAATCTTCACATATACGGCTATGTCATAACATTTGTTCTAAGATAAATCTTAGATATTTCCTAGGATTTATCTCATACCGTGTAGCAGGCATAATACTCAACCCAAAGGAATAATCTACTGTCTATTACTCCCTTTTGGTGATATTTGACCTATTAGGTAATTCTGATATTTCATCAAAAACCGAGTGCATAATTATGAGCATACTGTACATTTTCATAAACTATTCCGCATTTCTGTCTAGAAACATACAGTCGCTAAGCACGGGGGCAATTATTCCCCTCTAGATTTTCAAAATACATGTCAAAACATTATATTTACTTACTCACCCACTGTGTATAGTATTTACTATAATTGTATAGAACATTATAGAAATAAAATGTACGCAATTAAGCGTAGTTTGAATGAAAACGCTGTAATGTACGCAGAAATTTCTCAGGTGGGAAGCAGGGTTCCAAGCGCTCGATTTTATTTCTTTCCTTATTCGACATAGAAGACCAGCGACTTCACGAACTCCTAACTAGCAATATATTATAAATAACTCTTGCATGTTTTAAAAGAATTGAGATATTAGTGTACTTGGCATCGCATGCAGCCAAGTTCCGGTCGTGTTGCAACCTAGCTGTACACATACGAGCACATAGACCGAAAAGGTCATTTTTAAGACGTCTCTGCTGAATAGCTAATAATGTCAACAACACCAAATTACCCACTATTACAAGTAATGATATGTTGTACAAAATTACTACAGGGTGGCCCAAAAGTAGGTATACACCCCTGCATTGATCAAGTATAACATTCTAGTTTATGGGTTTATTTGCTTCGGCTTTTCCGAGTGTATAAAGTAAGCAAAAATACATTAAGAACAAATAATAAAGAAACTAAATCTAACTGGAGGATAACAATAAGAAATTATATAAAATACAATCAGTTGATCAATACTGTACTGTATACCTAATTTTGGGCCATCCTGTATATCGTTCTATGGGGAACCATCAGGGATTGAGATATGAACTTTTTTAAACTGCGTTTTTTATAGCTGGCACATTCTCTCGCCCACTGACATAAATTTTTATGTGTTTCTCTCTAGCTAGAAATACGAAATTTCGTATATTGATAGAGAATAACATGTATATTTCCAGAAAATTCCAATATTTTGGTTACCACTACTAAAGGGGCCAAACAGCACCAAGAACCCTCTAGGTTGCCCAAAAGGATATATTTTTTTCAGGATATTACTGCTGATTATAACTAGTAATACCAGCAACGTCAAATTACAGTCAGTGACGTGCAGAACCCTATTAAAGGTGGAGTGATCGCTCCAGTGCCTTGAACTAATATGTGCAGCGGCGAAGATTTTCGAAACTTACTGAAAACATATTTTCAAACACACAAGAAAGCCCACGCGCACAGCGTTTTTTCACCACAAACCTCAGGGTGCACGATTCAAAATCGAGTTGAGTTGAGTTGATTTTGAGTTTAACGTCCCGTTCAGCAGCGAGGCTATATGAGACGTGGACCTACTGATTAACGTGGAATTCGAACCACATGAGCTCCCGCCGGGAATCGAACCCGGGCCTCCCACGCCGAAGGCGCGTACGCTAACCGCTTAGCCACGGAGGAGCTCGATTCAAAATCGAATGGAGTACCCCATACACAAGAGGAAAGTGCTCTACCGTGACCTCCCATGACTCCTGTGCTTCTACAAAACTACTAAACCTTAAGTGCAGAAGTTTATTGGAAGTTGAGAAGTGAATCCTTAGAAGCTGTGTTTCTAATCGTAAACCATGAACAAGATCGAAATGGTAATCATCACATTACTGTCGACAAATGGAAAAAATGAACAACTGTAAAATGCCCAAGGCCGAATTCAGGTTTCTCTGAGGGGGGTGCACCAATTACTACCAATACATTTGAATTAAAATTGAGTTTTTAAAATGCTATTATGCATTTATGATGTGAATGAAGAATTCCTTTGGAAATGCTAAGTGTCTGCTCTCGCTGAATTCTTTTCTTTCAACCTTCAGAAAATTTGCTTAAACTGTTGATTTTGCAAAACTCACTCTTAGCTTCTCACTTTATGTAGTGTATGTTTACAACGAAGGGGGGTGTACGTGCACCTTTACATCCTTCCCCTAAATCCGGCCCTGAGAATGCCTTTATGCTATCTTATCCCAGATTTGATTTGAATTTGAGTATCACATTCCGTTCACCAACGAGACGATATGAGACGTGGACCTCCTGATTAACATGGGATCCGAACCACGTGAGCACCCTCCAGGAATCGAACCCGGGTATCCCACGCCAAACGAGCGTACGCTAACCACTTAGCCACGAAGGAGCTACTTTCCTATTTCAGTGTATTTACTGAAAAGAGTTACCTTCATGGCTACCAGAAATATAAAAATGCACATTAGTAGGTGGTAATATTTATAAATTGAGAAAACGTTATCATTTCCGATATTACTGCTAGCGGGGGGTGGGATGGTAGCACCGTCAACTTCCCAGAGTACCCCTTCAGTAGAGTCGAAATAGAAAAAAAAAGGTTGAACTAATTTCCACAAAAATTATTTTTCCTTTATAAGGAGTCAATAATATTCCCATAAACTTTCTAAAAATATACGTGAATATAGTCATGTGAAGTACATTTTTAGCCCTCCATGATGAAGAAAACGGCATCAAAGTTTGAAACAATTCACAAGAAAGAAAATCATGTGGCGTATAAAATTGCAGGGAATTTAATGCTGAAAGTAAATGTGGTGGAATTTTTTGTAATACTAGCTTTCCTTAAACTATTTACTGGAAATTATACTAAAGTAGACTATGTGCAAGCAATCAAATTAAAGCTAAAATAAAATCTCATATTACAATGTCAAACATTGTGTTTCAAAAAACAAAGCCACGTTCCAAAGTACTGTAGTACAATAAGTGAAGGTATGTTGTCAACCAAATTCTTCACCCGAGGTAAGCTATGATATCGATTATAATAAGTTCTTGAAATAAATGTCCTCATTTTGAAAGTATTTTTGGATTTAGCTAACTAGTTATTTTATCAATATAGCCCAGATAAGTTACGATATCGATTACGTCAACTTCTTACAATAAAGTACTCATTCTGAAATTATTTGAAGAATTTGGCAAACTGGTTACGTTATGAATACAGCCAAATTCTTCAGTCACGGTAACTGACGATTTCGCCCATTACTCTACCAAAGCTCTATCTACCCCTATACAGGGAAAACGTTATAATATAGTTGTTCTTGGGCAATCATCCAAGTGAATTCCTCGTCGTCCAACGTTTCGAGAAACAACAACATTGTTCTCGTCTTCAGGTTGAAGAATAAGATAAAAAGAACAGAAGCCTTTGTTATATAGGTGTTGGACGGAAGGGGGTGGAGTTTGATTGGTCGATGGAGACGTCCAATCAGCGTCAGTCTGTGCCCTTAATTGTGATTGAATGGTTGACTGGGTTGCTTAGCAAGAGCTGATTGGTTATTTTGAATAATTTTCTCCCAATGAAGGAAAGCCATGTTTAACTGAGTTGAAGACCGGTAACTCTATTGAGGTTGCTGCCTTCCTCAAGTGTTGCTTCGTCCTCTTCTTGCCAACACCTATATAATGAAGGCTGATATTTTTGGTCTTCCATACTTTACCCTGAAGACGAGAACAATGTTGTCAGTTCTCGAAACGTTGGACAAGGAATTCGCCTCGCTGATTGCCCAAGAATAACTTTATATTCATCAAACCAAGAAAGCTTCAGTTCTTTCATCATTAGTTATTTTTCTTTTAAACGTAAATCAAATGCACAGTTCTGCCTGGACTTCCGCCAATCAAAAATAAAAAGTAAAGAAAACTATGACTGGGGCCGCAGTGACTTAGTGATAGCGTGGACATCTCTAGCGCGTGGTGCCTCTGGTTCGATACCATTCCCGCCAAATGGGTCTTCTGGCGGACAAACATCGTATGTATAGATTTTCTCGGAGTTCCCCCATTTCCTTACACTTTCGTAATTCCACCATTAACATCCATACCATGATCGCCGTCTCTCTTATAAACAGTGCATAATCTTGGGGCCTTAAACTTAAGAAACAGAAAGAAAAATGCTATTCAACATATAATGTCCTTGTATATACAAACAGGGAAAACATTATGTGATATATTATAATTCTAGTTATTTTTATTATTAACGAAATTTCAGACACAATTATTGTGAAGACAGTCCTTTTTTATACTAGGACTCGTTTCATTTTGTTTTAAACTGTCTGATGTTACACACAAAAATTACTTTGAAGTACGAAGAGCAAGAAGACAATGGAATGAGAAATTCTTTACAAACGGTGGAATAGGCTAACACAAAGCTCCAACCATTGCACTGTTTAGACAGAAGAAAAGATCATTTTCATTTTTGCGAAAGTTAGCTAAGGATATCTTTGCTCCTTTTCTTGTCTTTTACAACAAGAAATAACTTAGCAATATTGCTCTCCTTTTGTGTGTGTTACATTCCAGTCGGAAACAAAAAATCCATTAAAATATAACCCCTTTTCTTATTCTGTACCTAAAACAAAACAAGTAATGCTAAGATGAGAGAGAGAAGGGTTAAGGATCTCTTTATAACCTATTCTTTTTTCTTCTTTCCTTAGCCCTCTGGCGGCGAGTTTTCTTGGAGGAAAAGGCGCCATTTCATTTCCTTTGTGTAAAGGATTTTTGCAGGAGTTACTCTTGAAGAAAAAGGCTACAAAGCTGAGCAAAGATAAAGACGATTCGTAGTTAAAAGAATATCTCTATAAAACAAGTAAAAACTTCATTATGTAGATAAAGAATAATTTGTTTTGTGTTATACATTTTAAATTTTTAAAAAAGCAAGAGAATGCCCTTTTAATATAATATCTAAATAGAATCTTATTCATTTGTTTAACTTTCACTGCTGGAGTTTTAACACTTTTAATACAAGAATGTTCTTGATTATATATTTATCTTTGTGTCTAGATTTATGTTGTTATTCGTCAATTTATCTAACGTCTCTTTTTAACTATTTCAATAACAATTTATTAAAGACTCATTAAGATCAATGATTATTATTGTTTTTTGGTCAGTGGCACTAATATCAACGAGTGGGAACAATCCCATGTTATAGATTTTTTTGACAATGATTTCTTGAACTAAGATAAAGGGAATTTTCATAAAACCTGGCAAGATTTGTGAGATTTTCCTTATATTTGTTCCCTTGATTCCATTGATTCCTTATATAACTAACTAACTAACTAACTCTATGGCCTATGGAACTCGGAGGTTCAAAGCCGCGTTCACAAAAGCTTCCCACTGATTTCTACCCTTAGCTGACTGCATCCAGTTTCTACTTTGTATTCCAATCTCTGCGAGATCCATCTTAATATTGTCCTCCCATCTGCGCCTAGGTCTTCCTAATGGTCGTTTCCGGATTGGTCTTCCAATCAAGACTTTGAAAGCGTTTCTACTTTCTTCCATTCTAGCTACATGACCCGCCCACCTAAGCCTTCTAGACTTGACAACCCTAACAATGTTTGGGTAAACCGTATAAATTGTATAGTTTCTCGTTTTGAACTTTTCGCCATTCCCCATTCCCGTTCCTTTTGGGTCCGAATATTCGTCTCAGGATCTTGTTCTCAAATACTTTCAGTCTATGTTCTTCCCTCAGAGTAAGTGACCATGTTTCGCAACCATACAGATTGATTCCTTATATTCCTAACAAAATTCTCTATGTAAGAAGAGTAGACAAATGTGTCTTCAATAAAACTTAAATTAATGTTACTTGTTAGATTTTGTTACGATAAAACGAGTGTTAGTGTTAAAGTAAAGTATGCAATGACGTGTGAATCTCAAGAAAACAAGTACCAAGGAATGTTAAAAAGAAAGGGAAATGAAAGAGAGAATAAAATTAATGGTAAAACGAGTAACATCCAACTTGCAAAGCCTTCCATGCGAAATGACTGAAAAATTAATTTTATCTAGTTTTATTACCTTCAATAGAAGATTACGGCAAAAAAGCGTGATGGAATTACTAAACTCACAACAAAGTGTACATATTTTGATCCGAATTTTTAATTGTCTCTTCGAATTAAGAAAAATACTTGTTCATATACTGTTCGATAAACGTAGACGATCGGAATTCTTGAACAATTCACTCATAATTGAAGAGAATGACTGGTATACACTAATTTCCCTGTTCATGTTTTTTAAGTGTAGAAAATTGGTTATTAGTATAAAGTGGGAAATCGAAGAGTAAAATGGGAATTGCTGCCATTCGAGGTGGGATTTTATAACGTTACAGGTTGGCATCATTGATCAGTGGGAATAGAGCTGTTACTAGAAAAGTTAATTGTCATGTCCATAAAATATATGATCTTATCAATTCTTGATTCAACCGGTTGTGATTCTGTTATCTTTCCATGTTCCGGTATGTATGAAATACAGAAATGAAAGAAAGGTTATTTCGCGTAAACTACATACAAGGAAAAGAAAATGAACCCAATAATATTCATGTGATTTAACTTCATTGAAAGACCTGCAGCTTGTACAGCCACGAAAGAAAGTATTCTTCAGTTGACAAAATTTCTTTTCCTAATAGCTCAACAATAAATTAACCTATTAGAGTACCGACTTTGGCAAATTGTCAAGTTATACCTATTCTAAGGATAAGAACAAAAAGATCCAAATTAATTCATTTGTTCCCGAGTTATTGGTAAAAGAAAATGTATCAACTGTCAAATAGCCTACTTTCTTTTATGTGTGTACGTGTCAAACTTCCAAGCACAACACTGTTTCCTGAAAAGCAATCTTGTATTTGATACTAAGTTTGGTTCTTTCAGATACAGACGGGAAACAATAATTGTATTTCCTTTCGATATGGCCCAAGGTGTGACCAAATAACCTGAATTATTCATTTATTGTATTTTTAGTTTAACACCCCATAGATATGACCTGAAGAGAAAAGGAGACCAGTGATTAAGTAATGATGGTGAACAAACTATACCTAGGTAGAATGACAATGTGGATAGAAAATAAAGAACTTTTAAAACACCCGAGGATATGATGTTGTTCCTCAGTCATGACCTTCAGTCGAACAATGATGGAGATGGCCAGATCCGGATCTCGGATCTGGATCCGGATCTCGAATCTCGGATCTGGATCCGCATCTCCGATTTTGAATCTGGATCCACATCTCCGATTTTGAATCTGGATCCGCATCTCCGATTTTGAATCTGGATCCGGATCTCGAATCTCGGATCTGGGTCCGAAATTCGGATCTTTATCCGAAATCCGGATCTCAGATCTTGATTATTACCCAAACCCACATCCCACCCACATTGTGATAAATTTGACTATGTAAAATTCGCCGAAAGTAATTTCACGAAGTCCTGACAGTGAAGAAGAAAACAGAAAATTAAGATGAATATTGAGAAATCTATTTGTCTCCTTCATTCTACTCTAAAGATCAAATGCTTGCCTCACTTAAAAAAAAAAAAAAAAAAATCTGATTTGATCCGGATGAGAGCTCGAATGTCGAATCTAGGTTCGCCCGGTTCCAGGACCGAGATACACACCTGGGATTTTGAACATCTGAAACCAGAATACATTTGAAACCGGAATACAAAACTCGAATATTTTAAAATTCCTCAAGAGACCTATTTCATTGACAATTAGGAAAACATAAACAGTTAAGACAAGTATTGACTAGTTTTTACGTATATTTATGTTGCTCAGTCTGCTCAAAATATCAAATGTACACCTTACAGTTAGATTTAATAATTATTTAGTAAATCACATTATGAGCACCGAGAATAAACTATGAATTTTTGTGCCCCTTATCTAGATTTGAAATTTCGGATTCATACATAGAATCAGGCTGAAAGATAAATATTTGAGATCTGGAAACCGAAACATGTGCTAGTACCAAGATCGTAGCCGTTGTAATGCGAGCGGAAGGCACTTGCACTAACTCCGCGTGTACTTTGGGAAACAAGAGAAACTAAAGAAAAGATAAATATTCTTTTTCAGGGGTAAGTCGTGCTTTAACATGACTTTTCATGAGTGTTGTGTTCAAATACGAAAACTGTAATAGCGACTTGTTTGAAATAGAGGCCTTTTCATTTTTAACAATAAAAGTTAGGTACTTTCACATTGGGGAAAAATTAGCAAGACACGTTCCACCGATTAGGGTGCTGATTCTTATGAAAGCTTTCACTTGAACCGGAAAATTTCCTCATGTGGGTATCGGATTGTCACAATTCATCTTGCTGAAAGACGTGGTTTATCAGGAGGTCGGCCAAGATTCTTTTGGGCTTAGCCTGTAGACTGCTTCTGGACTCAATTATTCCCACATAACAAGACTAACCATATATAGTTGGTTCGAAATGAGTTAAAATATCACTAACTGACCTTAAGGGGATAATGCCGATTTAAATATGCGTAAATCAGAAGAGATGTGAAAGTTAAGTGTTAAAATAAATCCGATAATTCCGGAATGAAGAGATTTATATGCAACCTAAAGATAGCAATAAAACTTCTTATGAAACATTTTCAAAGCTAAGATTAACAGTTATCTTCTTGAAGAGGGTTTACAGCAGCATAGAAAATTATAAATCCAATTATTATAAGTAGTACCTCTGACAGCCCCGCATTTCACATCACAAGCGCCCTTCATCCTGACAAGTGGGCAATTCACTTACCCACAATGGCTTTTCAGGCATTCCAGTAACATCATCAATATCTCAGTTTGGGTTTGGGGATCATGCTTCAGTGAACCTTACTATCACCATCAACAGCTATTAGAGAATCAGAACTTATTTCTGTAGTAGACAATATGGGTAACTATAGCTTTTCGTCTGGAGAAGACGGAGAGTGTGCGGTATTATCGCAGAAAATATTTGATACATAAGACTTAGATTGTCAGTATTTAGGAGCAACTTTTAAAATAATCAATTACCTTAAATGTGCTACCGCTTAGCCGAGAGTACCCAACAGCCATAGTCGGATGGTCTGCGGTATTAGGCTGTGAATGTCTTGGATTCGAATCCCGCTTCGGGCATAGGTATTTTTAACTGTCCTCATTTACTTCTATGTCTGTGTGGTGTCGTAATGGTCGTAATGGTTACAGTGGGGTATATATATATATATATATATATATATATATATATATATATATATATATATAACAGTGGTTAGCGGCGTGTCTTCGATGCCCATGGTCATAGGTTCAATTTTCAGAGAGGCACTCAACAATTTCGTGCTGACCCAACATCGTGAGGACAATTGGAGAGTTATCTGAAGTAAGAGGTAGCGGACTCCAGTCTAAAAAGCCGGTATTAGGGACTTCGGTTGTCGATGCGTTGACTACATATCCCCACTTTGAACGTATGCCCACTGGTAGGAACCAAAGGACTGTCGTGCCGAGAGTTAAGTTTGTTTTAATTATCATAAATGCCTTCTTTATTATTAAATTTTATCCAACATTTTCTTTTCAACTAGTTTGCGAAACTCAGAGCCAGCTACTTGTTTTCTTTGTAATTCATGTTTATAGTCAGCATAACTAGTCGGTAAGGAAAAGCAAACTTTTCAATAAAATTCGTTTCGCTTCTTTCGTAGCTCTAAGTTTAGTTATTTTTAGCTTTTTTTTTTTTTGAGTTGAAGGTTGTTTTATCACTTTTCCCTCGTTTCCCTGTTTTTTTTTCTAGTTTTACCTATGTTTCTTTGCACGGACAGTGCACCTATAGGCACTGCTTAATGTGTTCGTTTACAGAAGCGAGCCTTTCTGCTGCCACTATAGAAATTGAGGGTGCCTTGTATCAGAGGAATATTAATTGACGTATGTAAATGAATATAACTGTAATGAAGTTATAATTACTGTTTTTGCATCTTACATAGTTTCCTCATCTTCATTAATCTCTTCACCCCCGCTTCCTGAATTCCAGTTCTAGTATTCTTTCTTGAACAAGGTCCATTTAATGGGAGACTGATGTCTCATGTAGGCCCTTTAACTATAACATCAGCAATAAAGAAAGTACGGTTTAATTTGCACTAATTTTAAAACATTACGTTAATTATTAGCTAAATAATAATAATAATAATAATAATAACAACAACAATAATAATAATAATAATAATAATAATAATAATAATAATAATAATAATAATAAATATAATAAATATAATAATAATACGGAGCGAGCTTAGGTTAGTTGTTAGGATTCTTGCTTCGTAATTGGGTAATACCGGATTCGAATTCGGAGACCAGCCATCCTGACTAGGATTTTCCAGGGTTGTCCCACAGTTACATTGGGCAAATGCTAGGTTAGTACCTTAATCTAAGGCTGCGGAGACCTTCATTCCATTCCTTTTCCAATGTTGTTTTCATCTGCTGATTACTACAGTGTAAAGTGGCCTCTCAGGTGTATCTGGTAGCTTATAGTAAATAAACAATAACGATATAATATATCTTCACGAAACGTGTGGGTTAATTTAACTACAGTCTCAACAGATAGCTTAAGTTTTAATATCAATTTCCTGACTTTTAACTATTATTTTCAAATTGTTTTAGCTTTCAATTGTCTCATGTATGTTCCCACCGAGAATTGATCCTAAGATCACATGAACAAATGCGAATATGTTAAATATTTTTGAACACTTTAATATACAAAACACAAAACGCTTCAATGATACGATGCATGAATATGTTTTGGTTAAATATGTTTTGGTTACGTCCTGCAAATGTATGATTAAAGAAACCTGGAGGGTGAAGAAAACAAATTTACTCCTTCAACAAAACCCGACCTCAGATGAGCAAGCCATAAGTTACGTGATAAAGTCATACAATGAGCACTTTTATTAATAATAATAATACTACACAACCAATCGCTCTGCTGAAATTCTTGTATGTATGTTTAAAAATCTACTGTTGTGCCAAGCCAACCAGTGTATATATATTGTACCTTCGAAGTGAAAGATATTCATTATTACATTTGTTGATGGTTGGACTCTAGTGAGTCGGAAACTACAATTAATAAAGAGTTAGTTTTGTCTAGTATTCTTGCGATTAGAAGGACCTTATCTAAAAGATATTTCATTTGTATATGAGAAAATAGTAAAGTTTATTTTCTAAGAATAAAATAAATATTTTCAATGTGAAGCTAACATTAAGTTTTGAAGAGGAGCTAAACAGAAGAATTTGTTACAATTTACATCAGTTTTCAGACAGTTCACTATACTCTGAAATGGGAAGAAGTCAAACTAGGAAATATTTTATTAAAGAAACTTCGGCAGAAAGTGCAACATGTAAATATTGCAAGGTTAAAATAAAATAAAGAACAAAGGTAGCATAAACGTGTTATGGAAACATTTAAAAACATAGCACATTTAAAAACACATATTAGTGAATCCGAAAAAAAAGGTATTGACGAATTTTAGATATTCAATGTTATCATCACAATTTCAGATGTATAGGCTTGGATACGAATCAAGATTTGAGATTCGAATTTCGGATCCGATATCCGGACCCAGATCCGAAATTCGAATTTCGGATCCAGATCCGAGATTCGGATCCAGGTCCGAGATCCGGATATGAGATTCGGATCCGAGATCCGGATCTGGGTCCGGATCCGGCAAGATCCGGATCCGGATCTCATTGGGTCCGGGATATCCGGATCCGAAAATTTTTGGCCATCCCTAACAAATGACCACTGAAACCTGAGATGACGCATTATCATAGTTTTCATACCCTCATTATGGTAGCCAGGACGTAAACTTTCTCATTTTCACTGATGTTGCTCCGAGATGAAATTAGATACGATGATGTTGCATCGTATCGAAAACTATCCTGAAAAGACAGTGATACCTGTTCCTATTGGTCGACCTCTGTATTATCTAGTGCCTCGACTCGTCTCGACGGCAACAGTAATAGTAGCACACAATAGCATACACATAAAACATTCTTACTTTTTATATGTATCAACCAGCCAGTCAGCGTAGATGATTTTGGATAAATCCTCTTCATCATATCTAATATCGCACGCCAGGGTTAGCCGCCCATCGAAGTGGAATCACACAATAACCATGGAGGATGATTAGGCCTTATGTAGTTTTAATTTTTAAAATTTTTAGTTTGCCCGATTGAAATTATCGAATAATTAGAAGTTTTATCAACCCATCTTAAAGTTCTATTTGTATTTCAAATGACACTACGTGAGAGTCTTAAAGTGTTTGAATCTACATTTTAATGGAAAGCTTAAAATACCATTTAATGTTACAAACTTTGGACATTATAGTGTCACAAAGATTTCCAAATTTCGGAGACCTCCTCAACGATTATAAACTCGAGAAAGAAAGCCTGAAACACTATAATATTCCATAAGTATGAAAAATGAAATGTTTGAGTTTTACGTCCTACGATTATGACGGTTAGGCTAAAGAAGACGGTGATGATGAGAGATGAATGAAATGGTGGAATGAAGAAAGTAGGAGGAAACGGGAGAACCCCGAGAAAACCCACGCACACGGTGTTTGTCCACCACAAAGTTCACTTGACAGAAGCAGGGTTTGAACCCAGGACCCCAAGCACCAGAGGTGAACGCTCTACCACTGAGCCATCGCGGCCCCCTCCATAAGTATGGTGTGGACTACCAGCATAGTAAGTTTCCCAAAGAGTTTCATCGACCGTGTTGGGATTGTTTTCTTTAAAAAGAAAAGAAATATAAAATGAGTGACAAAAAGTGTTAGGAATTTCCACTACGCACCTACTGTTCGCCTACCTTTAGCATTATCCAATATCATTCAAAGAAGATATTTCTCTTTTGCCGACAAGCTCTCTTCTTCACGGTATGTTTATAACGAAGCCTTTTATCGGATCGTTGTTTACATTTAGTTATTTTCCTCTAGATCTAATATTAGAACGTATGTCCTCTTTCTACAATAAATGGATTACGTAAGGTAAAGGGAAGAAAAAGATGGAAGAAGTACATACTATAGAGAAGTATTTCAACAACAAACGAACTTATCTGCGACTTATCTCGTTGGATGTATGTATAGGTGTTCTTATACACTACAACAAGATTTTCTTCCTTGTCGCAACTAACGCATGTTGACGTCAAGAGCAACGGTAAAGGGATAACCGTACCCATTATTCCCAGCTTAAAAAAAAAAAAAAAGTTACCATGTTTATCTTCCAGGTTGTTAAACCGTACAAGTATTCAACTTTCCTTCTTCGCTTTTCTTTCATACAAAGTAAATGTTAAAGGAAAGGCAAAAAAGAACTTTCATAACGTCAGTGTCGTCTTACTTCGTAAATTGACAAAGAAGAGAAGAAACACGTTCATAAAGGACAAATGAATAAATAAATAAAACCTCACAAGTACAGAAGATAAACGTAACAAGGAAGTATATATACACTTTGTGCAAAAGTATAATTATATACCTACCTACTACAGTATAACCTCGTTAACACGAACTCGCTTAAGCCGAACACTCGGTTAGGACGAACAAAATTTCGGTCCCGGCATCGGTGTACGTTATCTTATAGGAGGTTTTATCGGTTAACACGAATTTCGGTTAGCACGAATTACGAACTAATTTTTAGTCCCTTGACTCAGTAAAGGTTTTGATTTAACACGAACTTTCAATCCTTTGTTTTTTTTTCAGGTCATTTTTTTATTTCAGATTTTACTCCAGATCAGTTTTTGCATACAGTATTTATACAGACGAAAATGCCTTGTAAATAAGAGAAAAACCAGAAACAGGTATCTTTCCTCTCTTATGAGGTGTTGATTCTGTCCTCCGTCAAGCGCTGAACATGCAGGTGCTTGGCAGACGAGCTGGCGACAGCTCGAGACAAAACATCTTCTCTCCCCTGTAACTCCAAACTGGTGACAGCAATCATAACTACCTTTCCGTTACTAGCGGTACTCACCCTGCTAGCGGAGATATCAATTTTATAACTTGACCTGGATTTTCTGCGTGGAACCTTTTTTTTTTCTAATCTTCGAAGACAGGATAATAAACTTACTGTAGTGTTTTCACTTTTCAGAGGATGATACCGAGACCGAAACTAGTCTCGATCTCGATCTTAACTTGAATTTGAGACCGAGAAGTGCTTTTCGAAATCGAGACAAGACCGAAACTCTCAGTCTCGTCTCGATACAATTCTGTGGATGGTATCAAGACAGAGAATAGCATTGGTCCCGTCTCGAATTTGGAACCGAGACGAGACCGAGACTACTCAGTCTCGTCTCGATACAATCTCTAGTGTTTTCTATGATATACATAATATACTGTAGTGGTATGTATAGTTTGTATACTATAGTGCGTATGTATGGAGAAAATGTATTCGAATAATAAAATGTGGGTCCCCGGTTAACACGAATTCTTTTAACACGAACTCCTGATTTTTCAGTCCCTTGGAATTCGTGTTAACGAGGGTTTACTGTATATATATATATATATATATATATATATATATATATATATATATATATATATATATATATATATATATATATATATATATATATATATATATATATAGGGTGTTTGAGAATATTTTATTATTTATTTATTTATTTATTTTATCAATCATCAGATACAGCTCAGAGTTGATTTTATACTGGATATCTAACAACAACAATATCATTGGAAAGGATTTGGGAAGGTATCGGGCAGGGCCTGTTTAGTAAGTACCGTTCCGGCATTTGCCTGGTAGGACTGAGAAATACCCCGTCAGAATAGTTGGCTGCGGAAATCGAACCCACGACCTTCAGAATGCGAAGCCAACGCTCTACCACTTGAGCTTATTCTCTCGGTATACAATAGGTATGGGAGATACTAGTTGGGGTTGTTATCAACTACAGACGCCATATTTGTATCCGCTATATTGGACTTAGCTCAAGAAATGGAAAAGTACATGTACGATACATGAACGAAGGCGGGAATTTTCTCAGAAGAACAATAGTGTAGTCACTTTCTTGAAATTCACAGAAATAAATATCTTAGGCCTTTGAATTGGACGATGTTGTCTGTCGGAATGGCCTTCATGGTCATCTTGATCTGCAACCATAGGTTTTCTTCAGTATGGGAATACTTGAAATTTGTTCTCTATTCCGTTAAAATTCGTGATATGGGTCACCTTGAGAATCAGACTGTTAAGGTTTGTCTGTGTTGCTCCGGATGGTTTGTCACATGTTCATGAAAATTTCTTGTCATGAGCTGTAAACATGTATCCATCTCGAAGGGGTCCATGAGGAACACATTATATAATTCAGAAATATGTTATCTATAGTTTCTGATAGTAAAATATCCAACTTGTCATGATTACTCATGTAGTCGCACGGACATTAGTTTTTTTCTGATTTTTGACAATGTAAGCGACACAGCAAGTGGAATAATGAACACATGGAGAAGGCCTGCAAAGTGTAACAAAAAGTTATTTGAGTTTACGTGAAGCTTCACAGCTCTGCAATTTTCCTTTTGAAATTTTGCGAAGGAAATTGCAGTCTGAAAAGGTGAGACTAGTTTGGGTGATAATAATGGCACAGTTGAAAGATCAAAACCGAAAGTCATAGCACACTCTACAATACTGACAGAAGAACAGGAGGAAGTTGGTATTGCGAATTACGACTCTTACGGAAAAAGAACTAAGTTGCTCCATGAAACGATTCGTAAAGCTGTGCATCGATATATAACAATGGATCAAATTCCACAACCTTTGAGAAACTAGCTGGTGAAGATTGAGTTTCAAGTTTCATGAAAAGACATCCGATTGTATCATTACGAAAGCCAGAGGGACTTTCAAGAGCTCCTGCTGAGGGTGTTAATAACGACGCAGTGAGTCCGATTTTCAATTCTTGAAATCCGTTACTTCAACGATTGGTCTCAACTCAAAACAACGTATATACAATGTGAATGAAGAAAGATGGAAAGTGGAAAAATGGGTGGTATTTACGTTAACAGAGGAGAAAATATCACTGTGATAGTCGCTTGGAACGCAGTTGTACAATGCATCACACGATGTATTATTTTCAAGATTAGCGTATGAATGAAGAATTTGTAAACAATGTACTACTGGCCTCTCAAGTTTCCTTATCAGATAGTTGTTACGTTAATAAAGAGCTGTTTGTTCGCTGGCTCGAGCTTTTTTTTTTTTTTTTTAACAAACAGGGCTGAGGAAAAATATTCGTTAATTTTGGACGGAGGTATTTCTCACTATTCACTGCAAGCTCTCAAATTTTATGAGGAACATGGTATTGAACTTTTGTGTTTGCCACCATATACTACTCATGTATTACGATATTACAAGCAATGGATAGAGTAGTGTATTTTCATTATATCAGCCCATCAGAGTCCGGAAGTTAAAGTGATAATCGAATTTTAAAAATCCAGTCTGGGAAAATTATTTAAGAGAACATGGGATGTACAGCAATGCAAATTCTTCTCACTTCCCTCCCCCCCCCCCAAAAAAAAAACGTCAAACCTATTTCCACGAAGAAGAAACAAAGTACAGGTCTACGTGCTTTTCCCGAAAATGTCCAACAGCTTTGCACGAAACGGAGGTTATTATTGGAGATATCTTGTAAAGCCTGCTAGAAGACAAGAAGCATCAAGAAGACAAAAATAAAAAAGCCTGTGTCTTCAACTGGTTACCTATGCTACACGTGATGATAATAATGATTAAAATGAGTCCGAGAACAATGTACCATTCGGACTCTGTAAGGTGAAATATTACTCTAAAGAATCATTGATCAAAGAAGAATGGATACACTGCCAACATTGTAAACAGTAGTACCATGATATATGTGTAGACCTTATGGGAAAAAACAGTTTATATACAACAAGTGCCTCTACGTTACACATTTCTGGATAAGTTCCATTGTCTCGTACTTCAGAAGTTTGAGAAATAGTAATTTCTCATGGGATTGTATAAAAAAATGAATTCCATGCACTTTGCTTTCTCCGGCACAAGTTTTGATTTTTATCTCACATTTAATTTTGATTGACAAGATTACTTTTAAATTGGTTTTGAAGACAAATATTATTCTGAGTTCACTTATTATTTTAAAAATTAAATTTGAAGTACAGTTTTCATTATTGTGTATTATTTTTATTTACTAAAAATTAATGTAGAAAATGTAAAAGTATCCGAAGTTCATTTTTGTGTTATTCTGTCAGAAGTTCTCTTTCTTCTCGTTTGGTTTTACAAGTGTTTATTTCAAAGAGAAGAAGTTAAACCATTCTAAGATGAATCTATACGTATAAGGTATTATGTAACATATAAGAAAATTAATAGTCTTGTATTATTAAAGGCTGATGAGTTTTAGCTTATCCTTAACATGCTTTCCTAAACAACTGTTCAACTTATTTTCTTTTACTATGAAGCTATGTTTTTTTTTTTTTTTTACAAATTATATAGAAAACGGTATAATGTAAGAACATACATGAACATTAATGTAATTAATGTAAACAATGTTGATACAGGAAGTGCCCAAATAACAACGTGATTTTTACTACTCTCGAATTCTGATATTTCATTTTAAATTCGTTTCCTGAATTCTCATGACTTAACAGATTCTTTATTCTTTAATATGTTGTACTATAATAATAATATACGTTAATTATGACCTAATTATTTAAACTCTAAAAAATGTCGTGATTTGAAAATTTTGAGTTTTGCCTTACTATATTCAAATAGCTCTGTTCTCCCCTATGCTACCCTATCATCGAACAACAAAGGGATGGGAAAGAACCCTTGCACTGAGAAATGGCTAAACACTACAAATACAATCTCGTTGTGTCTTTTTTCTTTAATAATTTATTATGTCAGTGAAATAAAGCAAACACATCTGCGGATTAAAGATGGTAATCCTTTTTATAGAATTCAATATCGAGCTTCAATCTCAATATATTAGCTTGCAATTCCAGTGCCACTAGCTCTTTTATCTTTATTTCTTGATTTTTCTTCTACATCTGTTAATTTTTTTTACAAAAAAAAACAACTTGTTTTCACCTTTAAGGATAAGGAACTTGTTTGTGACAAAGACAAGACTAGTTTTCATATCAAAACTGTGATAACTAACTAAATGAAACAGGTGTTTGCTACTGTTCGAGAATTGAGTTCTTGTATTTGACAACAATCAAGCAGTTCATGTTGGGATTTGTTTGACCATTTGCTTTAGCAATGTCCATGTAACACACTAATGCGACCTAAACAAGATTTATCAATGTAGTATTCAATTAGAAGGTAAGCTTACTAAATTTAACTACCACCATCATGAAGTCTGTTTCCAACAAGAAATATTTATTTTAAATAATGTAGTTATGAGAAATTTTGCCGCCCCGTAAAAATGCACCTGTTGCACATGGTAGAGCGGGTTTGGTAGTAATCCTCTTCTCACTATCTATTGACATCTTTGCTCTATATGGTGATTAACGTTTAAACCGGAAATAGTTGTTTTTTGCTACTTCCGGTTTGATTAGAAAATGAAATGAAATGAAATCTTTGAGTTTTACATGCCCCGTTTATGCCGGCTAGGCTAAAAGAGGCGGTGTTGATGAGCAATGAATGAAATAGTGGAAAGTGGGAGGAATCGGGAGAACCCCGAGGAAACTCACGCTCTCGGTGTTTGTTCACCACAAAGTTCACTTGGCAGGAGCAGGGTTTGAACCCGGGACCCCATGCACCAGAGGTGAAGACAGACAGAGGACAGACAGTCGTTTGATAAGATTTCTTATACATATCACAGTTTGGAATAAGAAATGAAATGAAATCTCTAAGTTTTACGTCCCACAGTTGGGCTAAAGAAGACGGTGATGATGAGAGATGAATGAAATGGTGAAATGAGGAAAGTGGGAGGAAACGGGAGAACCCCGAGAAAACCCACGAGCACGGTGTTTGTCCACCACAAAGTCCACACGGCGCGAGCTGGGATCGAACCAAGGACCCCAAGCACCGGAAGTGAACGCTCTACTACTGAGCCACCGCGCCCCAAGTTTGGAATAAGAGTAATAAGAAGAACAGTACAAATTCTTTTGTTTTTTCTCTGCGTGTAAAATGGAAAACGAATTTATTTAGTATCCTTTTCTAACTCCAAGCTTATAGCTCATATGTTATATGAATCAGTTATGAATGTCGAGGGAACGTAATTATGAAAACCAAGCATATGGAATTTTCCAGCAGATTATAAAATGCTTTTTTATAGTTTATTTAAAATGGTTAATTGTCGCAGAATGTGGAAACGCATTCATTTTGATTATGCCGACTGTTTTGACGTTCGCGGGAAACCACCGCAATACAAAACCGCATTCATAAAGAACGACCTTACAACAACTAAAATACACACAGTATTCATTCTGTAACATCTGGGTTTTTAGCTTCTTCTTTTTTTTTTGTTGTTGTTGTTGTTGTTGTTATAAACTCATTATTTAATATTTGACGTCAACAGCGAATTCGAGTTAACAAATTATTCGTTTTAACATTAAATGATATCATGAATATTAAATTTTCTGCATTAGTCGTTTGTCAAACGTTATGCATTTTAGCTGGCAATTATATATTTATTTATTTTTCCAGGAGAGATAAATAATATTCATTTATTCAATTATAATTTAAACACAGCATTTGCAACACTACGATATTGGTGAATAACTGCCATATTAATTTCTTAGTATGCTGATCAATACGGGTCAGATACCTTTTCCTTCAAATGGACAAGTGCATTTTATTGGTTTTATGTTATTGATTTATTTTTCAAATCTACGTAAATGTGTTTTACTATATAACAATTGAATTCAGTTATAAATGATAATTTTAATATTTGTTGGGGTGATTATACAAATGCTTGTAAGTTTCGACTCTATTGGGATGTATATGTATGTTTGTCCCACAATAACTGTTGCAGAACTTATCAGAGTTTAATGTAACTTACTGTGTTACTTCCTTTAACCTTAGGAAACAGCCTTATTGCTTGGTGTTGCTTTTCATCACGAATAAGGCATAATCAATGTCATCACTAAAAATCACAGTTTCTAAAAAGATAGGTATTCTGCCATTGTAGGCAGATCGTTTGCCACAACTGGAACCTTCCATGCTCCACAGTCTTCAAGTGGGAATTTTCTGTTTTGATATCGTCCATCAATTGTAGCCTTCTTCTCCCCTTCCCTCTCTTTCCTGCCACCATACCCTCTAACATGCCCCTCATGATACATTTCTTTCCTAGCCAGTGTCCCAACCAGTTTCTCTTCCTCTTCTTAATAATATCTAAAATTGTTCTTTTCTTCTCCACCATTTATACGACCCTCTCATTCGTTTTCCGTTCGACACAACTAATTCTCTCCATTCTTTTCCACACCCACATTTTGAAACCTTCCAGTCATTTTTCATCATTTTTGGGCAATGTCCAAGTTTCAGCCCCATACAATGCAACACTCCCGACGAAGGATTTTATGAGATTTTTAAAATCAACTCTTTATTCAAGGTCCCACTAAATACGGATAAAATCCATCACATATTTCAATTATTTTCAACATATACTTACATAACAATTTTCATGTATAACTTACTAAAAACTATTTCACTTTGATAAGATAAAGTATATGCTTTCTCTGCGGTATCTCGATTATCGTCTTTGATTGTGATTGCAGTTGGTCGCATACAAAATGTTGGTACAGTCCGCGGCATAAAATTTGTTACAAAAATTCTAAGTCCAAATTAATAACAAACTCTTGCCCAGTTTTCTTATGCATTCCCGCAATACATGTATCAATCGATTAGTTGCTTCTAGTATTTATTCCAACTCCTCCCCGTCCTCCACCTCTCCTTGTCTAAAGCAGTGTGTGTGACGTAGTACACTCTTTCCATTCAGCTGAAAAAAAACAGGAATCAAGTTTACAACGTTATAGCTTTAAAACAGTCTTTTCCATTCGTTTGTTCTGAAATATTTTTAAGAGCCTAAATTAAAGGAAAGTCACACAATCTTCCCAGAGCTTCATAAATATCTTTAGTTTCATTCTTTTCTTTCTTTAAAGAATGCAAGCTAGGAAGATGCTCCCTAAGAAATCTATGGAAATTGCCAAGAGCTCTAAAATATCTACGGACAGAAACGAGTTTTATTCAATGATTCATTTAATTTCTTTTCAGTAAGTGCAAGCAAATGTTTCAGGGGCGTCATTTGGGCAGGACAGGAGGGTGTAATTCCCCTCTCTTGAGCTTCATAAATACGTATTTTTTGATCAAATGTATAGTAATACACTAATAAAAAGTGAAAATCTTATGTCGCCGGAGAATCTCTTCCTCTCCCCCCACCCTCCGAATAAAGTCTACAAGACACTTGTTTTAACAACAAACCGATAGAGTTACGATAGCACATTTCTAAAGAGCTTACACTTGGTTTGAAGAGTCGAAGGTTTGATCTCAAGCCATATGACTTCCTGGGTGACATTGAGAGAGAGAAAGAGAGAGAGAGGGATTAAAGTATGGAGACAGAGAGGGATGATTTGTATACACAGATTTAGATTTGGGGAAAAAATGATCGGACAACATTCGTATTATGACGAAAATTCTGATTTTGTGAAAGATAAGAAGGGAAGTTTTCGAACTGCGAGGATCACATTAGGCAGTTGTCGAATTAATGTGGGGAACTCTTTCTAGAGCATTAGATGATTATGAAAGGAGAGAAAGATCTTCAGAACTGAGGAATTAAGATTTTAAAAAATCTGATTTCGGCGACGGGTTTCGAACCACGACTTTATCCATTCTGCTACGGAGAATTCTATTACTGGTTCACATACGTTTCCCTTAGCTGCGTTGAAAGCTACCTTAAGGGGATATTCCAAAAGTTGACTGGGTGGATGCGTCGTTCAGATAGGACGTAAACCTCTTGTAACTTAGTTACAATGTGCAAAATGAACTTCCTCTTCTTCAGGACACTTTTTAAAGCTTTAAAATTTGTTACTATTGTTTTAATTAAGTTACATTTGATAGAACCATCTGATAAAGTCGGGCCAAGCCCTGTGCGTCATTGTCTGTTAGTTGAATGGTTAATGAAAGTTACTTCTACGTGGATGGTCCGAGCTTCCAATCAAGACCATTCTTATTGATTATTTTATTTGAGCTACGCTCATACTGTATATTCCAAAAGTTCAATTTTGAAGTAATGTAGTCACAGCTAGTTTAATTCGAAATAATTTTCCAATATTATGTTTGTTACTAAATTTACATGGCACTCCTCACTGTTTGTAGCCCTGCATAAATGCAAAATTGTTTTAAAAGTATATATTACTTTCAAGTTTTATTGTTTTTTTTAATTGCCCTTCAACTTTATTTTATAATTATTTTCTATTTCTTAATTATAACATATTTTCTATTTATATTGGATTCTATGTTACACGTTTATTATTTATATTTTATGTCTTACCTTTGAAGAGGAGCTTTTGACAATTCAGAGCAGCAGGGACATACACAGGATGCAGTCCTTTGCAATCAAGAGATTTTGCCCCCACGAAATCACTACTGTTTTTTGAAAATTATATCTAATTTTAGAGATGATGATAGCAGGGGCGGATTCAGGGGAGTGCGTTCGGGCGATCACATCCACCAGAATAGGGAACTTTTTATACTTTGTATTTTAAAAATAAAACATATCCTAAGTATTTTTCATCTTTGTATTATAAACTTAAATTAAAACCTAAAGTAAGTTAACTCTGCAGAAGAGCTACTTCTCCTTTTCTAAATTAGTTTTTTTCTTTTCTTTTCTTTCTTTATTTTTGTTTTGCAATCCGCTCTTACCTTGATTTAACTTCGAACGACCGCCCCTCCCAAACAATCATCCTGGATCCGCCCCTGGATGATAGACATTTTAGTAAAATATGCCCTCAATCGCTGAAATAAATTCCTGTCAAGCTTTCGATCGCTGAAATAAATTTCTGTCTACGGCCCTGCAAAACAGTGACGATTTTAGGCAGTGATCAGTTAGTAATGCCTGCCTGGAGCAACGACACTTCCCCAGAAGTCATATCTCCGATAATTCAGAATGTGATTTGTGCATTATCACTTTTCACTCTCAGTGTCTTGAAACGCACCAAAAAGGAACTGTTCTGAAGTATTTACTGGTTCTTCCTATGACCCCATTTCAATATGACCAACCTTGGACATATACACATCTGAAATATCACCTTCTATGTCAGTGATCCCGAAAACTATCCATTCGACACAAATATAGGATATTTTCGATTCTTTATTCCTGTCACCCTCCCATTGTCAACTCGAAGCCAACCAAGGCTTATTTTGGACTTACGCAGCATCCACAGTGTCACTTTTCATCTTTGCATATGAATTCGACACTAATTTCGTTCGTATTTGACTACTTTTACATGTCACCGTCACCTCTTGGTAGGGATTTTTTCAGTATCTCGCCCCCACAACTATGGAGAAATTTCAACCAACTTAGTATAATTATAAATTATCATCTGAAACACAACAGTACGGGTGATCTTTTTCGCAGAGGAATTCGTTAACTACTGTTTCAATATCAATGTATTGGCTTTTTTTGCTGTCCATGCCGAAGATTGCCAAAGGGCTAAACTTCATCTGCACTATTGTGCAATGAATATAGGTTTTAGTGGTTTAATTTACTGAATACTCGCTTAGATGTTGCTCTCGTCACAGAAAAATTGATATATAGTTATAAAAGAAAAATGAAATGAAATATCTAATTTTTACGTCCCACGATTATGCCGACTATGCTAATGGAGAGAGTAATGGTGAGAAATAAATGAAATTGTTTAATGAAAAAAGTGGGAGGAAACGGGAGAAACCCGAGGACACTCATACACACGGTGTTTGTCCATAATAAAGTTCATTCGGCGTGAGCTGGGATCGAACCAAGGACCCCATGCACCATAGGTAATGTTATAAAAGAATAGGCGTCTAAACCAATACGGAACACTACTATGAATGAGAGTTATATAAGATTATATTTTTAGTTATTTCATTCTAAGTTAAAATTTCAATCAATCTTGTTCTTCAGTACTGTTCGAAAACTTAAAGTTGTCGCTGCAAGGACGTGATAAATCTTTTCAGTAGACTTCGCAGTCCCCTCCACAGCTTCTCTTTCATGTAAGGCTAAAGTAGTCTCATTTTAGACATCGAGGAAAAATAGTGCCCTCGTTTTACTCTGGTCTCCCTCAACGCACTGCCGTTAGTTACGTCACTGTTCAGGATTCATGATGCAGCTTCTGCTTTTAGGAATACTTTCTGAGGCAGTACGAGTTTTTTTTTTATCTGCTGTGTGAATTTATTTTTATTTGCTAGAAGTCTCCCAAAGATCATTAGATGTTCGTGGGGGATTGTTCGACCAGGTTTCCCGCAATGTTCTTGCAACAGAGGCCCACATATTTTCAATATGGTTCAGATCTGCTCCATGAGGAACCCAGTCAACTATTTCGACATCAGGCTGCCTCTGGAACCATGTCTGAACCACATTTGAATTATGTATCGAGCTATTGTCCTGTTGCAAATATAATATGCCGTCACCTACATGAGCTTTTATTTCCGGAAGCGTTTCATCCAGATGTTCCACATACTTGTGGGCGTTTAGGCTACCAGGAATCCTGTATATTCCTCCGAAATTTGCAGCCTTGCATATCCATGCCCAACAGTGGACAGTTACATGTCCCATTCGACCAGAAGGGGAAACGTATTCAGAGGCATACCTTTTTCCAGGGGGCGGTAAACACGCTTCGGCCCGAAGTTTGCACTGGAAAATATTTTTTCGTCTGTGAAAACGACCTCGTCCCATACACGTGCAATATTTAACTGTGCAAACGCCAGACGGTCAACCATGTGGTCTTCTGTTAGTCGCTCCTTAACAGCTGCCCTGTATGATCTCAAACCAAAGGATTTGAGTCTACGACGGACAGTCGTAACATCGCCTGGGAAATTGGTATCCTCTCGTAACTGTCGGGCAGACATGAAAGGGTGCTCACGGCATTGGGCAATTAAACTTTGGTCTTCTTCGGCAGAGGAAACTCGTTGTCGCTCACTTCCTCTTTTACGTCTTACATCTCCTGTTTCCTCATATCTCCTCCACCACCTCCATGCTGTAGCACGGTTAACGCCATATCTCGCGCCTGCCTCGCTATAGTTCATGCCCGCAGGCTCAATTAAAGCAATCACGCTGCTTTTAATAGAAGCTTCGTAGTGAGCCATTTTCACACCAGAAGCAAAATGATAGCTTTGCTTAGGTGTTTGAACGGAACGTGCTTCATGTGACGTCACGTAACAAGGCGGAGTTTCCTCTCATTGCTGTAGACGATATCGTACGCCCTCTGCTGGGTGTTTCGTGACGGAAAAATTGCTTTTAAGCAGTTCATGGCGACCGCTTTGAAATCAAATGTAAAGTATGAGAATTAAATTTGTCATATCTGTAGTTTGGTGTAGAGACAAAACAAAATTGGAATTTCTAAAGTTTAAGAACAACTCAGATTATTAATATAAAACAAGTCAAAGATTATTAACTTGTATTATCATACAAGAAATGCGAGAATTTTGAAACAGAAAAATAACTTAGAAATTTGCAACTGAAGACAAAAAAAAAACTAACTTAAACACACTAAAGGGTATGAGTAGGGGGATTAATGGGGACGTCAGCAATGAGGCTATATGTCCCCGTCTTGATTAACGCGAGGGATGGATTTTACCATTTCACTTTGACGGAATAACGTAGAGGATGGAGAGGAGGGGGAAGATACATAACAGCTATAAATATAAAAATAAAAGTGACAATGTTCGGTGGTGAATAACTCTTGAACTACCCGATCGTTCTCAATCACATTTTGAACATTGATGAAATTCGAATTGGGGAAGCTTTTTGTAATTTCATTTTGATATTAGAACTTGCGGAAGAGGAGGGGAGGATAAATATATGAAAATGAATAAAACTTAATAACTCTTGAACAATCCGACTGATCCCAATCAATCAAACATTCAATATAGATAAGATTCGGACCTGGGATGTTTTCATTTTTTGCCTTGACGGCACAATGTAGGGGAGGGGAAGGGGGACTATGTAAAGAATAAAAATAAAAATGCTGTCTTGGTGACTTCATCACGCTTAAACCACCGAACTGATCTTAATCACATTATCAACATAGATGAGGTTCGGACCTGAGGTGGTTTTTATCATATCCCTTTGATGGTAGAACGTAGGGTAGGAGGAGGGGAGGGGAGATATCTATGAAAATGAATGAAACTTAACAACTCTTGAACCACCTGACCGATCTCGATCTAATTTTCAACATAGACGACGTTCGGGCCTAGAAACTTTTAATATTTTCACTTTGACGGTAGAACATAGGAGAGGATAAGAGAAGGGGAGATTAATATATAAAAATAAATAAAACAACTCTTGAACCATCCAACAGATTTCGATAAATTTTCAACGTACATGACATTCGGGCCTGAGATAATTTTTGTCATACCGTGCCCCCAACATGGAGAGGGGAGAGGGATACATAAAATCATTGAAAATGACCAATATCAAAGAGTGCTTTAGTAATAGTAAAACCATAACATATTACTATTTTTCTTTAACTTAGCCCAGCGAAATCGGGGTGCGACTTAGATTCGAGGACGTCTTAAGTTCGAGTAGTTATCGAGAAATAATTAAAGATATTAACGTGTTATTGAATTACTTTGCTAATAATAATAATAATAATAATTATTATTATTATTATTATTATTAATAATAATATTAATATTAATATTAATATTAATATTAATATTGAAGATTTGATCATTCACATATTGAAAGATCAAAATATTCAAATACCTTAAGACAATTAAACGTGTGTCATCGCCGACTAATGATCACCAAACATTCTAAATTTAAACAAAATATTCACATATGGTTCCGACTTGAGAACCTCCAGATTATTAGCTAGCGCCTTGAGCACAGATCCATGCTCTATATGCGCTAAATGGTATGTTTTAGTATGTTTAAATTAGATTTCCTTGCCTCCAGTTACAAAATTCTAAGTTAGTATTTTTCGTTCTTTCAAAATTTCTTTCGATTTTTTCTAATCATATAAGTCAATAATCTTTGGCATAGTTTATATTAATAACGTGGTTGTTCATAAACCTTTCGTTCGCTATTTGGTTTCTTCTCCACACCAAACTACAGATATGATACGTTTAATTATCATACTTGTCATTTGGTTTCAAAGCAGTCACCATTATCTGGTAAAGCAATTTTGCTCGCCACGATTCATGAGTTTTGTAACAAAACACGTCAAGAAATGAGTTAAATGAAGGCTACAAGATTTTATATCAAAGTTGAGTATTGTGAGCTAGTGACAAGCATGTAATAACGTCTCGTACTTGAAAATAATGTTAGCTACTTTTAATTCACTAACTGGTATTAGATTTAATTCAAACTTAAAGAATTGGAATGAACAAACTCAGTGTAGCTTAAAGAACCAAAACGTAAGAAGAACGGACGAGATTCGAACCCTGGACCACCAGTACAAAAACCCTGTTCACTAACCCCTCACCTAACAAGCCATCAACTTCTATAAGTTTTAAATTTGCAAGCAAATGATACCATTACACGTTTGTGCAATCAATGTTTTGCTGTTTTCCTCTTCAAGGACGTAACATGTTTACGACGATTCGTTTCGTTTTCCATTAGAGCTTCTAGAGAGATGATTTGTGCTTGAGTATAGGATCTTTTGTTTCCTTTAACCGACAGTTCTAGCAAATACAACTCAATTGAAACAGCTGTAAAAAAAAAAAAAAAAAAAAAAAAAAAAAAAAAAAAAAACTAGTACTGTCTTAGAAAGCATTCCTAAAAGGAAAAACTCCATCGTGCACCCTGAACAGTGACGGGAGTGCGTTGAACGACGCCAACAGCAAAATGGGGTCCATTAAAGATTCGTAACTCCACTTTGAAGGATTTTAATTAATTTCACACTTTTTCCTCAATGTCTAAAATGTAACTACTTAGCCTTAGATGAAAAGGAAGTTGTGAAGGAGCTATAGACTGCGAAGTCTACTGAAAAGATTTATCACGTCCTTGCAGCGACAACTGTAAGTTTTCGAACAGTACTGAAGAACAAGATTGATTGAAATTTTAACTTAGAATGAAATAACTAAAAATATAATCTTATATAACTCTCATTCATAGTAGTGTTCCGTATTTGTTTAGACGCCTATTCTTTTATAACATTACCTATGGTGCATGGGGTCCTTGGTTCGATCCCAGCTCACGCCGAATGAACTTTATTATGGACAAACACCGCGTGTATGAGTGTCCTCGGGTTTCTCCCGTTTCCTCCCACTTTTTTCATTAAACAATTTCATTTATTTCTCACCATTACTCTCTCCATTAGCATAGTCGGCATAATCGTGGGACGTAAAAATTAGATATTTCATTTCATTTTTCTTTTATAACTGTATATCAATTTTTCTGTGACGAGAGCAACATCTAAGCGAGTATTCAGTAAATTAAACCACTAAAACCTATATTCATTGCACAATAGTGCAGATGAAGTTTAGCCCTTTGGCAATCTTCGGCATGGACAGCAAAAAAAGCCAATACATTGATATTGAAACAGTAGTTAACGAATTCCTCTGCGAAAAAGATCACCCGTACTGTTGTGTTTCAGATGATAATTTATAATTATACTAAGTTGGTTGAAATTTCTCCATAGTTGTGGGGGCGAGATACTGAAAAAATCCCTACCAAGAGGTGACGGTGACATGTAAAAGTAGTCAAATACGAACGAAATTAGTGTCGAATTCATATGCAAAGATGAAAAGTGACACTGTGGATGCTGCGTAAGTCCAAAATAAGCCTTGGTTGGCTTCGAGTTGACAATGGGAGGGTGACAGGAATAAAGAATCGAAAATATCCTATATTTGTGTCGAATGAATAGTTTTCGGGATCACTGACATAAAAGGTGATATTTCAGATGTGTATATGTCCAAGGTTGGCCATATTGAAATGGGGTCATAGGGAGAACCAGTAAATACTTCAGAACAGTTCCTTTTTGGTGCGTTTCAAGACACTGAGAGTGAAAAGTGATAATGCACAAATCACATTCTGAATTATCGGAGATATGACTTCTGGGGAAGTGTCGTTGCTCCAGGCAGGCATTACTAACTGATCACTGCCTAAAATCGTCACTGTTTTGCAGGGCCGTAGACAGAAATTTATTTCAGCGATCGAAAGCTTGACAGGAATTTATTTCAGCGATTGAGGGCATATTTTACTAAAATGTCTATCATCCAGGGGCGGATCCAGGATGATTGTTTGGGAGGGGCGGTCGTTCGAAGTCAAATCAAGGTAAGAGCGGATTGCAAAACAAAAATAAAGAAAGAAAAGAAAAGAAAAAAACTAATTTAGAAAAGGAGAAGTAGCTCTTCTGCAGAGTTAACTTACTTTAGGTTTTAATTTAAGTTTATAATACAAAGATGAAAAATACTTAGGATATGTTTTATTTTTAAAATACAAAGTATAAAAAGTTCCCTATTCTGGTGGATGTGATCGCCCGAACGCACTCCCCTGAATCCGCCCCTGCTATCATCATCTCTAAAATTAGATATAATTTTCAAAAAACAGTAGTGATTTCGTGGGGGCAAAATCTCTTGATTGCAAAGGACTGCATCCTGTGTATGTCCCTGCTGCTCTGAATTGTCAAAAGCTCCTCTTCAAAGGTAAGACATAAAATATAAATAATAAACGTGTAACATAGAATCCAATATAAATAGAAAATATGTTATAATTAAGAAATAGAAAATAATTATAAAATAAAGTTGAAGGGCAATTAAAAAAAACAATAAAACTTGAAAGTAATATATACTTTTAAAACAATTTTGCATTTATGCAGGGCTACAAACAGTGAGGAGTGCCATGTAAATTTAGTAACAAATATAATATTGGAAAATTATTTCGAATTAAACTAGCTGTGACTACATTACTTCAAAATTGAACTTTTGGAATATACAGTATGAGCGTAGCTCAAATAAAATAATCAATAAGAATGGTCTTGATTGGAAGCTCGGACCATCCACGTAGAAGTAACTTTCATTAACCATTCAACTAACAGACAATGACGCACAGGGCTTGGCCCGACTTTATCAGATGGTTCTATCAAATGTAACTTAATTAAAACAATAGTAACAAATTTTAAAGCTTTAAAAAGTGTCCTGAAGAAGAGGAAGTTCATTTTGCACACTGTAACTAAGTTACAAGAGGTTTACGTCCTATCTGAACGACGCATCCACCCAGTTAACTTTTGGAATATCCCCTTAAGGTAGCTTTCAACGCAGCTAAGGGAAACGTATGTGAACCAGTAATAGAATTCTCCGTAGCAGAATGGATAAAATCATGGTTCGATAACCACAAGGTTCGTAGTTCGAAACCCGTCGCCGAATTCAGATTTTTTAAAATCTTAATTCCTCAGTTCTGAAGATCTTTCTCTCCTTTCGTAATCATCTGATGCTCTAAAAAGAGTTCTCCACATTAATTCGACAACTGCCTAATGTGATCCTCGCAGTTCGAAAACTTCCCTTCTTATCTTTCACAAAATCAGAATTTTCGTCATAATACGAATGCTGTCCGATCATTTTTCCCCAATTCTAAATCTGTGTATACAAATCATCCCTCTCTGTCTCCATACTTTAATCCCTCTCTCTCTCTTTCTCTCTCTCAATGTCACCCAGGAAGTCATATGGCTTGAGATCAAACCTTCGACTCTTCAAACCAAATGTACGCTCTTTAGGAATGTGCTATCGTAACTCTATCGGTTTGTTGTTAAAACCAGTGTCTTGTAGACTTTATTCGGGGTGGGGGGAAGGAAGAGATTCTCCGGCGACATAAGATTTTCACATTTTATTAGTGTATTACTATACGTTTGATCAAAAAATACGTATTTATGAAGCTCAAGAGAGGGGGAATTACACCCTCCTATCCTGCCCAAATGACGCCCCCGAAACATTTGCTTGCACTTACTGAAAAGAAATTAAATGAATCATTGAATAAAACTCGTTTCTGTCCGTAGATATTTTAGAGCTCTTGGCAATTTCCATAGATTTCCATAAATTTTATGCCGCGGACTGTACAGTAGGGAACAAAGTTCTCCAATCTTGAAAGTTTCCTATATTTAAACGGTATGAATTATAAGAAAATAATTTTCGTTTCAAAATGATTCGATTTTTATGTTCTTATATTTTATTTGTCACTTCAGTCACTCTCCTGTTTCGAATTAACTCATGGGCGTTGTTAGCGGGGTGGCCGGGGGGACGCGTTTTGCCCCCAGAGTTTAGTCAAATGTATTTAAAGAAACTAACATAACTTTGTATATATAACTTTTGTCGGAAAGACGATTTTGATTTTCCTTCATTTGACCCCCCGAGATTTAAAAAGCTAACGATGCCAGTGATTAATGTCTGTAAAGAAATTGTTTTATATATATTTGTAGTGTTTAATATTTTGTAAAGATCAGTTGAATTATTTTGTATGCATAAAAAAGAAAAGGAATTAAATTAGTGGTATTATATTGTAGTTGGATACACTGAGTGTAAAAAGAGAGTTCAATAAGTTAGTTGGAGAGGTACGATCCTAGTGTTAAGACGTCCGTGCGACATTGTAGCAATTGTAATATCTAACGCCAAAATATAAGTATACAATACATTAATGAGCACTAATTTAACATACAAACGAATTAACCCGTCCATGCGAGCTTTTATTATAGTGTGCTATCGAAAGAGATTTATATAAAAGAAGTTTAGTGGAGTCAGATTACAGAAGACATTATCCTTTCGATAAAGAAGAAAAAAGGAACATTGCATATTGGAGCAACATGGCGCATGTTTCCTTTCAGGCTTTCTAGTCCGTGGGTTTAGAATAATTTGAAGACTGAGTGAGGGAAAGTAAACTACCCTCCACTTTGATATTTTTAAATGTTCCACGAAAATATTCTTTTTTAAAAAATTCTAATTTTTATGTAACAGTGAAATTCGTAAGGGATTAATGCTTGAACATTTCTATCGGTAAACCACAAATTATGCCCTAAATTGATACAAAGACCGTTTGATAGGTCTTACTGAGCTGAACGAAATAAATATTAGCTAGGTGTAAAACTTCATGCGTAGTTTTCGAGAAAATTTATTAAGGTGGAACTGATAATGAACCCTTATCAGACTCTTTGTTATGATTATAGTAAGGCTACAGTGTAGAAACTATAGATAATGACATATAGTCAAAATAATGTCATTAGCCAGTTTTAAATTTTAGTTTTGTTTCTACGTCGCCAGTGTTTCTTCCAGACCTGTTTTTTGGGGTCACTGCCCCCGGAGCTCTGAAAGTCCCCCCCCCGGAATACTAAGTGTGCTTTCCGGAACGTTGTTTCTGCAAGAAACATTGTACGTCACTTCCTATTCCTTGCATGAATAGGAACGGCAGTTAACTAGGCCTGCCTACCTCGATAAGGCCGTAGCGAGGTTGCACGTAACCTTTCCACATTCAATGTCAAGGTTTGGTCGCTATTTGGATATCCAGCTGAAACCTTCATTCCTCGGTAGGTTGTTGTCTCTTACTCATTTCTACTCTACTCATAATAATGCAATATTTTATGATAGTGGCATACGAAAGTAACATGTTTCGACGCGCATTCCAACTCATATCTGCAAATCGTTATTACTCACACTACACCATGATGCATGTGTACTGGTCAATTACCGAGGAGGTCCCCTTTCTCACCACGAGCTTGCGAATGGCCATGGAGGGGATCACAAATAATACAACATATATTCTATTTATAATCTGGACGAAGTTTCAGACGCTGGTATCTGTATCAAAGTGAACGGAAAGGGAAGCTTTTTTCACATTTTTCGTCATATTGAAAGTTGCAATATCTGTTGTTTGTCATTGCAAAACGAGAAAATGGCTGTACAATATGATATGAATTTTGGAACGTAATACCTATCTCGAGCTAAATTTATTATCGTATCACTTAAGGGAGATATAGGGGTTCGAAATTTGTACTAAAAATAGAGTATCTCACGACCCTCTTGAATTAAGAACATGGAACTCGGTATATAAAATAAGTGAATGAAAGTCCTTGCGGTTTAGACATTCCTCAATCTAAGGGGGAAACGCAAGCATTCTCCATATTTTTTTCGACACAGAGAAAACTATGATAACTGCGGTTTGTAATTGCAGTACGAGGAGACGGCTGGATTGTTTGAAATGATTTTCTGGACATAGTTAATACCTACCTCAAGCTGGGATTTCATTATATCACATTGAATAAAACGGCGTATCTTAAGTGGGTAAGAGTTTCAAAAACTTATGCCAAAAGAAAGTTATCTGACAAGCATTTTATCATTATGTTTTCATTGGAATGTATGTCCTAAGTTGAGGAAGAGGTTTAAATATTCTTCATAAACCTAATCTCTCCGTGCGAAGAGCGGGCATTTCAGCTAGTAGATGATAAGAGTAAATATGGAGTTTTGAGCAGTTGATGGGCAAAATAAGAAAAGAAAATTATTAAATATAAAGCATTAGAGCTTTATTTAAGCACGATTTTACCCTTAGTATATACCGCGGTGGCTCAATGATAGAATTATCACTTCTGGTGCCCGGGGTCCCTGGTTCAAACCAGCTCGCGTCAAGTGGACTTTGAAATGGACAAACACCATGTGCGTGGGTTTTTTTCAGGGTTCTCCAGTTTCCTCCCACTTTTCTCATTCCACCATTTCACTCATTTGTTATCCTCACTGTCTCCTTTAGCCTAGACGGCATAACCACGTGTTCATAAAACTGAAAGATTTCATTTTATTTTATTTTCCTTAGTGTATAACAGGCTTAAGAATCAGGGGAGACAACTACTTCTTTCATAGCAAATTATTTGGCATTGTGTATCTTGTACAGCGGGGGACACTTCTAAATGGTACAGCCATATGGAGATTTACGGCTAAGGTGTACCATTTAGAAGTGTCCCCCGCTGTACTATAACAGAAAGGATCTTAATTTTGCATTTGCTAACATTGACATGGACTGACGTCCAAGTGAAAAAAAAAACAGATTTTGAGACGAACTATTACTCCCGTTACGCTCTCTGACGAAAAAAAAAAATAACTTTCATGACTGCCAATAGAATTTTTCTATTATATCGAAATATTATATAGTACATTTGTCTCCTCCATCTATTTTCATACGCATGTCTGAGGTTTTTGGACCATACATAACTGAAAACAATAAAGCATCATTAATTGCGAACAAGCACATGTAAACAAATAAGAGCAATTATTTCATTTTACAATTTATTTGCAATATTCAATATCGACAAACAATGATAACACAAATATAACACACATACACCAATTAACCATTTGTTTTATTAGACAATTCATAAAGAGTTAATCAATTAAATTGCAGCGGATAATTGAATGTACATTGTTATGTATGGTATATGGAGTAATGCTTGGAACGAATAAACACAACGTTAGAGCAAGAGGAACTCACGCATTGTAAATTTGACAACTGTTTGTGTATTTACTACTGTTTATTGTAATTAATTTCCATTCATGTATAAGATATGTTGATTGCCAATGCAAGAATATTATCTATCATACTCTAAACAATTTAATAATAGTTTTTCTTTCGTTTTTGAGTATGTTGGCAATTAATTCCGACATTTTGCTTTTTATTGTGTTGTATGTACACAAAATTGAACCGGTAATGATCCAGAAATACTTGGGAGAGTTTACACAAGAAAATACTAATTCGTTACTTTCGAGCGACGAAAGGAGAGAATAGTGTATGGTAATAGTGAAAACTTTTATTTAATGGCCCGTAGATACCGAAAAGTGGATTATTCGACATAATGTCCGTCTGTGTCATCCGTTCGTTCTTATGTAAACTCAACTAGAGGTTATAGCGTTCGACGTACCGCAACTAAACTTTAAGAGCCTGATATACTAAATGTAATACAAAATTTACTATTTTTCTTTTGCTTGTTTTTTCATAAGTGAAAGGAGATAATGAAAGGCAACTTACCATAATCATAGATAATGTTATTCTACAGCAGAAAATATGAACCTCAAGAATTTTCAGTGTTGCCATCCATAGAAATTACAGTGTTGTCAGAATAACATTTTCCCCCAAAATCTAAGTTAAGGCAGCGACTAGAAGAACGAACTCAACTGCATTTGATTACGTATCATGTTACCTTGGAATCCTATGAACTGCATTTTAAATAATAGTTATATATAGTTTGTAATGAAAAAAATAGTTTTAAAATACAGTTATTTCAATTAAATAATAATGTTATTTAAAAAGTAGTTTACAGAATTCCAAGACGATACGTAATCAATTGCAGTTCAGTTCCTTCCTCTAGTCGCTGCCTTAACTTAGATCTTGAGGGAAGTATTATTCTAGCAACACTGAAAATTCTTTAGGTTCATATTTTCAGTTGTAGAATAATATTATCTATGATTGTGGTAAGTTACATTTCATTATCTCCTTTTACTTACGAAAAACAAGCTAAAGCAAAAAGATAAATTATGTATTTTTAATATGACAGGCTCTTAAAGTTTTTATGTGGTCTTTCAGTTTCTTTTTCGAATTTTCTACCTACCCCTAAAAATAAGGGTAGATTATTTGAGGGTAAAGAAATAACTCAAAAATGGATCTAAAGATTTAGTTTATATTTCACAAGTAAATTTTCCAGAGAAAAATCACATCATGTAGTATACCAAATTTCTCTCGGAAAAATCGAGAAAGGGTAGTTTAATATTGAGGGAGGGGGGAATAAAAGCCTTGTAAAGCATTGTAAGGGCAGGAAGACCGTGTAATTCAGGAAATTTAAAAAGTAGACCAAGTAGTTTCATAGCTCTGGATGAGGTCGATATGATGTGATTCGCAAAGGAGATTTTTTTGTCAAAGACAACACCTAGATCGCTTTGAAATAAAGCATGTTTAATGGGTGTTAACATTATATCTGACGAAATATATTCTTTTTTAGAAGATAGAGAGAGTAGAACATTTGTTGAGGCTTAAAGACAGATTTCAGTTTGAGCACCAGTTACTTAACATATCTACTGCGTGTCAGCTTGGAAGAAAGAAGTATTATCTACAGTGTCATTAACTCTAAAGATTTCACAATCATCAGCGAAGAGCAAAATATTTGATTAGGTGGTTGAAAAGATGCTACGTAAGTCATATATATACAGCAAAAGCAAGATTGAACCCAGCACACTGCCGTGAGGCACTCCGGATCGAGGGGACTGTACGGAGACAGGATCCATTAAGAGTAATGCGTTGTTTTCTCCCAAAGAGACAAGATTATAGGAAAGAGAGGATTTTGCCATGAATGTTATATCTATTAGAGAGTATATAAAGGAGGTGTTTATGGTATCAAAGGTCTTAAATATGTTAAATATTTTCATGTAAGATATTCGGGGATTCTAGTTACGTACCATGATTGGCAGTCAGCAAACTTGGAGTGGGAATGTGAAGGAAAATAGTATGTTGTCTTGACTCACTGGTGTTCGAGAGACATTGAAGTATATTCTCTGTGTATTGTTGACTATTGTACATATTTTCATTTTGCAGTAAAACATTAAAAGATGACAGAGGTGAAATGAACGAGGCATGCAGAGAGATCAAAGTACAATGTTGAATGGTTAATACTGAAATTACCATGAGTACACCAATAGTACACCACGAGAGCGTTGATATTTAACTCTTGGATCTCAAAATAAATGATTCTCTCTAGCAAATAGAAAGAAAAGACCCATATATGCTAAGTGGCTACACTGACCTAAAATTGACTTAGTGCAAGAACCGTACACACCTAATAATGAGCTCCGTTTATGAGAATTATTTTAGCCCAGAAAAGTGAAAAGGATGTTTTTTATCCTCGAAGTTTATTGCAATTCCACTAAGTTGGAACCCGCCTTCTGTTAAATTTCAGACCGAGACCCTAACAAACAAAGATTATTTCGTATTAAACCAATTTCTATCACAATTTTAATTCAATATCATTCTTGTTACAACGAAAACTCAATCATGAATGTTGATTGTTATGTCTATCACTAGGTAATGATAGTAGACCACGTTAACAAGGATGTAGTGCTAACAGAGGAAATACTCGGGGAGATTAAGTGGTAGGTATTTCATAAAGATACCTTACTAATATGGATGGTGAACAACTTTACTTTTTAAATCTTCCCCGAGATATTATAGAAACAGTTTTTCACTACCTCTCTTTCAAGGAGCTATGCGACGTACGTCCAGTTTGCAAAACCTTCAGTGAAGTTTCTAATTACTTGCTTGTTATTGGCTTCAGAAAACTTAAATGTCTGATAGAACGCTACATTCGAGAAATTGAAGAGCAAACCAGTGGGCATCAGTATTTGTTGCAAGATCGTGTCAAGGAGGTCAGTTGTCATTGCATATATGAATATCTAAAATCTGAAGTGGACATAATCCGAGCTGTATGTTGGAGATTGATCTCTACTGGTTCGACCCCGTTCCCTGCTGGTAAAGTTTTAGATGAGTTTTACACTATTCTTCGAGTTGTCCGTAAAGGTAAAATTAAGGATTGGTCTATTGAAGACGATATCACCGATACTCTGAGTTGTATGAACAAGAGATTCATCGAAAACTTTGAATCACATTTTCTTGGAGGTGAGTCAGAGTCTTTGTTTGGCTCTCGAATCGTAGATATCCTTGATTGCTCCTTGAACTCCACATGTCGCATTGAACTGTCTTATGATGAACACTTCTGTCAGTTGCTTGCCTGTTATGAACTCAGGGGTTGTTGTGTAGTGAGGACACCTCCAAAAGTTAAGAAACCAGGACAATTGGCTGCAGAAGCAGATCAAATCGCATTTTCTCGGTACCTTCGCTATCTTATTCGAGCCAATAACAAATATCTTCTTATGGACAAAGTCAGATTCTGTAGTTTCGCAGCAAGGAGTGGATTGAGACCTTCTTTATCTTCTCTTTCATTGACTCAAAGGAGTCAACTAGGTCAGTTCGATGGAGTCGTGGCAGAAGTTTGGGAAAAGCTACTGAAAACTAATGACCTAAGGCGTGTCGTGAATATGGAGCGCACAGATCTTATGTGCGATATTTACTTAGAGTGTCCAAACATTTTAGCACCACTGTCACTTAATCGTCTTCCTGGTAACTCTTCCGTTCTTTACGCAAAAGAGCAACAAACCAATGACTTGAAATATCTTTACGATCCAACCTTTTCTGCAGTCGTCAACACATACTATGGATTTGTGTTAGATCTTAAAGTCAGTTATCCATCATACTTGAGAGATGATCTTCCTCCGGAGGAGCACTGTATCATTCGACATGGCGATGACATCATGGCAAAAAGTGACGAAGGACCCCAGAATAGTGACAATCACACTGTTTAAGATTATGATAGTATCTTTAAATATCGGAGGACACTTACTTGATATTTAAAATTCAACTCAATCTTAAGGTACTATTTCTCGATTTGAGTATTTCCGATAAAATTAATACTTGAATAAGTTTTTACCTCAAAATTATTTCTTTTTAATAAGAGTACAAGAATGAGTGTGTGAGAGAGAGAGCAGGAAAAATTCTACTAGTGAAACGCTGGTTAACAAAGTATATTTGTTTCGCTTTGTGAAACAACGGTAAATATCCAATATTCTAAAGAGAATTGATAAATTTATCAGTTCCAGTTTCAATAAACAGATAAGAGAAAAGATGAAACCTAAAAGTATTCTAAGGAGAAGTGATAAATTTGTGTTCTCCAGTTTCAATAGGAAGATAGGGAAAAGATGGAATCTACCTATATTCTAAGGAGAATGATAAATTTATCAGTTCCAGTTTCAATAAGCAGATAAGGGAAAAGATGTAACTTAACTATGTTCTAAGGAGAAGTGATAAATTATCAGTTCGTTTTAATAAGCAGATAAGAGAAAAGATGGAACTTACCTATATTCTAAGGAGAAGTGATAAATTTATCATTTTCCGTTTCAATAAGCAGATAAGAGAAAAGATAGAACCTACGAATATTCTAAGGAGAAGTGATAAATTTAACAGTTCCAGTTTCAACAAGCAGATAAGGGAAAACATAGAACTTACCTATATTCTAAGGAGAAGTGATAAATTTACCATTTTCTGTTTCAATAAGCAGATAAGAGAAAAATTAGACCCTACGAATATTTTAAGGAGAAGTGATAAACTTATCAGTTCCAGTTTCAATAGGCAGATAATGGAAAAGATGGAACCTACCTATATTCTAAGAGAAGTGATAAATTTATCAGTTTCAGTTTCAATAGGCAGATAAGGGAAAAGATGGAATCTACAAATATTCTAAGGTGGTAAATTCATCAGATCTAGTTTGAATAGGCAGATAAGGGAAAAGATGAAACATACCGGTATTCTAAGGAGAAGGGATAAATTTATCAGTTCCAATTTCAATAAGCAGATAAGGGAAAAGATGGAATCTACCTATATTCTAAGGAGAAGTGACAAAATTTATCAGTTCCAGTTTCAATAAGCAGATAGACGAAAAGATGAAACCTATCTATATAGTAAGGTAAAGTGATAAATTTATCAGTTCCAGTTTCAATAGGCAGATAAGGGAAAAGATGGAACCTACCTATATCCTAAGGAGAAGTGACAAATTTATCAGTTCCAGTTTCAATAAGCAGATAGGGGAAAATATGGAACCTATCTATATAGTAAGGTAAAATGATAAATTTATCAGTTCCAGTTTCAATAAGCAGATAAGAGAAAAGATAGAACCTACGAATATTTTAAGGAGAAGTGATAAATATATCAGTTCCAGTTTCAATAGGTAGATAAGGGAAAAGATGGAATCTACCAATATTCTAAGGAGAAGTGATAAATTTATCAGTTCCAATTTCAATAAGCAGATAAGGGAAAAGATGGAACCTACCTATATTCTAAGGAGAAGTGACAAATTTATCAGTTCCAGTTTCAATAAGCAGATAGGGGAAAAGATGGAACCTATCTATATAGTAAGGTAAAGTGATAAATTTATCAGTTCCAGTTTCAATAGGCAGATAAGAGAAAAAGTGAAACCTAAGTTTGGGATGCCGAATATACATCAAAAAACTGTTCGTTGCTATCCTTTGTTGTTTTGGCTGTATTGCCATTAATATTGAAATAAGAAATGGCGGATTTCTACCAATTCTAGCCTTAGCAAAAGGATTAGAAACCTATATGGAATCTATTTCTGAGACACTAAAATTCATGAAAAATTTTCTCGACAACCGTTCAATATAGAAATAGAAAGTTGCAGTAAATGTCAATCACTTTCTATCTTATTAAAGTGATCACGACAGAAAAATAATCTATTCTTGAGATGCTGATTCCACACCAGAAACAATTTAGCTTTATTGTAATTAACAATACAGTTCAATTGCTAAAACAAGAAACCAGAAATTTCTACATACTTCAAGTGTCTTCTATAAGCTTATTTATCATCGACAAAATATCGTATAGTTCAGCTATTATATTAATAAAAGACCCCAGAGGTCTCAAGATGTAGAAGTTTTCTGTTAATTTTATCTCTTATCGGGTAAAGAATTGTCACTTTAGCAAGTACTTCAGCTAGTACTATATTAATATTTAAAGTCAAAGGTTTAAATATGATTAAAATATCAGTCTATCTGTTGCCGAACAAAGCATGATTATTTATCTAGTTTTAGAGTATTAGTGGAATGCAGAAATTCAAATTGAAATTTTGACAAGTGTTTTAGGCGGTTACTAGTTTTTAAGAAAGGTTAAAATGTTATTGTTGAAGCGATTCTAAACTTTTCACACACCATTACGTGTCGGAAGAGACCATTTTAGTAAGTATAAAGAGCCGAGAATGTCATTCTAGTTTCTTTTTCCATAGTATCTCTGACAACACTCTGTGGTTTGCACGGGGTCTGTTGCAATGGCGAGTTGTCCACGAAAACTTTTGACGTCACACCCCCCAACGACACAGAGAACTTTTTAATAATGAGAACACGCTTAAGTGTCTTGGAGCTATTCCACTTCCACCTCTTAATTCTCTTTATGGGTTGTACCGTGTCTGGCTACATTGTTGTTGGGGAGATATGGAAACTCAACATTGTATCTCGTCAGCTACCTTTTTAGTTCGTGTGGTTGTCTCGTGGCGGCGCCATTTACCACTTTACTATTCAACATGAAAAGTTTTTGTTGGTTGGTCGACGTGGTCTCTGGTCTTTTCTGTAACGGCACAATGAACCCTTTGGGAGCTTTCGTCTGAAATGGAAACACACTAGTTCTGTACATTACGTCAGTGGGCAATAGCGGTCACCTTTATCAGCATATATATTTGTTTCTTCCACTTTTTCTATTGAAGAGAGTGAACTGTCGCGAACTGAGACCATTTCTATTGTCTATACTGAGCTCTGTTCTTTTAACGAAAAGGAAATAAAGATTTTCTAAAGTTATTTTTCAAAAAACAGTTTGTACACTACGTTTTCCTTTAAAGATATAGGTTATATTTCATATTTTAATGTTGTAACCCAGTGACAGCTAATGTTAGTGTTGCGACGTCGCACAACAACTAATGCTTCATAAGTAAAATTATTATTGGCAACAGTGAAAGAACGTTGCTTTCAATTACTCTCTCATGTACTGTACACCTTAAATAACATAATTTTGCAATATTATAATTGTAAAGTTTATTAAACTGTTCGAAAACGAGAAAACACTTCAATACTAACGAACTAACTCTATGGCTTATGGAACCCGGAGGTTCAATGCCGCATTCACAGAAGCTCTCCACTGACTTCTATCCTTAGCTAACTGCATCCAGTTTCTACTTTGTATTCCAATCTCTGCGAGATCCATCTTAATATTGTCCTCCCATCTGCGCCTAGGTCTTCCTAATGGTCGTTTACCGATTGGTCTTTTACTCAAGACTTTTAAATCGTTTCTACTTTCTTCCATTCTAGCTACATGACCCGCCCATCTAACCCTCCTAGACTTGACGACCTTAACAATGTTGGGTAAATCGTATAAATTATGTAGTTCCTCGTTATGAAGTTTCCGCCATTCCCCATTCTCGTTCCTCTTGGGTCCGAATATTCGTCTCAGGATCTTGTTCTCAAATACTTTCTGTCTATGTTCTTCCCTCAGGGTAAGCGACCATGTTTCGCAACCATACAGAACAACAGGCATGATTATCGTTTTGTATATATTAAGCTTCAGATTCCTCGACAGAATTCGCGACGACAAGAGATTTTTGAACCGAATAGTAACACGAATTCCCTGCTTTTTAGACGACATTTAATTTCTTCGTGAATATGATTTTCCTCTGTTAATGCTGATCCTAGATATTTGAAACTTAACTTCATTACAGAGTCACTAATTTCTATTATGTTGCAACGAGCTTACAAAGGCCCAGATTCTGCAACACGGACTATTGCAGCATATTTTTAAGTCTGTTTATTCTCATTCCAGAAGTTGGATGCAATTTTTGCAATGCTCGTTGGAGCGCGGCACGGTTTCCAGTGAACATGAAACTTTTATGCTATATTGCGTCAACTATTTGACGAAAGGTCGTATCTCAAAATCTCACTTTTTTTTTCAAACATAAAGAAAGAAATAATAATTACGTAGTCAGGAAAGCAGTTGAATATGTAGTAATTCATTTCCTATGCCAGATAATAATTATGTGGAATTATTATTCAATTATTACATATTTATTTTTTCTTTTCTCCTCTATGGAATTATATTTCTTTCTTTATGTTTGAAAAAAGGGAGATTTTGAGATACGATCCTTCTTCAAATAATTGAACGAGAAATCAGCAAATTGAATTCGCTGGATGCATTTATATTTAAAAAAAAAAAGAAAAAAGAAAAGAAAAGAAAAGAAAAGAAAACTGATAATCACGCGAATGTGCTGAAGCCAAACCAATATAATGCGACTATATTTTAAAAGTGATCTCAAAGTTACAAAATGGGAAGAAAAAAAATATGTAGCAGAGTAGGAAATAAACGAAAGTAAACATTCATTTATGAACTACAGTATAGGTAGAGTAAGGCTTCTCTTACATGAAATGAAATGAAATTTCTGAGTTTTACGTCCCGCGCTTATGCCGCTTAGGCTAAAGGAGACGGTGATGATGAGAGATGAATGAAATGGTGGAATGAAGAAAGTGGGAGGAAACGGGAGAATCCCGAGAAAACCCACGCACATGGTGTTTGTCCACCACAAAGTTCAGTTGGCGGGAGCAGGGTTTGAACCCGGAACTACAAACACTAGGGGTGAACGCTGGCTTCTCTTACAGTCGTTTAAAAGCAGAATATTTAGAAGGTTTTTATATTTGAATGCCTTTGATACAAATAGTAGTATCTGCATATTATTTCTGCAGAACATATTTCATATATATATATATATATAAATTTGCGTTATGATTTGTGTATTGCATAATAAGTTTGTATCATATGAACTATGTAACTGTTACTTATTATTTATAAGGTAGTATTTAGAATTATATTACGAGAACTACTAATATCCTTTCCTAATAACAAATCCTTCGCCAACAAGGGAATGCCACTTATGAAAAAAAAAAATGTTAGTCACTCTCAAGAGACAGAGGTTGATCATCCTTTTGGACAACAGGTAATTTTAAAATTCGGAAGTACTATCCTGCGGCCGTTTTTACTTACTTAGGTTGCCTGGGTACACATTTCGCCAAAGCTGGGTGAACCTTAGAGCCGTATTGTGACAAGGGTAGGACTAAAAAAAAATCTTTCCCAGAGATCGAAATCAATACTTTTATATCTATGTATATACAGTTGCTCTTCTTTTACTATAAGTCTACTCATAAAGAGAAAATAGACAATATTTATATCTGAATTCAACAACTGATAGTTGTTGAACTCGGAAGTCTACTCGGAGACTTAACATTAGATATTTCTACAGTTTTTTTTTCTTTTAATTACCTAAACTATCTTATCAGTAATTTTTGTATGTAGATACAAAACTAAATTTTTCAGAAATTGTTTGACAAACCTGAAATAATGACATTTTATATATTACTATTTTATTATTTACTGTTTCAAATAAAACAATCGTTCAAAAATAATAATTGGTAACGTAGTATAAAAAGAATCATTCAAACACTATTTCAAGCAAGGCAAAATTAAATCTCTTGTGGCTGCATTTTATACGCCTTCTAGAGGAAGACCAAGAATAGAATATTTAAATGTAGTTACGAAGAAGAGACCTTATCAAAGTATAAAACAGCTGTCCCAAGAGAGAGAGAGGTTTTAAAATGTCCATGTTTCCCACCAACCTATGGTTGAGGTCAGGGGCGGATCTACGGATCCAAGGGGGGGAGCGATCGGGGCGATCCCCCTAGAAGAGGAAACTTTCTTATTTTATATATATAAATAAAACTCATCCCAAAGTTTGGAGCCCTTAAAAGTAGCAGTATGACAACCCACAGGATCCGCCCCTGGTTGAGGTGAACAAGAAGGATGCGAATAAGAAGTTATCATGTTCCGTTTTGTTCACTATGGTCAACGAACTACTTTGTTGAGAAACATTATTGTATACATTGAAAGTAAATTTGAAAATAGCATCACATACCACGATGTTGGTGTCCTTCCTTCACCTATTAAAAGAATTTTCAAAAAGATAGTTAAAATTTATAATAATAATAATAATAATAATAATAATAATAATAATAATAATAATAATAATAATAATAATAATAATTGTTAGTTACATTCGTTACTATCAATTTTTTTTATTTGGGACTCTCTCGTCTCTTTCAAACTTCTCGCACTTATTGGTATGATAAGTTGAAAAATGTCGCTTGTAATTAAACCTCTTTCAGAAACCCATTAATGCTTTTCGACATATTACACATCTAATACTATTATTGTCATCTATGAACAAAATATAAATCCTCTCAAGATAAGCTGAATGAATATGGGATTAATGACTTTCTATTTATACAGCCCGCTTTATTGAAAATACTCGATATGGTGTCAAAATATTTAAATGAAAACACTGACGTTGTTGATAGACGGAATAATTATGAGGGCAAATCTTGTATACCAATACATGCTTTCCCCTAATAGTTATTCCCCTAATACAAAGTTTGGTACACACATTTCTTATCCCCGGTGATATTTTGTTTTAAAAAATACATTTGGATTGTGTAATTTTATCCCGGGGCCACTCCAGAGGCGTCCAAAGTTGATTGGAGGGATTTCTAGAGGAATTTCTCCCAACATTCTCCCAATTTTCTCTCTTCGACTGCGTTAAGGGACCCAATACATAGCAACAGCTCCTTCGTGGCTAAGCGGTTAGCGTACGCGCCTTCGGCGTCGGAGACTCGGATTCGATTCCCGGCGGGAGCTCATGTGGTTCGGATTCCATGTTAATCAGTAGGTCCACGTCTCATATAGCCTCGCTGCTGAACGGGCGTTAAACTCAAAATCAACTGAACTCAACCCAATACATAGCACCTCTCGAAAGCTTTTTTCAGGCTGAAGAGAATCAGCTATAAACCATGACTTTCCAATGAACAGTGTTGATGCAATAGCTATTTCACTGCGAGTCTACGATTATTTTTTTTATATATATATACTAACAGGGTTAATGGGCTCCAGGGACTTACTCCATTCTCCATGGCACCTAATTTTTTGTGCATGAACATATCTTTCTTATGTTTATCGAATAGACTAGGTTTGATTCGGATGTCCGGTTGACAGGTTCATGTCCTTTCCATGTTAGTACAATTTGTAAATTTTTGCCCGCGATATACGTATGTAGATACGTACAAATACCTATGGCTGTTGAGATATCGTGTTGGTTCTAACTTTAAATTTTTCCTGTTGTCATAGCAGTGAAATCATTACCAATGATATTGCTCTTTGACAGGTCTAATGCTTCATAACTTTTGTTCAGCTAACCAATAACAAGCTGACGTTACGCTTTTCTGTATCATGTGTTTTTGTGTTAACTTTTCATTACAAATTTCATTCATAAATGTATACATTTCTTGTTATTATTCTTTATAGCATGTATAAATTTGGATATGAGGCCCCGACAATCTTCACATGTCTGATAAGAGTGTCCTGCTTTAGCTTTGCCTAAAGGTGGCAACCCTACATACACTTCACTTACGTATGTAGGGTTACGTTATGTATGTACATGAATGGTGCATGTGAAATGTGCGAAATATGTATGTGTGTTCGTCCATATATATTTGCATGTATAAATATTGGTGTAGGTATATATATATATATATGTAAGTATTTATATGTATTATGTATGTATGCCTATTTCTAGAATGAGAGCATGAGTTCGTGCTTCATAAAATGTATGCATTGATCTGTGGAATATCCGTATACAAAGTTATATATTGCTTATTGCTAGCTTAATATTCTTAATATTTTCATTTATAAATTTCTGTTTTACTTATTATTATTATTATATAATAATGTAATCAATTGTGTACACCTCCTGTAATTGGAGAGATCTCTCTGTTGGAGGAAATAAATAAATATACAGGGTGTTTCAAAGCAATACTGCCAAAGTTTGGGAGGTGATTTTTGACATCAAAATAAGACGAAAAGTAGACCAACCAAGTCAGGGTTCACAAATGCTTCCTTTCGGAGTTATAGACTGCCGAAAACATGAAGAAATAAACTTCAAAGGTCCATAGCTCCGAAACTAAGGGATTTATCTTAGTCCTAAGGTATTCACGCAACAATTTTTATAAAGGAAGTTTGGCTACGGGTATATAATTTGAAGTAAGTACCAGCTACGTCTATAAAAATTGTTGCGGAAGTACTGCAGGATTCTGAAACTCGGACATTTGGATAGGGCACATACTAGTTCCTCAATAATGTCTTGACCCAGCTACGGTAGTTTTCTAGCGATGGACCTTTAAATTTTTTTCATGTTTTTGGCAGCCTGTAACTCCGAAAGGAAGCATCTATGAACCCAGGTTGATCTATACTTTTTGTCTTATCTTGGTGTCAGGTTTCACCTCCCAAACGTTGTCGGTGTTGTTTTGAAACACCCTGTATATTAGTACCTTTTCATCTTCCTTGTACACACGGAACCCAAACAATCTGAGACAATTTATGATAGTCACTGTTTTCGTTTTTTCTTTCTTTTTTTAACCCGTGTCCTTTCCTATAGCTCTTTTCAACTTTTTGTAATCATTTGATGTGAATATATGATTTTTCCCTAACTTTTTGCTATGCATTAAAAACATTCTACACGGAAAATAAAAGGGTTAAATTTTATTTACACTGTATTCAGTCAACGGAAATGTTTCATACAATCACTTTAGAATGATCGATTGTTCTTGTGTATTTTGTTGTGAGTTCATTATGGAAATGTGACTGGTGGGGGTTCGTCTGATGGGAAGTATGCTAACTCGGAGACATTGCGCTTAGTATTGATACCGTTAGAACCTTCCGTTCAACACAAAGGCACGTATGTTTTCAATGACAAGTCCTCAATAGCAACATTAGAAGAATTGCTGTTGTCTTCGCTCTCTCCAGTATTACAAGGTCCTAACTCATTTTCATTTTCTTTCAAATTGAATAGTTCAAGTTTTGAAATCGTATGTTCACAAGTATTCGTATTTTCTCCCTTTTTTGTCTTCTTCTCTTTTGTAGGAGAAACACAATCAGTCGTTTCTTTGAACACGAGAGAGACACTCAAAAGAAATCACCCGTAAGTTTCTTCAACATACTATTTCGGTTGAACAAGTACGAAGACTTGTGAGCGGAACGAGGATCAATTCCTGCTACAAAGATGAATTTTTAAAACAAATTTCTTCAAAGTTTAATTATGAGCCAGATAAGACATTGTACACTGTTGTAAAAAAAAATACAACCCTTTTTAACGAAGCTATTGCCGATAGTGATGAGCGCAAGAGTCTTGGTCTTGCAGCTTTTGCAAGAGTCTTGCTTGTAAGATCAAGACCAAAACACGGAATCCCAATGCACAATCAAGACCAAGACCAAGACTTTTGCGCAAGAGTCTTGCACAAGTACCGGCACTACTTGTATTTTTATATAGAAGGTAAAAAAAGAAGGAGATGGATTTCTTGGCTTCAGTAAAACTGCTGCTGGAGTGAATGTGTTCCCAGTAGTTTATGCACTTCGTGTGAAACGATCTGCCCTGTAGCATATAGCTACATTATGTCGTTTTCTGAATTGGTTGTTCGCGTTTTCTGTAGATATTGCTCGTTTTCAAGCCCCATTGGTGTCATATTGCACAATGTGAGCATTTTTGGTTTACCAACACCGTGTGCGTGAATTTTCTCGGCGTTTTTCTGTTTTCTCCTGCTTTCTTCATTGCACAATTTCATCGATCTCGATCAAATTTTCAACATAGATAAGGTTCGGACTTGGGGTGTTTTTTATCAAATCACTTTGACGGTAGAACTTAGGGGAGGGGTAGGGAATGGAAAATATACAAAAATAAATAAATTTTAATAACTCTTAAACCACCCGACTGAATTCGATCTAATTTTCAACATAGATGAGGATCGGACCTGAGATGGTTTCTGACTTGAAGGTGCAGTTTAGGGGAGGGGGAAGATACTTAAAAATGATCGAAAATGACCGATATTAAACTGGAATCTATAGTTTTGGGGATCGCTGAGATAAACACTGACACTGCCGATGCTGTTTAAATCCAAATTCAGCCCCGTAGCTTGGGGGAGTGGGAGATACATAATAATGATAAAAAATGACCAAATATTAGTGTCGAATCTATGGTTTTCGGTGTCGCTAAGGTGAACAGTGATACTTCCAAATCCTGTTTAAATGCAAATTCAGCACCGCTACTTGGGGAAGGAACTAGGTATATAAAAATTATTGAAAATGGCCATTATCAATGTCGAACTCATGGTTTCGAGGTCATTGAGATGAAAAATGACACTTCCGATGCCGTGTCTCGCAACATGGAGGAGAAGATATATAAATTTATTGAAAATGACCGATATTAGTGCCGAATCCATAGTTTATGGGGTCTCTGAGACGAACAGTGACACTTCAGATGCCGTTTAAATCCAAATTCAGCCCCGCAACTTGGGAAGGACGAGAGGAGAGCAATATAAAAATAATCGAAAATGACCGATATCAGAGAGCGCTTTACTACTTAATAGTAAAAAGTGACTTTTTTTTTAGTTTATAATTGTTTTTAACTTAGTTTGACTTGAAAATTAAACATGTGATTTGATTTGCCTTTCAGTTAAGCAGAGAAACTATATGGAACGTTGATCTACAGTTTAACGTGGGATCCGAACCACGCGGGCTCTCATCAGTAATCAAACCCAGGGATTCCACACCAAAAACACACACGCTGAGCTTTTATTTAAGAAGATTCATCGATAATTCCTCAGTTTCCTGAACACCCGAGTTTCCTCCATAGGGTTTTAACCCTTAACAAAGTGGACAGGTATATGGACTAGAGACCTGCACGGGTCGAATTTTTCACCCCGAGCCCAATCCAGCCCGAATGTACCGAGGCCCGGTCCAGCCCGGGCCCGATAAATTTTAAGTTTCATTTTGTAACATTTTTCACGGACATCTTCAAGTTTGCCTATATTCTAATTATTGTTTAACGAAAGTAAATAATTATCAAAGAATTACAATTAATCGGCCCCAGCCCGGCCCGACCTGAAGAGAAATCAGTGTCGGCCCGCCCAAGCCCGGCCCGCGGGCCGGACCGGGCTTCGGACCTCGGGCTGAGCCCGGCCCATGCAGGTCTCTAATATGGACACACAAACATATCCAAAACAATTAAAATTCCGACCATGGTTTTCAGAGGGACTCAAACTCCCAAGTGGTGCCCCCCTCTGGCGTCGACATCAACATTGAGAAGAAATCCCAAAGATCATAGACTGAGAAATATGTCACTCAACCGACATGTCATTATCGGTTGTGTCAAATATGTCACAACTTACACACACACACACACTCTCTCAGATATATATATATATATATATATATATATATATATATATATATATATATATATATATATATATATATACTTTCCAGACAAAAATAAACGCGATTTTATCGTTATGAATACTCTGAAATTCAGAACTGTGTATATGTTTACATTTTCGTTTGCTAACCCATTGTTGTGAAACGTTTTCTTTTAACATTTTTCAATACGACAGCTTCTACGTAGTTAAACAACGTAGCTTTAACTGTTTGTCCATTTCGTCTTTGTTGTAAAGCAAAATACACAAGTCAACAGAACAGAGAGTTAAGTTATAAGGGTTGTTTTTGAACAATTGTAAAATTATACATATAGAAGTGAAGTTTCAACAGTCAACACAAGTTTTCCTTAACAATAAGTTTCAACAATAGAAAAGATAAACATGCACAATAGCAGCGAGCTCGCTGCCAAAATCTCAGGTAAACTCTCTCAAAATCAAGCTTTCTCTAATGAGAAAATAACAACTAGAGTCTATCGCAACGGAAACATAAGGGAGGGGGGGGGGGTAAGTGGGAGTTTCGAGAATAGCCAAAGTGCTTCTTATGGATAAAAATATATAGTGGCAGTATTGCTTGAGAAATTCTCAAGGATATGGAAGACTCGTAGCCAGTGGCGTATTTAGGGGAGGGGGCTTCCGGGCTTAAGCTTGATCTTACTTACTATAGTAAAGTATATGAAATATCTTAAAGAATTTTCACATTTTCAGCCAAAGCCCCTCCCACAGAAAGTTAGCAAAGCCCCCCCCCCCGAAACAAAATCGTAAATACGCCACTGCTCGTAGCCAAAACACTAAGGTATTAAGGTTGAAATGATTTTTGGGGGGATTATTTCCGAGTACATAGTTTTTCTTTAAGTTTATAGTGGAGTGGGGAGAAGGATGGCTCAGTGGTAGAGCGCTTACCTATGGCGCCTGGGGTTCCTGGTTCTATCCCTGGGTAAGTAAAGTTGTGGTGGAGAACATCGTGCTCGTGGGTTTTTCTCGGGGATTTCCCGTTTCCTCCCATTGTCTCATTCCACCAATTCTTCTATCATTATTCATGCCGCAATGGCTCAGTGGTAGAGCGTTCACATCCGGTGCATGGGGTCCTTGGTTCGATCTCAGATCACGCCAAGTGAGCTTTATGGTGGACAAACATCGTGGGCGTAGGTTTTCTCGGGGTTCTCTGGTTTCCTCCCACTTTATTCATTTCATCGATTTCTCATCATCACCGCCTCTTTTAGCCTAGCTGACATAAGCGTTGGACGTAAAACTTGAAGATTTCATATTTTCCATTATCATTCACTTGCTTTAATCATAGTTTCTCTTAGCCTAACAGGCATAATCACGTGACGTTAAACTCAAAGTTTTCCTCTCATTTTTCTTTGTTTATAAACGATCCTTAATGAGCATCGCAAGACGAAAACATTTAAAATACATTGAATAATACTTACACAATGAATAAGGTACATAATTCTATCTAATGAATATAAAGCATATCTATCTGCAGAAGACAAAAATGATCTGGAGCTTTCAAAAAAGGATCAATTAGCAGTGTCACATGTACACCACGTAAAGGAGTTTGGTTTGTGTGAATTTGTTATTGTTTCAATTAATACTGAAAGCGGCAGTGGTAATAAATATAGATATTAGAGTGGAGATGGAATGAATGTTCTGGGGACGCTTAATTGATTACGGGAAACCGCTTCTCGCAATACGTTGCTACTCTATAATGAAAGACATTAAAACCAGGAGGATTTGAGAGCTTTATCGTGGCTAAGCGGTTAGCGTTTGGCATGGGAGATTCGGGTTAGATTCCTGGTGGGAGCTCATGTAATAATGATCCCCCTTTCGGAGTCCGCGTCTCATATAATCTCGCTGATGAAAGGAACGCTAAACTCATATCAAATCAAATCAAACCGGAAGTGGTTGATTTCTGCCACTTCCGGTTTGGATACAAAGTTAAGTGAGGAGGTGGTGCCTATTCTTAGAACGCTAAAAACGATTCCCCTAAAATCGCTTCCGACTATCTCTTACTGTTTTTTTTCTATGGTAGATCAATATTGAAACCGGAAGTTGTTGTGGATTTCAATTACTTCCGGTTTTAATAGAGACTTAAGGATTGAAATAAAATATATTTTTGGGAGGCTTAATCCATTGCACAAAATCGTTTCTCGCTATCTATTGCCGTTTTCGGTTTATAGAAATCAATGCTAAGAAAGGAAATGGTTTATTTATTTACCTCTTTCCGTTTAAACATCACCTTCATTAGCGAAATCGATTCCAAGTTTTCAACCATCTGTATCCTGGCCGACTCTAGGAAATATTCTGTTGGAGTAAGACACTCCACGAAGTGAGAGTTAGAAAGCGATTTACATATAAAAATAATCCAAAGAAACAGATATTAATGTGCAATGCATCGTTTTCGGGGTTTGCTGAAATTGAACGCTCACAATGTTGTTTACTACAAACTTACTTGAGCGGATATCGAACCAGGGACTCTACGCACCAGAGCAGTGCCGTGCCGTGCCCTAGGGGGGAGAGTGGAGTAATGGTAAGGGGGCGCCAAATTCGGGAGGAGAAAGAAAAGAAAGGAAGGAAAAAAGAAAAGAGAGAGGAAAAGTGTTACTCATGTTACGAAAATGTATGTGTATATAATATAAAATGGAAGGAAAAAGTAATAGAAAGTGCTTAAAATCAAGGAAAAGCAGGGTTTATTTTTGAAAATCTTACGCTTCGCGCCAACCATGTTGGCGTTTCGCGGCTAGTCTGTCGACCTTACTCATATGCAAGGGCGTCGATTTCTCTGTAAATTTGAAGGGGGGGGATCCAGATGCAGAAGAGATATATGAGGATTTTAAGACAAATTGCATTCAAATTATACAGAATATTGTATATTCATAAATACAATCTGAGGGGGACTACATGAGCTTTTGGGGGGCCGGGCCCTCTCGGCCCCCTAGGAACGGCGCCCTTGATCATATGTACGGGGACGCTGTCCTATATTCTCGCCCCGGGTGCTGATTTTCTACGGCACTGCATAGCACCAGAGGTAACTGCTCTACCACTGACCCACCGTACGCCCAATAAATTAAAGAAAATCTCATAATATACCTTTATAGACATTTTGGTTGTCTGTCCTTAGAAAAGAACACAGAAAATTTGTATTAATGTATTTTTATTGCAATTCAATTTGAAATATTTAACATTGGACGAGGCATATTTCTACAGTGGACCGACTATAAGTAACTCCTTTGAAGAGGGACAAGAATGTCAAAGTATGGAAGTTAAGAAGTTTGTTATCGCGCATTCCCTTGAGAACACCGCTCATCAAGAAACGTATTTAACAAGTACCTCCTCCATAGTGCCTTTCCTGGCTTTTGTCGCAAAAGAGTCAGAACTCCGCCATGTGTCTGGGACTCTAGAATAACATTTCACCTCCCAAGATACCACTCCAGTTGCCTTGAGAGAGGAAAAGAGATAGAGAGAGAGAAAGATAGCGCCGTTGGTTTATAGGCTGTCGTGTTCATCATCTTGTCAAGTTTAGGGAAAACATCTTGGTCTTTGTGGAACATGGGTTTTGTGTGGTTCTCAAACTGGTCTTTTTGCTACCTTGCGTTCTCACTTCAAACACTTCAAGACAAACACATCAGATTTTAGCTTCTCGGCTGTCAAAACTTCTTGGTTAGTTGTTGGAGAGGCTTTGAGGACGAATGTTCCTCTCTGGCAGGCATCGTTACAGACTCTCACGAGAGGCCATCCGAGCAACAATCAACTTATCAAATACGTATAGTGAAAAAATTATCTTATTCTTTATTAAAAAAAAAAAAAAAAAGAATCAAAGTGCAAACTAAGTTGGTGGAACGCAGAAACAGTGTCAACACTTCAAACTGTATTTTCTCAAATGAAGGAATATGTGCAAATCAACGAGAGTGAGTTGGTTACTTCAGCCGACTTTAAATTAATTGGATTCCATTCTGAAGTTTAACTGTTCTTATTAGTTCAATATTTCTCCTTTGACAACCCAGCTTAAAAAAAAAAAAAAAAAAGTCTTCACAATCTCTCTCGTAAATGTCTCAACTGAGTAAAATTGTTTCAAGTGTCTCATACCGCGAAGAAAATAACTGAATCTCTGACATTGAAATGACAATTTTTTTTTTCAAGAAGTACCATTAGCTACCTATTGTTAAAAGCAAGTCTGTTTCTGTATCTGAAACAGTGCTGCGCCGTGGAAAATCAGCGCCCAGGGTGAGTGCATACGACGGCGTCTTTGTGCATATGAGTGAGTTCTACAGACCAGCCACGAAGCACTACCACGGTTGGCGCGAAGCGTAAGAAAATTTTCAAAAATAAACCCTGCTTTTCCTTGATTTTGAGCACTTTTTATTACTTTTTCCTACCATTTTATATACATGCACATGCATTTTCTTAACAGAGTAACATTATAGGACCACTTCCTAAAGCAGGAAGAGAATTTAAGTACATACTAGTAATTCTTTTTTCGTAACTAAATGATTTCGTGCTGGTGACCAAAAGTTTGGTTGGTACTATATTGACCAAACAATTTGGTCACCAGCAACATTTTTTTTTGTTCAATCTAGCCAAACACTTTTTTTTTCAGTGTATGATAAGCGGATTGGCCTAGGCATTGACCAGTCAGCCAGTTACTTATTCACTCAGGACTTCTTTTACCTAAGTATATGTTTAATTGGGAAGAACACAACAGGCATAAGCAAATTTACAGTGATGCTGCGTTACAAAATAAGTTTATAATAGTTTTTTTAAAACATATTGTAGTTCATACTACAGATGTCAATTTCTTTATGTTCGGTACATATTTTGTTATAGGAAGAGCATATTCTCTACATTGGCGACTTCAATCATACGTTGGGGCTTTTTTTTGCAATAGAACGGGCCAAAATTGAAAAGACGAATTTTAAGTGTCGGGACACGAAAATTTAGTGAAGATATCAAATCCATACAATTAAACTTCAACAACAATCAAATTTTGTATTATTTTATGGAGAAAAATCATAGCTATCACATTATGCCTTTGTTCAAGTGTAGAGGTATTTGTCTATTAATGTGAGATAGTTTTCATATGATGAGTAGATTCCAGGTCTCTTGTGTGCTAAATATTTGATAAATTTAGATTGGACTTTTTTCCAGTTGATGTCAGTATTGCTGTTTTGATGGGTTCCAGATCACAGCAGCATATTCCAGTTTTGATCGGACATAGGAATAATACATTTTTGTTACATACATTTTTTTTTTTTTTTACTTTAAAGCTATAATTATGAATACTAACATCTTAAGAGATTCGTTAACTATGTTCACGACATTGTTAATAAATGTTAGTTTCGTATGAAATGGAACTCCAAAACCTTTGACTGAGGTATATTTAAGAAGATCTGATTCATTGTAATAATTAAACTCTATTTGATTTTTGTTTCTAGTAAACGATAGTATGCTCAGTGACGCAACTGAAAGGGAGGGGGGAAGCAAACGAGGTCTATGTCCCGGGCACCGAATTGGGAGGCGCAAAACTGAGGAAATATTTATTTTTACTATAAGACAAGGAAATAAGTTTTAGCAAACTAAAGATCATATAAAAAATACCTGAGAAATGTAAATACCTCAGAATTTACAACAACGACTCATTATCCTTAGGATCATATCCATAGAGCATCAGTTAGCTTCAAAGCTATCTTTTAAGGACATTGTAAAAGCCTTTGCAGCCAAAAGAGTCCGCAAAGTTAAATTTTAGTTCCAGGTTTTTATGTTTTCATTTAACTTACATCGATTTAAGAGCTTTGCAAAATGTCAGTGTATATAATACTCGAGACAATAGCTTGGTTGTGTATCATAATTAAATATTCTATTTTAAAGCAACAAGACTGTTGATTTATTCTACACATATGCACATCCCGTTATAATTCCAAAACATTGTGATATACAGTTATTATAATAAGACAATAATATACAGTTATTGTAATAAGACCATAAGAATATGTCAAGCATGCTGCTCTCAGATTATTTGGCAATCAAATACTAATTAGTTTGGTGTTTTGTCTTGAACTAAAAATTAAATTATGCACTGCAATTTTGAAATCAAGCTTTACCACTGAAGAAAAGATGAAATAGGAGAGAGCTACTGTGTGATGCCAATATCAGATGTAGTCGGGGAGGCTTTGGTTTGGTTTGTCAGGGAGGGGGGGGGGGGGCACTAAGTCCACTTTTTGCCCCGGGAGACAACTAGCCTAGTTTTGTCGCTGAAAATGCTACTCTGTAAAAAATAAAACTGCATTTAAATACTTTTAGTACAGATGTTGATGGAAGTGTTTATAAAGTGTGCTTTTCGTGTTCAGAAGCGTACATTCTCTGAAAACAGTATCTGGTATTATGAGATATTTAAAAGATTTCTTCTCGACAAACAGTTCGAAAATAAAGTGATGGCATACATTTTGTTCATATATGTGGCACATACTTGGATAACACAGTACTTGCAAGGGGTGAATATGTGTCATCTGGAGGTGTTCAAAGAGTGTCGATAATATATACAGTGTATTACTGTGTCTAAAAGTAGTTTCCGTATTTCTTGCAGTGTACATTTATTTATGTTCAGAGTCGGATTTAAGTTTGGTAGGGCCCTAAGCTATTGAAGGTAATGGTGCCCTTTAAGCATCAAGATGAACAAGTTAACTCTATATACAGAAATGAAGAAACTAATGATATTTTGGGAAGCAGATTGAGAGAAAGGGGCTCCATTACTTACATCACAGGAGTCTACACAATACGAAGCGCTGTTGCTATATGTAGATTTTATTTTATTTATTATTTTTCTTATATTTTGAAAACGCACATCCTTTTGTTTCCTTTAATTTTGGAGGACCCAAGAGAGTGGGGCCCTAAGCTAAAGCTTGTTTAGCTTATACGTAAATCCGGCACTGTTTATGTTTACACTAAACTTATTAAGAGAACACCAGTTATTATATATCACAAACAAAATCCTTCCCCAAAAGTGCAGTAGCTTTTCTGCGAAAATACAGTTACGCTTCCCTCAAAAATATAGCAACAAGAATGAGTAAGTAAACTCTCCCGAGATACAGAGGAATTCAGCATCTCTTAGTTGTTTCAAGTAAGTACTATTGCGGGTTTTTTCCTTTGCTGAAACAGCAGAGGTGTGGACACAGACAGAAACCCAATCTAGTTGCAATCTATATTTTTTTAATTACCACACTTTGCTGTTAGAATCACAACGGTTAGCAATTGTTTATGTAATAACAAATTCTGAAACATCAGCGTCCTACCACACACCATTTGAATATTTAACGAGTTAATGGCAATATTACAGAAGAGTAGTGTTGTCACAACCATCTCTCTCTCTCTCTCTCTCTCTCTCTCTCTCTCTCTCTCTCTCTCTCGCTCTCTCTCTCTCTGCCAGCAGTTGGTGTGCGCATCATACAAATTCATGCATTATTAACTCACACGGGAAAGTAACAACAATCCATTAGAATCAGGGAGAGGGGGACATTTTTTTGGAGGGACCGCTATTAGAGAGGGGAGGACGACAGGACCAGGTAGAAATAAGCATAAAAAAGAATCAGTTTTAGAGCAATTAAGGATGCAGAAAAAAATAGTCTTGTTGCCTTGTATTGATACAAACCAGGAATAAAGAATAGTAATATATATATAAAATACCTATTTGACATGATGCGGAGAGTAGCACTTACCAGATGACGTCGCTCTATATTTATACACGATGTTAACTCTAAAACAAAAAACGTACTAGATACATATATGCATACATTTGGTTTTCATATTGCTGTACCCTATAAATTTTAAATCAAGCATTTTGATTGATTGGTCATACTTGACTGAACTATTTACTGTGAAATTGGGAAACAAAAAATTCAGCACCGTTTGGTTTCCTGTACTCTGTACACAATGTGCTCCCATAACATTGTAAATGTTTAGTTTATGTGTGTTTTCTTTATTGTGCAAACAATATATCGTGTAGTTCACATCTTAAGGTCATGATATGCATTTCATTTACTAAGTACTATGATATAGTGCAGATATCTTGTGTTGGGTGTGTGGGTGTATATATGTATGTTTGGGTATAGAGAGAGGGGAGTTTGTAGTGTAGAGCACGGTTATTAATCTACTGCTTTCCAGGTAATTAATCGCTGATTATTATCTTGTTAGATGATCTTATGTGCTGGTAACCTCAATATAAAATTTGCAAGCCTCATTATTTGTAATAAAGTTTTCTTGTTTTGATACTACTACTACTACTACTACTACTACTACTACTACTACTACTACTACTACTACTACTACTACCACCACAAAAAACTACTACTACTATCTACTACTACTACTAATACTAATACTAATACTACTACTAATAATAATAATAATAGGTAATTATTACCTATTATTATTATTATTATTATTATTAGTAGTAGTAGTAGTAGTAGTAGTAGTAGTAGTAGTAGTAGTAGTAGTAGTAGTAGTAGTAGTAGTAGTAGTAATAGTAGTAGTAGTATCAAGACAAGAGAACTTTATTACAAATAGTGAGGCTTGCAAATTTTATATTGAGGTTGCCAGCACATAAGATAATCGGATTGTCCAGTAGGCCAAACATATTCTTTGTTTTAATAAGTTTCACGTTTCACGATTACGCTCTATAGGCTAAACCAATGGTTCTCACCTTTTTTTGACTGACGACTATAACGTAACTCGATACACACAGGTCCTCAGTCATAATTATATCTAGAATTAGGTTACTAAAGTCACTTAAAACAGTTTATATTATATGTAGCGTTTCTTCTTTCTATTTGTGGGACACATTCATTGAAATAAATAAACACTTTATAATTATACATACATCCTTTTTTTTAATGATGGTTCCAGAATTATATAATTTTATTTACAAAATCGTTGTTATGACAACCTAAAGACTAAAACTGATCAACTAATCATAATTACAAGATATCCATAATAATCTTAGAATCATTCTTTTTTATTTCTTTTTCATATTTTTCTTCTTCTTCTAACTGGTTAGTGCACATTTTAAAATCACACATTGCCCGGAAATACCAAAGGAAAGATATTTAAAATTTTACAGAAAATACAAGATATCGTTATACGACACATTTTACTGAATCTCGAGAACATCACGACACACTTTTTTGATATTTTTATTATAGATAATATCTGTTATAATAATGAAACCAATTAGTTTTTATAATGACTCTATATAGCACTGAACATTATTGCTACCACTGCAGGTGTTGATTAGTACAGTCTGTCTCAATTTTAACTAATTATTATTAATTTCTTCATGATTTTCAAAATTCTACAATTTCTCGACACACCTTAGAGAACTGTGTATACACTAGCGTGTCGTGACGCATTGGTTGAGAATCACTAAGCTAAACCAATAGCTTATAGCAGCGTTTCCCAACCTTTTTTCAACTTGCGGCACACTACGGATGTTACTTGAATTCTCGCGGCACACTTATAGATATTATTCTTATTTGTAAATATAAAACACAGTGGTATTTTTCTGTGATTATTGATCTCCTTCTTACATAGAAGAAAGCACTATCACTGGGTTTTCCTCATGGTAAAAACCATTATGATTATTTTTCATTCTAATTTAAAAAATAGAAAACAATTGCAATGAAATATTGGAGTCAGGTTTTTAAAAATACGCTTTTCTTTTTAAAAAAAACTGTATCCAATCTTTTACTAAGAAGGAAGATCACTAAATAGCGAACGAACAAACAAATCTCTTTTACTTTTAAAACACAAATGTAGGTAATTTATCGAAAGGATTGAATGATATTTTAAATTTTCAAGTTACGAAATAGTCTGCAATAATAAAGAAGCAATAATGGTCATAACAATGATAACCTTTTTTTTCAACATTAGAAATATACAGAACAGTAACCTGGTATGAAACTTAAAATTGTAGATTCATAGTAGAGGTTCATAGTAATGTGAAATACAAATATACATTTTTCCCTACTTTTTGCATTTTGATTGCTATAAAATTAGTAATTTTGTTTCGATTCCTAGCGGCACACCAGTGGCCCATTCCTAGCAGCACACCAGTGGCCACAGAAGTGGCACACCGCTTCGGAAACACTGGCTTATAGTATCGAGCAGGAACATAATATAAACAGGAGGTAGGTTCTGGGGATCCGGAAACTCCATCCCCAAAATTCCGACTTTTCTGTTAATTTAATATAAATTTTAGGGGCAATTTTACAAAATTTTAATATATCCTAACTTATTCTCATAATGGATTAGGACTCCTCCTCGAAATAAATTCCTGCGTACACCACTGATGTGAAGTACAGCATGGACTGTTTAGTGTAGTTGAATTGGTTGATGTCCAGGAGAGTATTTAGAAGTATTATTTGCTCTTTAGAACATACCACATTATGTCCTATTGCTGTCATTTTCAAGTGACAGTATCTGTCATCATAATTCTTTTGTTCTTCATGAAACAGTAAACAGTAGAACCACGGAGTTGGAGGTGCATCTATCCAGCTGTACTATGCGTGCTATCATAGTATCCAGGAAAGGTATGGCTGAAGACGATCTATTCCACCTTCGCTGTTATGTTTCTGTTGAACCAATGGTTCAACATAACCACGAGACTCTGTCTGCTTTGTATATTAATCTCTCATGTTACTGACATCGGATACTTCTGTTGGTGGATCGGCCAACCTGAGGTTAGAATTTGCCATTTTGTTGATTGAAGAAGCCTGATTTTAGTAGTGACTTCTTATATATATATATATATATATATGTCCATTGTTGTGGCAATTTTTAATTCTTAAGACATAATACATTGTTAACAATTTTTATATTTCTTTTAACAACAAATTGTCACGACAATGGACATATATATTGCATTTTAATGAAAAGTGATTCCTGATTGGTAGAGATAACAAATGATGTAATATTATTTATTATTTCAGTTGGAGTAGTAGTCTGATGAAGGAAGTGATATACTTCCGAAACTGTAATTTCTAGGTTATTTATAATAAAGATTATAGACAGGCTTGTAGGAAAGTTGGGTTTAGTTTGTGTTCAAGTTTGTCTCTTATTCATTTAGTGAAATTTCGAATGATTTTTTAAAAATAGTTTTAAAATCATGGTAAATGTATACTTTGCTTTGGTGGTTTTTCATTATAATAAGATATATTAATTACTAATTAAAAGTTTATTTAGTAGCCTACTCCCTTGAACATGTGCGCATGGTCCGCTTTTTTTAAAAAAAATAAGATAAGAAGAAACAAAGGAAAAGATAATGTAAGATTTTTTATCTTGTTTTATTTTATGGAGTATCCTTACGATAAAACTCGCTTATTAACTCCATTATTTCGAAACAGTAAGAGCAGTTTTGGATGTTTTGGAGACAGGAGCTAAATCTGAAACAGGAATAAACCTGGTTTTTACACAAATCATATTACATTACACTAGTTAACAAAGGTTTTGTTACATAAAAGGAAATACCTGTTCTTAAAGGAACTTTTTGCGCTGAATTCGAATATGCACTCGGTTTTTCTCCATCACGTACGATTTTCCCGTAACAGAGGGATTTTCGGGAAAATCCCTCAAAAATTTCCCTTTTCGTTTATTTTACACCCCAAGATCTTGTCCCCTTGCATATACTAACATAGAAATTATACCTAAGTATACTTTGATTCATATTTAACAAACCCTCCAAGTTTCGTAATAATCGCTTTATTCTTTCTAGAGAAATAAATATGTTTGTATGTATAATGTGTGTACTGTTTATTGCACCTTATAGTAATGCTTTCAGATCTCTTAAGTTGAGGTAAAACGTTTTGCTTTATTACCACAAACACATATATAAAATATAATACAATATAATTTACAAGTGTGACAATTTACAATAAACAATAATATAAATGTACCAAAAGGTCATGAAAAGACAATCAAAACTATCACAATATATGAAACTTCCATTGGGTTACAAAAACGTACACTACTTCCTTCTTTTGTAAGAAATGTTGCATTCTCTAACAAGACCCCAACAATAGTCCCCCATCATTGAAGGATCCCATCGTCCCTGGTACCTTTTCTCCATTGCCATTATATCTTGGTGGAATCTTTCCCCTTGTTCGTTGCTGAGAGTACCTAGGTTAGCAGGAAAGAAGCTGAGGTGGGAGTGCAAAAAGTGGATTTTTAAAGACATCCTACAACCCAACTCTTTGTATTTCTGTATCATGTCCTGTACGATTTCTGTGTAACTCTCAGCTTTGTTATTGCCCAGAAAGTTGCGCACAACACACTTAAATGCTGTCCAGGCAGCTAGCTCAGCACTGTTTAACTTGCTGTCAAAGCTATCATCAAGCATTAATTTCCTAATTTGGGGACCAATAAACACTCCCGCTGAAATCTTAGCATCACTCAGGTTAGGGAACTTATCTCGCAAATACTTGAAACCTTCACCAGATGTGTCCATGGCTTTGACAAAGTTTTTCATAAGTCCTAACTTGATATGAAGTGGCGGTAGTAATATCTTATTAGGATCTACCAAAGGAGCGTATTTGACGTTGCATTCTCCAGGTACGTAATTCACTCTAGGTTCCCATTCCTTCACTTCATAATGTTTGTCATCAGCTCGGCTTTCCCATAAACATAAAAAAAACATTGGTACTTCGTGTAACCGCACTGCAGTCCTAATAAAATACCAACTACCTTGAGATCACAACATATTTGCCAACAATGGTCCTTGTAATTTATAAGATTTAGCAAAGTTGACATGGTGTCATAAGATTCCTTAATCTTCACTGAGTGCGCAAGTGGTATAGAAGGTTTTTTATTTCCATTATGTAAAAGGAAAACTTTAAGGCTGACCTTTGACGCGTCGATAAATAACCTCCATTCTTCTGGAACGTAAGGAATTCCTAGCTCTGCCATCAACCCATTTATATCCGTACATACGCACACATTATCTTGCATTGAGAAATAGCTTGAAAATTGAACATGCCTTTTCCTGTACACTGATATGTTCGTTTCTGCATCCAATAAGTTCCACTGCTGGAGCCTTGATCCCAGAAGTTCCGCCTTTTGTTTTGTCAGGTGCAAATCACGGACTAGGTCATTAAGTTCACATTGCTGGATGAAATGTGGCTCGCGAACACAGTCAGGGATGAACGTTGGATCCTTGGATGTACATGTTGATGTCGATGGTTCATCAAGGTCATGATCATCATCAGAGTCTTTTGGTCATATCAATTCCCAGTTTTTAGGGGGCTCGGGAAGTGGAAGTTCATCCCCGTGCGGAATAGGTCTAATTGCGGATTTAACGTTGGGATAACTTATTGTGTATTTGCTTTTTTTAGAATGTCCCTTAACTACTGTGAGACAAAAATAACAATCATCCAGATGGTTGGTGGGTTCTCTCCACACCATTGGTACAGCAAATTTCATGAACCTCCGTTTCCCTTTGGCCCATGCAGGTAAAGTGACGTAGCACGACGCACAAATTATGTTGGGTGCCCAAGTTTTGTCCTGATCTCCCACACGACATCCGAAATATATATAATATGCTAGTTTCACCGATGGCGTAATGGATCTACACTGTCCTTTAACTACAAACTGGCCACACACATAACAAAAACTATTTGGTGAGTTAACACACGAACGCCGTCCTCTTGACGCCATTGTACTGATCACAAACTAAACTTCTGGTCTTAGTTGGGTATAATGCCGTTAAGATCAAACATGAAAGCACTCTTAGCAGCAAAGACAACTTTGAAAGTGAAGTAGTGTTAAACCACACGTCAATATAAAAATGTACAAAACTCCCTCACCAGGTGTCAAGAACACAAGAAAGAAAGAAATGCGCGGGGGGAGGGGGGAAACGATACCGTAGTGGAAAATTCAGACTGCATTAGTTCATTGTTGTCAACAATGAGTCTGTATTCCATTCTTTCTTTCTTTTGCATTCTGTTACATTTGATAACAAATATTGATAACCATTTCATGAACAAAACGAAAAAAACTTGGAGAATTGTATATATATGTATTAAGATATACATATACTGTACGTTTAAAAAAATATACGTTGGAAGTACATTCTATTTTTATACACGTTTCTAATTTACAGAGAGCAATACAAGTGTGTTGTTGACTATTGTAAATATTCATTTTTATGTCTGTGTTTGTAGTAATAAAGCAAATCGTTTTTACCCCAACTCAGGAGATCTGAAAGCATTACTATCAGGTGCAATAAACAGTGCACACAGTATACATACAAATATATTTATTTCTCTAGAAAGAACAAAGCGATTTTTACGAAACTTTTAGGGTTTATTAAATATAAATCAAGTTATACTTAGGTATAATTTCTATGTTACTATATGTAAGAGGACAGGAGCTAGGGGAATAAAATATCTGATAAAGGGAAAATCCCTCTGTTACGGGAAAACTGTACGTGATGGAGAAAAACCGAGTGCATATTCGAATTCAGCGCAAAAAGTTCCTTTAAGATGAGGTGATTTTTCTCATGTAACAAGCAAAAAGTTTAAATTTGTTAACTAGTGTTATGTATTAATATTGAATGGAACAATAGGTGTAGCTACATTTTGGGGGGAGGGAAGATATCAAACCCCATAGACCTTGACAAATAGGGCTTTGAGTAGTTTCGATCATCTCCGCATGCATCCAAACCCTTCCCCGAGATTGTTTTTTCTTAAATAAACCCTGATGGACGGAATGCTGTCGTCCAGAAACTCTCAGGTCTGGAGTTGAATTAGGAGTCTATTGCACAAAAGATGAGTGCTTCTCTACTAGTAGACAATCGCTATTTTATATTCTCAAATGCTAGATTTCTTAATTATACTATTCATAATTATGGCGAGTATTACACAACGTCTCTGTCTGTCTGTCCGTACATCTGTTGGAAGGTGACAAGACAAAAAAAAAAAAAAAGACTTTTGATTCAGTGTACGCCGTTATCTTTTCACTGAGCTGGGTGATTCAAGAAATTCTGGTTCCAACCTTTACTTGAAAATAATATTAAAACGTAAAATAAAATAATAAAGTAAAGTAAAATAAAATAAATAAGCAAAAAGTAAAATAAGTAACCAAACTCTGGAGTTTTGAGCGTTGCTCAGCAGAAATCTGTAACACAACCGATTAAGCAACTATTAACCCTTTGGGGATCCTGGCATTTTGGGCTATTTTTTAGACTTTCAGTCAAGCAGCTACTGCATCGTTACTATTTATCCTAGGATCATGGTTCATACCTCATTCTCTTCAGAATAGAGCTGGCTTTCAAATGGTACTACTTGCACACCCATACCATATACCAGAAGAGGGAAAATTGATGTCGAAAGGAAAATTTTGAGGGGAAATTTGCTTTTGTCCAACTTTGGGCCCCCCTGCCCCCTTCCTGTGTGAACGTAGAGACCTCCAAAAATCTGATAAATAGTACTTGGTAAACTAAATGTGTGTACCAAATTTCAAGTTTCTATCTTGAATAGTAAGGGTTAGAGAAATTTTATTAAAAATTCCCACAATGCCCCAAATTACCACAAAACACTATGATCTCAGGGAAAAAATTTCCTGAGACATCCCTAATTACCCTAGGGTCATGTTTTGCCCATCATTCTCTTCAGAACAGAACTGCCTTTCAGACAGTATGACTCACGTGTCTCTATCATGTATGTAAAGGGGGAAAATCCCGAAGAAAGGGATCTTTTGGATCTAAAAATCCCTTTTTTCAAATTTTGCCCCTCTGGACCCCCCCTGTTTTTACGCAGAAATCGGAAAAAACTTCTGGTAAATACTACTCGGTGGACTGAATGTTTGTGCAAAATTTCAATCTTCTACGTTCAAAGATAAGCCCGCCAAAAAATATATATACCGACAATGCCCCATTTTTCCCTATATAGAAGTATATTTTTCAAAAAATCCCTGAGACGTCCCTAATTACCCTAGGATAATGATTCGACCGTCATTCTCTTCAGAATGGAACTGCCTTTCAGACGGTATGACTCACGTGTCCCTATCATGTATGTGAGGCGGGAAAATCCTGAAAAACGGGATTTTTTAGTAAAAATATCCCTTTTTTCAACCCTTTGCCCCTCTGGTTCCCCCCTGTTTTAGCACTGACATCGGAACAAAAAATCTGGTAAATACTACTCGGTGGACTGAATGTTTGTGCAAAATATAAATCTTTTACGTGAAAAAAGAAGCCCGCCAAAAAATAATGAACATAGGGTTCATAAGGGAAAATTTCTATTTCAAAATTATGACGTCATCACCTCCTATGTCTGGACGCAGGACGGTCTGAAACCATACGTAGTGTCTTCTACAATGTATCTGGACTTGAAAAATAAAAAAAAAACCGGACGAAAAAGCTCAAATAGAAGAGAAATAACGCAATGTACGATGAAAAATGCGTATCGTACAAAATGTACGATAAGATCCCCAAAGGGTTAAATCGTCATTTAAATATCAATACAAGTTTAGAAATAAAATACTTATTCTTGATATTCTTTAGAATCGTATAGACCAGAGTTGGCTGAATTTTTTAGGTATGAGGGCTACTTTTCATTTCAGAAATTATTGGCAGACAACTTATTTGATCACTAGCCTGCTAGACAACATTAACAGGCAACTATAAAACATTAACAGTGATCGATACTGACGGTATGCCGCAGACCGTTGTGGACTATCTCCCACGACTTTCAAGTCAGCTAGTAGAACGCAAACGGCCCATTCTTCACAACTGGTATTCCACAGTCTTATTGGATTCTGGTTAATTACAAATGATTTGAACTGTTATGAATATTATTGTGCACGGATTTTACAATACTCAAAGCTGGTCTAGTGGTATGCGCTCTCTCCTTTAAGTCCTGAGGTCCAAGTTCGATTCCCGGTGAGAGACTTACAATTTGAATGCATTACGGTGGTTCGCAAAATTATGGTTATAATGACAGAAAATTATGGTTATAACATTTTTGGCGATGTGACTTCCTCCAGAGCTGCCACTGAGAAATTGTAAACCATCTATGAACGCAGGACCAATGTGCTTCATTACTATGCACTTGTAATACACAACTAGCTCGTAGTGACGCTGTAGTGCAGGTTGATTAATATTTTTTGTACTTTTCTTCCTTCATGGGCAATACACACCTTCGCAAACGAGCATACTCCCTGCTGTTGTACCACTGCGTTGGCCATCCTACGCTGCACTGGAATAGGTGAATATAATATGCGCAGTGACCTCCTGGCACAGGTTGGTGCCAATTTTGCTGAAGTGTAATTGTTTTAGTGGCGTGTAAGTTCACAATCAGATAATAAAGAGCCTGAAAGGTATTAGAAGATAGCTACTGAAGGAAATAAACTTTTGGAACAAACACCTCAACTTTACCTGTTTCAAGTAGGGTATGAGCATATTCCAACAAATGAAGAATATACAAGACATGAAAATATTACTTTCAAGAGAAATTGTTAGTTTCACTGTTATATAAACTCATCCCTGTTTCCTAATTTGCACGGGAGCTAGTACATTACGTAGTTGTGTATGTTACTGTTTTCCCTTCTCTTTCTTATCTCATGAAAGTAGAGAATACCAGTGCTTGTTCTGCCATTATTCGCGTAATGTGATGCCATCTATCGATAAAGAACTGTGGTAGCCCATTGAATGTCTATATTTCCTTTAACCCAAAATCTGAAGAGCGGAAATATTGTCAGTCTTGTTTCTCCCTCTTCCAAACCCCCACCCTTTGCACCGTGTGCCCAGTAGCGTTCTTCCATTTTCTAAAGGGAATTGTATTACGAATTTAGTAACAATATTATTTGCTTTTTGCGGGTAATGTCATCAAGCCGAGTTTGCCCCGAAGAAGAAAGATTGGGTTTGCCAAGAGTTTACCATATCACGTGACCTTCTATCCAATCCATAAGTGCATTTTGTCTGCAGTTGTACAAACTCTGATATTATATGACTAAGGTAATAAGTCAGAAGATTTTTAAACATGAACTTTTTTTTATGTAATTATGTTTCAAAATTCTTCTTTCCAGCCGTTTCCTTGTATTTGCTTGGAAACCACAATAGTTGCACACATTTTAATTAAACTAGACCCTAGACATAGGAGCTAAATACACCGTTCTGATTGGTTGGAGGTTATCCATTTCTCTCCAGGTAGTATACATACAGTGCAAATCAAACAACAGATGCTCTTCGTCTTCGTAGCCGCACATGATAGCGAGTGGGCTGATAATGAGAATCACTTTTGCCTTGGGTTCATACCCGACCAAAAAAAATTTTTTTTTAATTTTCATACTATTTTTATCGTTAAAATAAGATGAAAATTATACCCATTTACCCTTGTATGTCATATAGAATGCATAAATTGTGCTTTCTCCGTCAATTCCCTACCATTCGGGGTGCAGTTAAATTTACATTGGAGTTGCACTGACGGTCTGACGTAAAGTCACGTGATAATTAGTCCACATTGCACATACAACTTTATTGATTAAAGAAAAACTGATTTGCTTACGTTATGAAACATAGCTAAGAGATCGTCAGCAAGCGAAGGGCTAACTGTTAGAAGCCCTGCAGGGCTGGTTTTATTCCGTCTTTGCTCTCATAGTAATATCACGTGATGTTACGTCACATTAGCGTGGTACAACTTCAATTAGTACTGTGTGTACTACGGGGTCGGCCAACAGATAACTCCAACCAATCAGAAACGTGTATTTAGTTCCTATGGCTAGGATCGAGCGAAAAAATGCATCATAGCTACATAGTAGTGCAAATGCTCTTATGTCAAGAGTTGCCTGGTTTATTCCCAGATCTTGTCACTTTGAGCCACATATCATCTTGTTCTTATATTTTTATCTCTCTTTGACTTCATTTTCTCCATTCTATAAAATCTTGCATTATTGTTTTGAATGCAGTTATCTCCAATCAATCATTTCCATCAAATAGATGCTTTTCCTGTTGGTATGGTCCTCGTTTTATAATCGCATCTAGGGATAAAAGTGGATTTGAAAAAGTTTGAGGGTAGATAACGTCATGCCATCTCCCGTGCCTATTTTTGCTCCTATTAATATTCTTAGGAAATGGTAGGACGCAATAGATATTTTCAGAAGTGAGAGAACGGCGTCCGCGCTGAGAAAAAAAAATTGTAGATGGCGTACTTGAAAAGGTAGGTTACATAAGTAATTCACGTAGTTTTTGCACAACGTACAGCAGACGTATAACTGAAAACACATGTTTTATACTACTTTCCGGATAAGTGTTCCATCTATACGTACTTTCCGTTTGAAACAATAAAGGTGGTGAAAATCTCACATACAAATGGACGTATGTAACATATAGCTGAGGAATGTAACATAAGTATATGCAAAACTAATACGGATATACGGAAAACTGTTAGATGTCAGACATCCTGCAACGGCATGATGTAACTCCTAAGGGCAGTGCGTATGTAGCATATGGATAACGTATGCTCCATACAGATTTCTGTAGTAAACAAGAGGATTCCGTATATTTGTACAATATACCGCTGTCCGGAGAACGAATTTTTCTCAGTGTGCCCGCGTTTCCCTTCACTTTTAATTCTAATCACATCTAGACAGTGGCGTATATTGGTTTGATAGCTTGAGCAACCACTAACCTTTATAACACCTGTATATGATGATGATGATGATGGTGATGAAGATTATTATTATTATTATTATTATTATTATTATTATTATTATTATTATTATTATTATTATTATTATTATTATTATTATTGGAGTTTTGTTTCCACGTTATTATACGGTCTTCAAAATGAAAAACTTAAAGCACACTTTCCTTTTGTCAAGTAGATAAATATGGTTTTCTCTTCACTAGCAAGACTTACATTCCTTTAGTAGTCTTATGAAAAACACAATCGTACATTTCTACCTTCATTCATTGTAAGAAGTATCTCCACACTTTGCATTGGATTACCACCAATCCAATGCATTCGATTACAACCTATCATTGGATAGATGGTAATCCCTCCTCACGAGAGTAAATGGAAGCTATTCGAGTAACAGGCGATTAGGGAAGTGTCTTTGTAAACATATAATTTTATGTTATTCGAGAACAATGTCTATTGTTGAGATGGAACTGATCGTGACACATGTCCTGATCTAGCTCTTCATTTTCACACTAGCAAGACAACACTGCATGTTATAGTTAGTGTATTATGACCTAAAATTTTATTAACTAATTAAATTTTCGTATCTGTTTAACTAAAATATTTTCCAAAGATAAAATACATAGAGGTCAATAGATTATATCAAGTTAAATAAAATAAACATACCATAGTGTTAATTCTTATGTGTAGTTCTTAAGCAAACAAAGAAAACCGAACTTTTGTAGCGCTCAAGCGAAGTATCTTGGAGTTCGACTTCACAAGCGTCTCTTCTTCCAACCCCACATTTCCTCCACCTCAAAGAAGGCAACCCAACGTCTTCAAACCCTACTCTCGCTCTTCCACAGTCCACAACTAAATCATAACACTAAGCTCTATGTATGCAAGACGTGCAACCGATCAATCCTGATGTGTGCACACCGCGCTTGAAGCCATGCTCTAAAACCTATACCTTAGACAGTTCCAAGTAGTACTGAACAAGACTCCTAGGGCGATATGAGGGCACCCATGGGATACCAGGGTTTCGCAAATGCATGAGGATCTCAATTTACCACTCCTACCGACCGAAGTCAGAAGAGAACATCAGTCAACATCCATCTGGCGACAGACAAGAGGATCCGACCTCCCACAGATAACCGCTATCCAGAGGCGGATCCAGGACCGACTTCTGGGGGGGGCGGTGGGTTGTCATACTGCTACTTTTAACCTCATAGAGCCTGAATTTTTTGGGGTGCAGTTTTCTGTTAATTTGTACTTGAATACGTTAATTGGGCTTCATACATCACAAAAATACCATTGCATCTGAGAAAATAATTTTTGGTGTCCATATATATGGTGTGACCATATGGTCACGCTAGGCCTTCGTGATATATAAATACAATAAATAACATTACAGTACGGTTCTAAAACTATAATTTCTTTAACTTTCTTTCACACAAACTTATTCCCATTATCGTGGGAAAATGACAACAATAGTGTGTTTAATACTTCTTAGTGTGGAAATTGAAAAAACAAGGAACACAAAGGCAACATCACATTTTACATATGCTGTACATCTCACTGATGAACAATTTTCTCCAGCACATCTTCTTTTCTCGCCAATAACAGGAATAAATAAGTGACCAATACCACCAAATCTTACTGAATCTTGTATTCTGTTTCCACAGAAACTGAGTCAGGATACACCTGGACGTCCAGCGCCTCTTGGAGACGAACCAAATCAAGTAAATAGTATTGAGCAATTTCTGTACTAAATTCTAGTTGACTCAAAGTTGAACCAGTATTGAGAGTTAGCTGCCATGCATTGTGAATTGATACATCTAACAGCCAAGTGAAGATTGACCACCACCATTTTTTCCCCCTAATACCAATTCTGTAGTCCTTTATGTTTCTATCCATTCGATCTCCCCCCCATAAACGTATTGTATTCTCCGATCAAACGTGGACGAGTTACTGTGATTTCTTTCTTGGCTGACTTGGAATATATTTTTACATTTACTAGTGGGAAAACATCATGAACTGTGGATGCGGCTGTGGCTACTGAATTGTCATGCCATCTTGAAATAACTACACAACCTTCACTGCGTTCATAGTAAACTCCTTTCTGCTTCTTGAATTCAGATGACATTGAGAAATTGCATTCTTTGGGACCCCTGTTTTCATATAGTACCAGTTCCAGCATATCCATTAGACTTTAGGTGTAACAGAAGTGGCATGCTTGTGAAAAGATTGTCGAAATAGAAACTGAATGGTAATTTTTTAACGTCATTTGGGAAATCATCTATCATATATAGCAGAGGAGCGGGGGCTTTTTCCAAATTTTCGTTCATATTCTGCAATGCATTGCAGATTTTTGTCTTGGTACGCATCAAAGTTGATTAGGTATTGGGCTATTCAGGCAACAAACCTTGTACCCAAAACACACAGGTTTCCCTTACATAAACTGTTTACAACCATGTCTGCCGTAGTATGCTTTCATTGCTTTGTCAAAATTTAACGCCTGCGTTGGAACAAAATGTTTCCTGCAATTACTTTTCAATTTATTCATTAGTGAGCGTAGTTTCCAAAGTTTATCTGATTCATACGCTTTGTTGTTGTCCGCAAAATGCAAAAATCTCATTATCTGAATAAACATATCCCTTTTAATTGCATTGTATAACATTAAACTTCTCACATCAGTCCCAGAATCCCAATAGTATATTTTGGACGGAAGTGTATTATACCCTGACACAAACAAAACACCCAAAAATTATTTCAAATATTCTTTAGAGACATTCGCATCTGGCATATTTTTACACAGAACATATTTCAGGATTTTACATATAGCTAAATCGAATATATCTTCATCAATGAGAAGTTCAAAAAGTTCAACAGTCCCTATATTTGGAATAATCTTCCTCGGGAAATTCAGGCAGCGAATTGTTGATATCGTTTTGTGTCCAGTTTCTCCTGTTATTATACTGATTACGCTTCGGTTTCTTTGAAATATTACTTTCCTCCTTCTCTTTGTTTTCACTCTTTGTTCCAGATTCTTTCCCTCTTTCACCCCATCAGTCCCTCCCAAACGCATGTCGCTGGAGAATACTACTTCTGCCAAAGCATTGAGTTGTCTCCCGCTTAAGTTGTCTATCAAACCGCCAACATCATCTGCCGAATCCTCGTCAGATAAAACATTTGATTCTGGAGGCTCAATAAATATACACTCTATTTCTCCATGGCCAATTTCATCTGGTTTCTGAAATTCTTCCAATACTTCATGCCCTGCTAAGTAACTGGAAATGCGAAAGAACAGTTTCTCTTAGGACGGAAAAATTAAGATTTACCAAGCCTTAATGCTACTACGAAAGCCTAGCGTGACCATGTGGTAACATTGATGATATATGGCTCTACACAACGTACATGTTTGTTCCTTAACACAATACACTATTTACCTCAACACCTAACTTCTTTCTGAATCAAAACACACAATAATTGGGAATATGTTAATAACAATGTACAGATCAAATAAATTCTTACCTTTTACTATGTCACATTGTTGCAACTGTAGCAGCAGAAAGATTTTTAGATGCATGTAACACCACACTTAACCAAGAAATCTCAAGATTGATACTAAAATCGTGTCAAACACATCATTAGCTGAGAGCTGACGGCGCTACATGTGAGTATTTGTCAAACTAACCAGAGGAAAACAATATAAAGGTCGTCGCGCGCAATGTGACCGTATGGTAACGCAAGGATAAACCAGGTTAAGGGTTCCAAACTTTGGGATGGTTTTTATTTATATATATAAAATAAGAAAATTTCCTCTTCTTGGAGAGCGATCGCCCCCCTTGGATCCGCCCATGCCGCTATTGCAACGCAGGAACCACATAGACACTTGTACCGGACGTCTCGCCAACATAAGTAGCACAAAAGACCCGGCATGGATCTAGCGACAGTTGCGACCCCAGAAGATCACATACGGCTCGAGCATCACACACCAAGAAAATATCAACATGGAACACAAAGGTAAAGCTCCTACTTCAAGTAACACATCCGCCAAGATGTCTGTCTGTCTAAGATGTATGTCATCCTTTACCAATAATAATAATAATTGAAAGTGTTAATAATTTACGGACTGCATATGTAGCAAAATTCTTCGCTAACTAGCAGAATGTACTTAAGTAATATTATTGTCTCTATTTCCCTTACGGTGATACATATAGTATTCACGCTCATACTACGTATAAGTAATTAGGAAAAATAATTTCAAGAATGTTGCAAAATTAGTGAAAGCATTAAAATTAAGGAAGGTGAAAATTCGGGAAAGAAAATCAAATGAGAAAGTATTAGAAGCTTTAGGAACAATAGAATTATCTTAAAAAAAAATGTTAAGAGAGGTAATAGACACGTGTAAATCCAGTCCAAAAGGTTCTTTTATTTCCTTTTAAGAAAGTAGGAATGTTTCCAACATTTTAACTGGAAATCCAATCGGGGAACGACTATTAGGAAAACCTAGGTGCCAAGGGCGCCGATTTCTCTGTAAATTTGGGGAGGCATTCAGATGGAGAAGGCATATATGAGGATTTTAAGACAAATCGCATTCAAATTATGCCAAATATTGTATATTCTTAAATACAATAAGGGGGCCCACATGAGCTTTGGGGGAGCCAGCCCCCCTTGGCCCCCTGGGATCGGCGCCCATGCTAAACACAGGTGGAAGGATAATATTAAGATGGATCTCGCAGAAATAGGAATACAAAGTAGAAACTGGATCCAGTTGGCCAAGGATAGAAGTTAATTGAGAGCTTTTGTGAACGCGTCATTGTATATCTTCGGGTTCCATAGGCCATAGAATTAGTTAGTTAGGAACGACACAGTAATTAATTCAATTAAAAAATAAAATAAGGAAACATCTAGAATTCCATTTAAATTGTTTTTTTTCCCTTGAGGTAAACAAACATTCTGCGTTAGTACACTATGTTTCATGTTCCTCAGACAAATATTTATTTAAAATATTAGCAATTAGAATCAATATTAGCACTAAAATAGTATTAATGGCCAGAGATGTGTTTAATAATGCAAGCAAAGTGGACTTTAACATTAATCTAATTGGATGCAATAATACAAAATAAACATTGTGATTGGTCAAAGACAACACGAACAATTAATCTTATTTTATGTAAGTATGTGTACAATATATATAATATTGCGTTTGTCTATTATAAGAGATTAAACATTTTTTTTTCGAAGTTCGATAATTAACTTGTAATACAAGACAAATAAATCATATCAATGTGTTTGCATATTAAATAACAGTATATTTTCATCTACAGTAATAAAATGGGAAAACATATAAGAGGTTACATGTATAGGTGCGGAAATCATCCTCGTGAGGTCCAAATTTACACAGAATAAAAACAGCCCTCATCTTACTTTACAATGAACGAAGTGACGCTCAGATGTTTGTTCCTCGCCTTTAACAAATGCCAGACTTACTTCAGTGTTTTATACATACACGGTGGCGCAATGAAGCGGGAAATTTTGAAGAAACGTAAATTTGCAGGAATAAACACAGGGAAAGCATCTTTTATTGACGAAAGGGCATGTATACAGTATGCTATTTATGTTTTAATTATAAAATGTCACAAAGTGTCTCTTTACTTCTTAAAAATGATATTGAAATGATTGTGCTTCCTTTCGGCGTCACATTCTAATAGCAGGGGTGATATAAGACATGGATCTGCTGCGTAAGATTGGATCCTAACAATATAATCTCCAACCTGGAATCGAACATAAATCTCCGTTCTTATTTACATTCATATATTAAGCAAGTTGAGACGCCAGATTCTGGGAGGATGGGTGGAAACTCCCAATGAGCACGTCTTCTAACCAGTAGCACCATTTCAGACCGTCAGTGAGGGGCAAGATTATCCATCGAAATATAGAATTTCACATTTTTATTGGAATTTTAATACACAATTTATTAAAAAAAAAAAATGGGATACTCAAACCCAGGGTCAGTCTTAGGTAATTTGCTGCCCCATGTAATGACATCATATGTCGCTCCCCTTTCTCCAGAAAGAACAAATCTTACAAGCTACGATTTTAAGTATGCTACCCCGTCATGAACAACGGAGAAAGTGCACTTGTACTCAGAAAGGCCTAAACACTACAAATCCAATATCCTTGTGTCTTTTTTCCTTAAATAATAATTTATTATGTTAGAGAAAGATAAAGCAAACATAACCTGCAAAGGAAATATGGTAATCCTTTAACTAAAATTTAATATGGAGCTTCAATCTCAATATATCACTTTGCAATTCCAGTGCCACTAGCTCATTTATCTTTATTTCTTGATTTTCCTTCTATATCTGTTAGAACAAAATTAGAAACTTGTTTCCACCTTCAATGCTAAGGAAACTTGTTTCTTACAAAGACAAGACTAGTTTTCATATCAAAACTGTAATAACTAACAAAATGGAACAGATGTTCGCTCAAGGTGACCAGAATTTCCACTTGCGAAAACGGGATACATACGAATCGGCTACGGGAGGGGGGGGGTCAGTTTAATATCTGACTTCCAAATTTCATTTTGGGACTCAGCAGTGTTCTCAATTTACAAAATACACAACTAAGAGTGATAACACACCGTTTCTAACTTTACGTGTACCACACAAGCAATGGTTCCTGATTACAAGTCCTACCCAACAATTCTTTTAACTAGTTGAACACTCAGAATTCCCACTCGATTCCCACTTGAACCACGAACACTCAATTCCCATTTGAAAATTCAGAAGTTCTAGACACGGCTGAACCTTGGCAACGAGTGTTGGTACGGAAGAGAGTAGACTTTGCATTGACGATTTACATTTTGAATAATAATTACGGGACACCTAGGTCATTTTTACTTAAAAACGGGACATTTAGGCGTACCGTTCGACAATCAGAAAAGAACGGGACAACGGTTGGAAAAAAGGGACTGTCTCGGCTAAAACGGGACGTCTGGTCACCTTGTGTTCACTAGTGTTCGAGAATTGAGTTCTTGTATTTGACAACAATCAAGCAGTTCATCCTGGGATTTGTCCATTTGCTTTAGCACTGTCCATTTGACCTTAAACTAATGCGACCTAAACATGATTTATGAATGTAGTATTCAAATAGGTCAGCTTAGTAAATTTAAATAGCATCATCATCATTTGTTTCCAACAAGAACTATTAATTTTAAATAGTATAGTTCTGACAGATTTTGCCGCCAATCGAAAATTGGCGCCGTGTGCAAATACACGTGTTGCACATACGGTAGAGCCGGCAATGCTAAAACCGAGAGGGCAGTTAACCCTTGTCCTTCCCAATTGACGCCTCTGCTTATAACTCTGGATCGTGTCCATATTTTTACAGAATAATATAAATATATATATTGCAAGTAATATCCGTTTCGTTGTATTAGTTCCATGAATAGCAACCTTAACCAAATGCTACATTGTTCTGTCTTCGGTCTCGTAGCATATAAAAAGCTAGTTTCAGCAACCTTAACCAAATGCTACATTGTTCTGTCTTCGGTCTCGTAGCATATAAAAAGCTAGTTTCAACTTTGGTGGGAAACAGAAGTTACCCTTTAAAGTTCATAACGTGGTTTATTAGCAGCGCCGCGAAGTGGGAAAATAACTCACTACGTCCAGTGTTTGTCTCATTTTATCACCCTGACCGACTTGCCCAGTGGTTCCAATTTTCACCACTGGAGAAAGAGCATGGCGAGAAGAGAATTGTGTGAAAAAAAGAAAGATAGAAGAAATATATTAAAAGAAAGAGCTAAAAGAAGATCTGGGAAGGCAACAAAGAATGAAAAAATATCTGGCAGAACCAATAAAAAAGAAGAAAAGAAATGCTATTTTCAATTACGGAAACCGAAAAGAACGCAGCTTTTCCAATACGCGTTGGCTGAAAGGGGGTAGAAATCACTTTCAACGTATTCCCGTGTGGTGTCGTCCCAATTGCAACGGCCCACGATATTGCTTTCTTCTACAGACGCTGTCTGACGGTTGAGGTCGCGAATAGTGGGGCGATTTGATTTTCAACCAACCCTCTTTTATTCTCGACTTTTCGCGTGCTTTTTTTCCTCCTTTGAAAAGAAGAATCTAGCCTATGTATGGTTTTCTTTAGGGAAAAATATATGAGTGTATGCCGTACACATTTCAGTTTGAAGGAAATAAAAGCACTACGGGACAAATCTCACCACATGTATGATAAAATATAGTGGTGTTACTGTGTTAAACGGAAACCAGAACAGACAATATGCATTAAATTATGACCCCTCTGGTTTCATTTAAAATAATGGAGAGTGTTATCCGAAATTAGTGCCGAATTTACGAGGTAAAGGCTTCATCAGCCTTTGTATTCCCTATCGCCACTGTTTTTCTTTGTTTGCTTGTAATCACAGACCACAATCAGCAACCTATTATTTCAGGTAAGCAAATCAGAGGCGGCTCGTGACAAAATATAGCACGACTCGTGCAGCTCAAAATACAGTGATCATTCTCTCAAAGGTTTCAACCATATGATTTTCTGGCGGTTTGTATAAGTAATAGAATATTGCCATTTATTGGAATGCTGAAAAATTGATGCAATATTTCGAGTACTTCGAGTACAACTTTGACACATAGTTGTGGTTATAAAACCCACTCTCTTTATATTACTACGTTACACATCATTTGGAACTTTATGTTCTACACTTCCTGCATTTATAGGCCGCAGATAATATTTCTACACTTTCGTCTATTTTCAGACTGAGATAATAGGATGCTAGAGCACTATTTTCACTAAAGAATCGCCTAAACAACTTAAAACATTAGTGAATTGTAAACATGTGAGCGAATATAAAATACAAAGCTAGCTCTGACAATTCTATTGTGGCAACGTATGTTTAAAAGATAAGAAGGTGACGGACGTCGTTTTGCTGTTTGTGAGTATAAATTGAAAGTAATTGATCATCAATGAAAGTCCGCGGTAACGATAAGAGGGGATAAGAGGGGATAGAACTGAAAGATGTTTATTTGACTATAGCACATCATTTGGGGAATTCATGCATAAATGGAGAAAAATAGATAAATAGTTGCTACACGAATCCACCGAGAATCAAAATAGCCGTGTCCTAAATTCTACTCTACACTGCTGCTGCTCTTATGCTACGAAAACGGATCTATTTTTTGATCACAGTCAATATACAGGGAAGAAGAAATCTTATACAGACGGTAACCTTGTTAGCCGTTCTACCAACGGTTAAATCCCACTTCTACTCCTATTACCTTTCCAGAACCGACGTTGCACTCGGAAGTTTGTGGTGATTGTAAGATGCTTCACTGCTGCACTGATCCACTACAACTTATTCAATGCAGATAACTCCATCATGTCCGAGAGTTCAGAATGATGACAAAATGTACAGTCACCCACATAAGTACCTGGACCCCAAGTAAAGGAATTATAACTGTCAGGGGTCCAGGTACTTATGTGGATGGACTGTACCTAAATTGAAATGTGTGCTTCGGCTATTAGATAACACAAATGGTCTGGCGGTATTGCAAGACAATAATATAAATAAATGATGCTCCAAAAGTTACGTTTATCAGAATACGAAACGCTGGCCTCGTCCACTTACTTACGGAGCATCATGTGTTACTTACACTTTTTCCCATTATCTGGACATGTTCTTGAACGAACACGCCTTCAACAGCAAAGAGAGTGTCCAGGATGCCTTCGAAGCATTTATTAACTGCAAAATAACAATTTTTTGTGTGGCTGAGATTCTTGTAGATTGAAGTGAACTGATAATGGATATTTTTATTTCGATTAATTCATTTAGCATCAGGCAAATAATGACAATTTGAGCTTTGTAGTTGAATATAAATCCAGCCTTAATTTCATAACAACTCAATATCTGTAGCCATTTATCATTCTTTTCCAGTCTATGCTCACCTTGAATTCATGGAACCCAGATGCATAAGGAAATACTCTAGAATATAGACATAAGACACAAAATAAACGAACATTTTTGTACTCAGAGAATAAATGACTCACAGGCTTTATATGCAATCTTAACACTAAAAATGAGTGAAATTTGAATTTAAATTGGATCTAAAAACTTCTTATTTCAACAAGTTGTATAACAAAGAGTGACGTAAGGTATTTAAAGCTTCATCCGAAATTTCAGAAAATTCATACTTTACACACGTAGAAATTGTTAACCTTAATTAAACAGTTTAGTCTGATAAAAAATATTTTGGTCTCTATTAAGCTTTGTAAGTAATAGAAACGTAAATTAGGAAATAAAGGGGATGCTTCGGGGTTTGTGGCATCTATTACAATTTTAGTCCTACACATATGAGGGGTGACGTCCCTCGGTGATCACATCACTCGGGGGCAAGGGCGCCGATCCTGGGGGGGCGGGTACCCCAAAGCTCATGTGGGCCCCCCTATTGTATTTATGAATATACAATATTTGGCATAATTTGCATACAATTTGTCTTAAAATCCTCATATTACATACATTACATATATACCTTCTGCATCTGAATGAGCCCAACCAAATTTACAGAGAAATCGGCGCCCTTGCTCGGGCGGGGGGGGGGGGATGGAGAAGATAGAAAGTGGCCTGAGACCTTTATGTTAGGCATCCCGACATTTGCCTGGCCTGAATGAGGAAAACTACAGGAAAAAAACTTCATTCAGGATTCCTTGCTTGAAAAGGCTCTTAGCCTATTCTGACCGACTGTTCCCATCTAAAATTGGACCCGGAACTAGTACATAAAAAGTGAGAGTTAGAAGGAGATGCTTAAGTATATTATTATTATTATTATTATTATTATTATTATTATTATTATTATTATTATTATTATTATTATTATTATTATTATACCTGTCGGCAGGTCCTGGTACTAATAGGAAGTCTCATTCTTAGGTAAGGATCTTCCAGATTTCTAGATCTCCATCTTCCTCCTTTAGCTCCTAATATGTTCGATTTTCAAATACTCTTTAGGTTGTGTTTTTCTTCTGCTCCTGGCTTTCTTTCCATCTTTCCATTTATGGTGATATGAAAAGGCAATTTCTTCACAAGATATATCCAATCCAATTGGCCTTCCTACGAAGGATGCTGGTTAAAGCGACTTCTTCTCTCCTACACGTTTTAAAACATATTCGTTTGTTAGTCTCTCTGCATCCACTTTATCTTTTCCATCTTCCTCCAACACCACATTTCTAAGATCCCTAAATGTTTCTTCTCTAACCTCCGTACATATCGAAATCTCCAACTGTACAATACTCCATGTACAGCACTTGACCAGGTTTTTCCTTAGTCCAATGTTAAGTCTCCTAGTTAGGAGTGACCATTTATTGTTCATTTACCCTTTTGGTACAACAATTCTTGACCTAATCTCCCTGATGTACTAAGCGTCTCTCGTCAAAATAGTTCCCAGATATTTGAAACGAATACTTTCTTCATTAAGTTCTCTTTGTTTTAATCTAATCCTTAAGGGATATTCTCATGATTTTCGATTTTTCGATTCCATTCCGTTGATTTCCATTACATATAATTTCCCAGTGTCAATTATTCTTTCCATTATCTCCTGTAGTCCTTCGTCGTTATAATAACTCCGTTATAATACTTCACTTTATTAATGATCTGTCCTTTAATCTTAAAATCTAAAACTCCCATTAAGGTTTTCCTACATTAAGCATTCACTGTAAACATTGAATAATTGGGGAGATACACAATATCTTTTGTCTGGCCTCTCTCCAAATCTCCACATTGTTGGTTTATCCTTAGTTCAGTCGCAACTTCACTGTTTGTACTATATACATGTTGCAAATGAGTCCGATTGAGCCTGGTTTCTTTAAGTAGACCTATTTCCTAAAGTTTGACACAATTGACCTGATCGAAAGCATTTTGTCAGTCGATGAAGATACTGTGAGGTAAGCTGCTGCTTCTCTTAACGTTCAGTGCATCTGGCTGTTGTAGAAGATGGAAACTTTGGGGAAACTCTAGACCAAAATGTGGACGTCGTAGGGTTCATCGGGACAGACTGCTCTCCTACCTGGTCAAGAAGGTTCATAAATCAAACTTTTGCTACGCTTCTGAGTAGACCGTCTGCTGTGTGTTTCTACATGAGTACTGTACCTGGATTTCTCCCTCACCTGTTCTTTTAACAGTATAGCAAATGCAATAGTCAGTAAAATAATAATAATAAAAAGAAACTGACGGAACTAATTCCAAATATTGAGATTATATTTTGTAACAGAAAGTTTTTAAGCGTTTAGCCTTAAATGAAGATAGATCACTGACAATCACGACTTAAAATTCTTGAAAGTGCTCAAACGTTTTAATGGCAAAATAATCAACAGCACTTGCGCAAACGGCTCCCGCAGTGTTTACTGTAGGTTACTCACAGATTTGATTCCCAATAACGGAGCAAACTCTAGAATTAAAAACAAAAGGAAAAAACAAGAACAAGAAATTTAAGCTGTATATACTGTATTATATGCGTCCATAATGAAAACAAACTATGGAGCCTGTTGAGACAACGTTGTACCGTGCAAGTCCAGATGACCTCAGATCGAACCTGAGTCAGCTTACTAGAAATGAGCACGCTTCTAAGCCATTGTGCTTTCAAAAATGTTTTCTCGACAACTAGTCATACTTCTTCGTGCGTAAGTAGTATTTTTATACTATTAAAATTAATGCCTTGGTGAACCAATAGAATGGTGACCTCTGGTGTGGAAGATTCGTGACTTCATCCGACTCTATGTGAATTAGAGGTGTAAAGTATAATCTTATGCGTTTTTATCGGAATGCCCCGCTTTCTCTTCATCAAGGCTGTAACTTGTGGGGGGCAGGGGGCAACTGCACCCTTCCACGGAGGCCCCCCTTGGAGCTCACCGCCGTTCGAGGGGGGCCCATTTTAAGACAAAATTTTCTTACTCCATATACGATGCGAACATGAAATTATAAATGAAGCATTAAACAGGTTCACTACATTACATAAACAAAACAGCACTAAAGATAAATAAAACAAAAATGAGTCGTGGGCCCATTTCAGTAAAAAAAAAGTCTACTATTAGGGGCCCTTGAAATAATACTTATTCGTATGGCTTTGAGGTTTGTCAATATTGTCCCATTAATTAATTTGTTATGTATGAAACGGGCCTAGGAGCGTGCCGGAGAGCCCACAGGCTCCGGGGGCCCATAAAGAGTAAGAGAAAAATGGAAAGAAAGAGCCCAAGAATTAGAGAAACAACTTTCTCTAGAGGGCCCAAATACTCGTATTAATGCTTGCCCCCCCCTCCCAGAAAAATCTAAATTACGGCGCTGCTCTTCATTTCACTATTCTTTCTAATATCATTCATCAAAATATTATTATTATTATTATTATTATTATTATTATTATTATTTTGGAAACTTGAAGTATGTAGATAGGTTTACTTTATAAGAAGTTAAATGGAAAAAATGTTAAATAATTCAGAACACTGGTACTTCCGAATTTACACTTCAGATTAATTATTAAGATTATTTATTTTTATTTATTTATGTAATGAAATAAACGAAATTAAGTTTCTACTTTTATGATTACGCCTTTTGGGCTAAACGGGACGAATAATTAATGCACGTGAATAATTATGAAATAATTAGTTTAACCGAAATGTCGAAAACAAACGTGAAAACCTCAACAAACATAATGTTGTCTACCACAAACTTACTTGGATTGAAATCGTAGCAAGGGACCTCTAATACTAGAATTATGCACTCTACCACATTTTTATTTTTATTTTTTATTTCAAATTTTGCCCAACCGGAAAACGTCTCTCTTTGGTTCTTCTTCTAATTTCGTTTCTGCTTAATCTATTATGACAGTGACACAAACACGTGATCTTTCAAGATACCTTAAAAGTCCAAGCATGTTCTTCGGAGTGACTCTAACTCCCCATGGATTGCAACTCATGAGTCGGTGTAGAACGCCCACTCACTTCCACCAATAGAAGAAGGTAAAAAGTGGGCCTTTCGTGCACGTGGTCACAGATCTGTTTTCTGGTAGAATAATATTTAATGCATTACGATAGTTCGGATTGCACCTTAAACTGAAGAGCCAGGTGCCACAATAGTTTCGGTACTGAAAAGGCACGCTAAATTACATAAAAAAGAGACATTAATGATAATGTAATAGGATAAAAGAAACAAAATGTTAAAATAGCAGTTCTTAGAAGCCAATTTCAGTTTTAAAGTTATTTAAGAGAGCATGCTTTTGAAATGGATTGGAGAGAAGAGGACTCTTGTAGTATAGTATTCTTCGTGGGAAGGCTAATTGGACTGGACACAACTTACGAAGAAATTGTCTTCTGTATATATCGACATGGAAGGAAAGATGGAAGGAAAGCGAGGAATAGGAAGAAGAAGAACACAAGTGATCGATGACTTGAAAAATAGAAGAAACATTGGGAAGTTGACGATCGAGAAACTTGGGGAAAACATTTCAAGACCCAAATGAAACAAAAGAAAAAAAAATCACTCATTAATTCCAGAACCTGCTAAAAGGCAGAATACTAACTCTATGACCACTGGCGCAAATCCCGGGGGGGACGAGGGGGACATGTCCCCCCAATCTTGGACCTGGGGGGGACTGTCCCCCCCAATAATCTGATTTAAAAAGTGCTTTTTCGGATAAGGTCATGATTTTTGTCCGACTGCCCCAAAGGAATGTAAGATGAAATTGATTTCTCTTGGCTTTTCCATTAAAAAAAAAAAAACAAAAAACAAAAAAAAACAATCGTATTCTGTAGTATTTCAAACTGAACTTCGTGCTGTAGTGAGTTTAATAGTCTCATCAATATGTATTAATTCCACTTCCGCTATTTGGGCACAAATTGCAATAAATGCCAGAGGAGGATATACCCCTCTCCTCATGCTGGAAAGTTGTCTCAGCTGTAGGTACGGGCACAAATTCCGGAGAAATGGGGAGACATGTCCCCCCCAACATTGGAACTGGAGGCTCTCCCAATAATCCGATTTGAAAAGTGCTTTTTGCAGATAACTGTGATGAGTTGTGTCCGACTGTCACAAAGGAAAGTGAGATGAAATTTGTTTCTCTTGGCTTTTCCATTTTTAATGAAAATGAAGGCGTGCGACTGTGAGTGACGTAACCTGATATGAAATCTTATCTCCTCCTCTCCCCTAGGCCCTAGCGCACGAAGAGTATATAGACTATCCAATGTCAGTAGAACCCATCTTTTCAGTAAATCGCATTTAATCTATTTGTAGTATCAGCCTAGGCATCTACTCATGCTTCGTAAGCTAACTAACTCTATAGCCTATGGACCCCGGAGGTTCAATGCCGCGTTCACAAAAGCTCTCCACTGACTTCTATTCTTAGCCAACTGGATTCAGTTTCTACTTTGTATTCCTATCTCTGCGAGATCCATCTTAATATTGTCTTCCCATCTGCGCCTAGGTCTTCTTAATAGTCGTTTTCCGATTGGTCTTACCGCTAACACTTTGAAAGCGTTCCTACTTTCTTCCATCCTGGCTACATGTCCTGCCCACCTAAGCCTCCTAGACTTGATGACCTTAACAATGTTTGGTAAGCCGTATAATTTACGTAGTTCGTCGTTATGAAGTTTCCCCCATTCCCGTTCCTCTTGGTCCGAATATTTCTCTCGGGATCTTGTTCTCAAATACTTCAGTCTATGCTCTGCACTCAGTAAGCGACCATGTTTCGAAACCATATAGAACAACAGATATGATTATCGTTTTATACATTTTAAGCTTCAAATCCCTCGACAGAATTCGCGACGACAAGAGGTTTTGAACTGAATAATAACACGAACTCCCTGTTTTTAGTCGACATTTAATTTCTTCGTGAATATGATTTTCGTCTGTTAATATTGATCCTAGATGTTTGAAAGTACCCACTTTATCAAAAGTATTATTTAATATTTTAACACATACACAATTTGCCGTATTACGATCCCGACGCACTTCCATGTATTTAGTTTTGTCTGCATTTACTTCTAAACCCATGTCCATGCAAGCGCGTCTAATAAGACCTCTGCATTTCTTTCTATTTTTCTCCTATCATCCCCTACTAAATTTACATAATCAGCGTACGCATAACCTGGTGAACACCGTTCAGCTCTAGGCCCTGGTTGCTATCTTTGATTTTCCTTATAGCGTATTCCAGGACAAAGTTGAATAATAATGGCGATAATGCATCTTCTTGTTTCAGGCCATTCTTAACGTGAAAGCACGTGGCCAAAAATTTTCCTACACGGACTTTACTTTGGGATTCATTTAAACATGCCTTAATTGGTCTAATTAGCTTTTTCGGTATTCCAAATTCTGTAAGAACGTTTCTCTCCTAACCGAGTTATAAGCCTTTCTAAAATCAATAAATAGTTGATGTACCGGACTACTGTATTCCCGCTTGTTTTCGAGTATTTGGCGAATGGTAAATACTGTATTTGGTCGATAGTTGATCGATTTCGTCTAAATCCACACTGATAATCTCCAAAAATTTCATTTGCGTATGGGGTCAATCTTGCTAATAGAATATTTGAAAGGATTTTATAGGATGATATCAGAAGAGAGATGCCTCGATAATTATTATAATCAGTTTTGTCGCCTTTCTTGTGGATTGGAACAATGATTGATTCTTCCCACTCTTGTGGCAATTCTTCCTTGTTCCAGATAAGGAGAATGAGTTTGTGTATCTTGTTCCACAATTTTTTACCTCCAGCTAAAATTAACTCAGCCGGAATTTCGTTTACACCCGAGATTTGTGTTTCTTTAATTTCTTTATAGCGATTTTTACTTCTATTCGATTGGGTTCTGGAATATATGGTTCTGCGGTGTATATCTTCCTTTCTCCACGCACATTAGTTTTTGGCTGCGTGTTAAGAAATCGTCAAAGAAATCTTTCCACGTATTTGAAATGCTACCTGTATCAGTGAGAACTGTTCCATCAGCTTTCTTTAATATAAGCAGGAGGTTGATAACCTTTCTTAAATTCGTTGATCCCTTTATACATGTCCCGAATGTTTTTATTTTTACTATTATCTTCAAGTTCCTAAATTTTAGCTTTCAAAATATCTCGTTTCTTTGTTCTAAAAGTTTTGGAAGTTCCTCGCCTGATGTCTACGAAATTTTGTGTAGTTATTTCATTCGGATTTTGTAGCCAACGTAATTTTGCCTGTTTTCTCTTCCCTGATAGTTCGAACCATGGTTTGTTCCTACATATTTCCGCGTGTCCCAATTTTTCTTTTGAGAGAGGATGTTCCGTAAGCAAAGAAAATAATTCAATTGCTGGAATATTTTTCTCTATAATCTTAAGGTTACATCTATTAAGTAAAGAGTATGACATGCGTCAGATTTCTGAAACGATTCCTGTAATGTTATTGAGATTATAATCATTTTGCTCAAAGAGTCTTGTTGCGTTATACATAATTGATATTCTTTCTTCATAGTTTTGGGGAAGTCGTCATTTATATTATTATATTACTATAAAACAATTTTAACGTGGATCTTTGTGGATGCCTAATTAGAAACATACCAATTATAAATATGCATGTATTCAGATTTCAGAATGTTTTCACGGTAGTGATTTGTAATACTGATAAGTACTACTACTTCATCTACATCACCTAATATATAATATACTCTACAACAGTTGATCAGATTCATCTACCGTAATATGAGTTTCATCTCCCTTATCTAGAATAAGCCTCAAATCAGCCCACCTTCCAATGTTGAAGACAACTAATGGCGTATTTAGGATTTTCTTTCGAGGGCTATGCCCAACACAAGGAAGGAAGTGGGCAATTCCCCAACTGAGTTTGAGAATTAAATATATTGTAATTTATGCATAAATTGGAGTTATAATGGCAAGAATTACAGATCGATAAATCCTATATGATATGATACAAAAATTTAGAAGTGAACCCAACCCTTTATTCTATTCATACAAGAAAAAGAAAGCATCCTCTTGGCTGTCCTAATTTCCCGGGCTAATTATTCCCCCGTTTTGATTTTCTTTAATTCAAACATTTCCTTCTTTTAAAAATAACTAAACGATATAATTGATCCTTTGTTATAATAACTAAAGTCCTGTCATGTTGATATCCGCGCATGTTGGTGTGTGTAACGCTTATCAACTCCTCTTAGTTTAGGTGTTACTGATGACGGCCAACTTGAATCACAACTGACAACGGTCGATAAAATATGATAGGCGAAATGAAAGTAGTAACGTCAAGAAAAAGAAACAGAAAAATAGAAAGGATGACAGAAAGAACAATTAAGGACGCAGTTCTTACATGGAATGAAATTTGACAAATACAGTATTATTTCTGAACAAAAAGCATAAGAAAATGGAAAGTCAATGACATTCTTAAAAATGGTAAGAAGGATTATTGTTGTACGTGGAATGCGTAAAACTAACAAATTATTTCGAGGGGAGAATGAGCCCGATAGCCTCCTAAATACGTCACTGAAGACAATTCTGCTCCCTGATCCTTCACAGCATTGTTTTTGAACTTCATAAATATTTTGAACATCGCTTTTATATATATATATATATATATATATATATATATATATATATATATATATATATATATATATATATATATATATATGGGAACGTCTTACCCGTCCCCCCCAATGTTGAAGACAGATTTGCGCCTATGTCTATGACCTATGGAACCGAGAAGTTCAATGCCACATTCACAAAAGCTATCCACTGATTTTTATCCTTAGCCAAATGGATTTAGTTTCTACTTTGTACTCCTATTTTTGCGAGATCCATCTTAATATTGTCCTCCCATCGGCGCCTAGGTCTTCCTAATGGTCGTTTTCCGATTGGACTTCCCTTCCAGGTAAAGCTTTGAAAGCATTCATACTTTCTTACATCCTGGCTACATGGTCTGCCCACCTGAGCTTCCTAGATTTGATGACCAGTGACGACGTCAGAGGGGGCAAAGAGGGGAGAGTGCCTCCCTGGTGGTCAATTCTTCCTCCTGTTTGCCACCCAGACTGCCTCCCCCCAGACTCCTACAATCTTAAAACATTCTACTTATTTTATTTGCGTATCATAACCTAACTCATTGTCAAATAGCACTATCCATGCATTTAGTACGCAGCAGATTAGTGCTCAAGCTTTCTTCTTTGAGCATCTGGATATGCACGTATATTTCTGTTTGCTAGTTTAGCGCTTTTTACGGTACATTTTAGTTATAGTTCTTTCTTACAATTTTCTATATCCAACACTGCTGATGAGTAATATTGTAGATCCAATTCAACTGAAAACAGAATTTTCATTGTGCAGAGCAAACAGCAATACTAGAGTTGGTCGACTTGTTTTCTTTGCGTTGTATCTACTTCGATTAGAAACAAAAGAAAGGTAAAACAATTAATTATAATATACACATTAAATAACTCGTGTGTATTTATCCACATTTGAAGTTTTCAGTTACACATTTTGTTTCATTTCAAGGTTCTATATTTTATTTTCTGAAACATTATTCTCGGCATTCAATATTTATTCATAGAGCAGGCTGTAACGGATTAATCTCAAAGTACCAGAGCTTAATTTTTGGAAAAGATAAAAAGAATTGTGCTTTCCCTTATTGCAAATAATAATAATAATAATAATAATAATAATAATAATAATAATAATAATAATAATAATAATAATAAAATTATGAAATTAGTAGATTGATTAGTTCCCAATAAAACGTATTGTCAGAGTGCCGATATTTAGTTAGTAGGGGGCCGCGGTGGCTCAGTGGCAGCCGGTGGGTGTAGCTAAGCGGTCTGAGGCGTTAGGCTGATGATCGCAAGGTGAAGCTCATTGGGGGTTCGAGTCCCTCTGTAGTAGCAAGGGTAGAATTTTAACTGTCCTCGATGTTTCTGTGTTCGTGTCTCTGTAGTGTCTAGTAGTCCTGAACAGTGGTTGCAGTAGAAAATAAGTCAGGAAGTTTAAAAAAAAAGTGGTAGAGCGTTCACCTTTGGTGCTTGGACTCCCGGGTTCAAATCCTGCTCCCGCCAAATGAACTTTGTGGTGGAAAAACACCGTGCGTGTGGGTTTTCTCGGGGTTCTCCAGTTTCCTCCCACTTTCTTCATTCCACCATTTCATTCATCTCTTGTCATCACCGTCATTCATATTTCATTCATTTAGCCTAACCGGCATAAGCGTGGGACGTAAAACTCAAAAGTTTCATTTCATTTTAGTTAGTAGCTGTACTGGTGCTCGCTTGGTTATTTTGCTTCAAAGCACTGACGTGACGTTTACCATATTGAGTAGAAATATACGAGGAGCTGCTGAAATATTCGTAAGCCAACCTAGAAAGAGTGGAAGTGGAATGATGAAATTTTATCTATTCTACATACTCCCTCCAGGGTTAAATACGCTTACTTGTACAGTGCTCCAGTTTGTGCAGACCAGTTAAAAACATCTGGAGACATTTTCGCACCATTGTTCGCAGCGCTACCCTTATCAGATCTAAAATGGCGCCCTTTCAAGTGTTATTTGACTTTGGGAAATAAGTATAGGAAATAATTGGACGGAGCTAAATCGGGGGAATAAGAAGGATGATCTAGACATTGAAATCCTAAATCATACAATGTCAGTTGTGTTTGCAGGCGTTGATGGACAGGTGCATTCTTCTAAAATAACAGATTTATTTTCTTTTCATTTTCCGTGGCGTTGCACTTTCGATTTTGTAAGTAATGCATAGATTCTGCATTAAATGTATGACTCTTGGGTAGATAGTCTATGAATATGACTTCATCCTTGTATCAGAAGAATGTTGGAGACACTTTCTCAATCTACTTCTGTCTCTTGAGGTGTTTGGGGCTAGGAGAAAATGAGTGCTGCTACTCAACTGACTGTTGTTTTCTTTCAGGATCGTAGTGTTACAACCATATTTCATCCATGGTTACTATTCGTGATAGAAATTGATCGGCATTACGTTCAAAATGGGAGAAGAATCCTCTTAATGTCGTCACTCTTTCACTCTTTGGATCTGACAGATTTTTTGAGACCCTTTATGCCGATAATTTGCGCACGCATGCCGAAGTTATTAATTATGCTACCGACGCGTCCCAAAGAAATGCCACACGATCTCTGACACACGTTTTGCTGAAATTTTGCAATTTACAAGAATAATGTCAAGAATTGCATTCACGATTTCGAGGACAAGCACTTCTTTTGGTCATCTTGGATGTAAATCATGATCTGTAAAGAATTCGCCACTTTTAAACTGTGTCACTCCTTTAGCATTATATATAACAGGAGGAGAGTCCCATAGTGTTTCACTGATTTCCTCATGAATTTACTTCGGTGACTTTCGTTGATGGAACAAAAATTTTGACATCTGTGACCTCGATATTCGTTAAGTTCGCTGGTTGGGCATATATAATCACTTCAGAGACCTGAAAACCTCAATAAGAATGTCATTATTAATATGCAAATTTGTATTTGTACATACAGAAATATGTTTTTCAAAACTGTACAATTTAATCATTCTACCTACACTCCTTCTGGATTGGGCTAAAAAAATTTCAACAGCGTCTCATATATATATATATTATATATATATATATATATATATATATATATATATATATATATATATATATATATATATATATATATATATATATGTAGATAGATAGATAGCTATCAAAATTTGCATTGAAAAATATTTCATGTGCAGACATTATTTATTTGCTAGTTACAAATTTTACTTGTGAAATAAGTTTAATTTATAATTATATAATATGAAAATAATAACGATATACACAGCGAACTCTAATGTAAGTCACACATAATAAAAGTATCGTTTTTGGTATGTAAAATAGCCGCCCCCCCAAAAATTTATCTGCCCCTCCTTTGCCCCCTAAGAAATTAAAGCTGGCGTCGTCATTGTTGATAACTCTAACAGGTGTTTGGTAAACAGTATAAATTATGCAGTTCCTCGTTATGAAGTTTCGGCCATTCCGCATTCCCGTTCCTCTTCGATCAGAATATTATTTTCAGGATATTATTCTCAAATGCTTTCTGTCAACATTAGTCCCTCAGAGTAAGCAATCACGTAGAATACATAATAATAATAATAATAATAATAATAATAATAATAATAATAATAATAATAATAATAATAATAATAATAATAATAATATAGGAGCATTTCTTTAAATAATTTTGCTCTTACTTAACAAAAGTTGCATTGTAATGCAACAGAAGGAACGAAATTCCTAAATTTAAAGTACACTACGTAATATAAAGACTTATATAAGCATTTGCTTTGCTATTTTAATTTCCTGTTTTTCTCATATATCTTGAAGCTCGCTGGTACAATATGCGTATACATGTTGAAATTGGTTTGCTGATGAAGAAATATATCTACCGTTTTCGTTCTTGTGCTTCTTAATATGCGAGAAAGAATAACATGTTTTTTGTTCGCTAGTTGTTGTTGTAAAAACGTTCATTCCTTCATAGATGTTCCTTGCGCTAGTCTTCAGGCAGTATAATTAGGAATTTAAGAAAATTACGTAAAACAAATTGCCCTACTTTAGCGAAAACAAGCACTGATATGGGTTGAAATTTTGAGTTGAAAAGTACGTGTGTGTGTGTGAGTGTATTTTTCTTTCTTTATATTTCCCTCAGCTTGTTCATTCATTAGAAGTGCCAGAAATTGCACGTTCTTCCCATAACCGTAATCATAACCATTTTAGCCCCCTCCTCAACATCCTTTCTTTTTGCTCCCTGCAGAACGTACCCAAATCGTAGTTAACGTACGTTATTCTACCGACCGTACACTTCAACCTTGAAAAACGAAATCGTTTTGTTTCCTCCACCTTATACAGCGTACCTTACACCAATACTAAAAAACCCTTTCCATCCTTTAACGGGTGGGGGAGAGAGGGATTGTTTGTCTTCCGTAGAAAGCAGAAAATTCCCATTTTCCCCCCGCGCTTCTACGGGTATTTACTCTGTGATATGGTTGAGCCTTTTGTGTGACCCACAAAGCGGAAGGGGGATTTTTGAGAAAGGGGTTTGTTGGGGTATGCAGGGGCAGGGGATGTAAATATACTCTCTATCAAGCAATGAGAGAAAACTGGAGTGAGAGACAAAATCAAAACGTTGGAGCAGGATAATAATAATAAAGTACATATGTGGAGCAAAATCAGAGAAATCTTTCCATATACACACAAGGGTACACACAGGCACAAAGTATTATATAGACATACAAACATTTATTTATATTACAAGTTTAGATTTATTTACATGGTACTCATGTGTGTAGTTTCGCCCTCTGTTGACTAAGCTGCAAAACATATATAAAGATTACGAGGCAGTGTTATCAACTCAATTTAACAGAAAGGGACTCTAACTGCTTTAGATCCCACATCCATCTCTTCTTTCTGCACACACATACGAACATGGTTTGATACGTATAGATATATAGTTTCTTCTATAGTACTTTCGTGTTCTGCTTTTTTTTCTTTTTTTTTTTTGTTAATGAAAGAGCAAATCTAATTTATTTTTCAAAGGATACAAACCAGGGGTGTATGTTTTTCTTCTTGCTTCCTTTGTTTGTGCTACTGTCATAAAAGTAAATACAATAACTTTTCTCTATTAACTGAGGTCAATACAACAGCACATAGGCACATGTGTACACAAATACTCTGTGCAAAATTTGATTGATAAAAACAAAACTCGAAATAAGATTTTTTTTTTAGTTTAACATCTCACGATTACATCGGCGCCTGATGGGGAGCAACCCCCTGGCTCACGAAAATATATACGTAATACAGCAAACCACACATATTAAATACAACATAGCAACCATGGTAATGACCCCCCTACAAAATTTTCTTCGGGTGTCCATGAAAGATTATGACGGGTAGATAAGAGAGATGAATCATATAAAACGTAAATGAATGATTGAATTGTAATAAAGTTAGTCAAAGTTGTAGCATGTTGTAAGATTATTATAAGAAGAGAAAAAAAAAGATCATTTTAAAACTAGCGCCACTTCTAATGGGTGGCTAAAATAGGAACTACAATTTCTGGAGGTAGTTAACTGACCACCTTGTGGTCATTGGAAATTGAATGCAACGACGAGAGCACATGCTCTAAATAGTAGTCGTAAATGGTGCAAATCACGGAAAGTTCCGAGACTCTGTCGTATTACGTTTTGTAACTTAGTGAATTCTGATGTTTCGATACAGCCTGGATAAGTATTTATTATATTTCATTGAAAGTGATTAACGTATTCAAATGGAGTTGAATAGGAGCCAAAAGTAGAGTACTTGTATGAGCTATTTTTGTGTTAAAGTTGTCTACGAATGTAGTTTGCAATTTGTATGGCTATATTTGACGGACTAAGTTATTATATCAGTGAATGTGCTACTTTATTTAATGATTCCATAAGTGTCATCAGAAATAACTTTTATTCTGTAGTAAAAAAATATCACTACGAGAGACTCAAAGGAACATTAAATAGTATTTGTCATAATTCATCGAAGGATTATAACGAGAATTTATTGTATGTGTTACTACATTTATTTAATAGTCAAGTGTGATTTTGAATATAACTGTTCGACGTATTTATGTGCTAATGGATTTAGTGATATTTTGTGGAAAAAACATTAAAAGTTTAAATTCACTATCTTCACCACGCTTTTTCTATTTCAAATGCACTCTCCCAAATTCCATTGTAATGAAAAGTTTTTATTAATAATTTGTGTGGGTTTTATACCCTGCACCAACGACGTCTTAATTAATACCAGACGTCGGCACAAAGTAGACGGATTAATCTTTTAAAAAAGCTACAGAAGTAGTGAAACGAAATTTCGATAATTAACGTCCCATACTTGTGCCCTTTAGGCAAAACGTGATGAATGGTGAGCTTCCTGCAGGCTAAGTAACTAGCTTACGTGCTTTTGGTGTGGAAGATCCGGATTCGATTCCCGGTAGGAGCTCATGTGGTTCGGATCCCCACGTCTCATATAGCCTCGCTGCTAAAAGGGATGCTAAACTGAAATCACAAATACTTGGACAGATATGAATGGTTAATGAAAATGGGTAATTATGAAAGAATAGGTGAATATAGGTGAATACGGAATGGGAGAATATGGAAGGAAATAAAGAAGCCCCAGAAAACCCACGCACATGAGGTTGTCCACCAAAAGCTCATATATCTGAGATCAAACCAGAGACCTTTCGCAATAGAAGTAAGAACTTTACCACTGTGTCACTGTGCCTATCTATGGAGACAGTATTGTTCAACACAGTTTAGAGGGCTTAAGATAGAACCAGAATCCATTTGTATCAGATGAAGCATTTGTTATACCCCTAAAGCCAGTGGCATACACAAAATGTCATCAAGATTATTCGGTTTTCCAGGCACTCAATCTTTTATCTTGAAATGAACATGAACATTTTGAGTTTTACTTCCCACATTATGCAGTCAAGGGTAAAGGACAGGTTGATGACGAGAAATGAATTAAATGAAGAAATGAAGAAAATGGGATGAAACAGGAGAACGCCGAGAAAACTCACGCACACGGTGTTTATGCACTATAAAGCTCACTTGGCGTGAGCTGGGATCGTATCAAGGACAGCATGCACCAAATGTGAACGCTCTACCACTGATCCAGCGCGGCCGTACTCAATTTTATCTCTTACAGGATAAAGTTGATTTCGGTATATATAAAGCGCCACTGGCTTATATATATCTTAATATAGTAAAAGCTTATTTTTTCCATATCTTGCTCAAGGATAAAGTTTAAATCCCAAAACCTCTCGTTGCGTACACCACTGCCTAAAACACTTGCTCGAAAAAAACAGTCAAGAACTATTTTCGGCAATTGGTAAACGCACGTACTATCTGTGTGCGTAGGACGGATTCGATTCCAAGTATGTGCACTGATTCTTACACAGAAATACAAAATTATAAATAGAGAGCATGTTGAAAAAGTAGATCCAGTGTTAGACAACCTTTGTACTGAAATGAATGTCCATCCAATTATCTAATTAATTAATTAAATTCATTCATTAATAAGATCTTCAGGTAATCAATCAATCGAAAAGAATCTAGGGTTAATCTGACAAAATAGGATAATGTTAAGTGTGATTGTGGAAAAGTCCAGACTGTTAACCGTATGCTCCTGAGTGAACTGTGTCCAACGTCCTGCGCGGAAGATGTCCTGAACCGGGCCTCAGATTGCACTGATTGTGAGCAAGTTGTTGTCAAATGTTTGTTACGTGTATGTTTCTAATACGATAATAATAGTAATAATAAATAATTCAAAATTAATTTGTAAAAATAAAATGCTAGTTGGAAATCCCTAAAAAAAAAAAAAAAAAAAAAAAAAAGATTCTTAAAATTTAGTTTTAAATTTTGCAGAACGAGAACACACTGACACGAAAGAAACAATATTGATAAGTTTATGGTGTATATTGTAAGGATCTCTACCTTTCAGTGCGAACACGTTATATCCATGCAACATGTGCTATTGTTTATAATCTTCAGTATAAGCAGACAATATACATTAAATAAACAGGAAGACACGAAGCAAGCACAATGGAACCCGAGGAAGAACAAGCCACCTAGAGATCACATATAAAAATTATCCTGAAGGGGGCCAAAGTATCAGTTGACCTACATCTGCTCCTAAGGTCACCCTGGACGAAGGAGTATTGCCCAAATCCCTGGAGGTTGCCATGAGCTAAAAAGATTCCTAACTACGACCTAAACTTATGCTGCCAGGAAGTTACCAAAATATTGTATCCTGAAGTCACTGTAGACGCCCTGAAGGCTGCTATGAGCTTAAGGGGTTCTCGTGCAAAAGTATTTACTTCCTTCACCCTTACTTGTAATAAGATAAGGCTCTAATCTATTGTCTTTGTACTTACAAAAAGTTTTGTTACATTTTTTAGACAATAAATTAGGTGAAGGGTTAAATCCAGAACTATTAATGTCTCTACCAAATACAGAGGTTAAACAAAAAAAAATCTAAAACGTTTACAAAAGTGTGAAAATCATACCTAATATGGTGTGGGGCATCCTTGTGCGTACGCCTTTGGTGCACTAGTAGTCTCTGGTTCGATTTCTAGAGGGAGAAGACAAAAAAATTGAAGGCATTACTGTAGTTCGGATTCCAATTTAGATCTCAAATAAAAACGGAAAACTTCATAAAAAGCGTACACATGTGGTGTTTGTCTAACACAAAGCACATTTGGCACGAGCTGGGATGGAATTCGAAACCCCATGCACCAGTTCCGTTGTTATAAATATATATATATTCTACACGTACATGTTCTACTGAAAAAATTAGGAATTTTTAAAGCTTATACTAGATTGATGGAGAAAAAATTTTGATACTGCCCTCTTTCTCAGTTGTTTTGAAAATTACAGGGGAAATAACGTAGTGGATAAACCCAGAAACATTCGCAAGATTTTTTCCAAGGGGGACGAAAGACAAACTTCAGACGAGCAAACGACAGATATATACATATAATTGCAAATATTCATATTTTGATGCACCTATGCATGTAATCTAATATAAATAAAATAAAGAGTTTGTTTGTGTATTTTTCTGTCTGTCTGTATGCGGCCTGGGAACAGATGAGTGGACCAAGAGTTACCAAATTTTGGTCCAGGCTCCAGACCAAAACGAAGCGTTTTTTTTTTTCAAAATTCAAACCAGGGGTCTCAGGAGGGGCGTTTACCGGGATATGTAAAAGTAGTAGAAAATGAATAATATTAGTGTCGAATTCATAGATCGAGGTCGCTGAGATCAATGGTGAAACTCCGATCGCATTCACCCCATTCGGCTGCGGGTCACCGGGGTGATACCGAGACATATGAAAATAATACGAAATGACCGATATTAGTGTCAAATAATAGTTTCCGTGGTCGCTGAGATCATTGGTAACACTTCCATTGGATCTATCATAGGAGGCTGTGATTAAGTGTGGAAGTGTGATTCTCGCTGCTCCACAAAGGAGCAAAAAAAAAAAAAGTGGGAAAAAGTCTAAGTAGTGCGAAGTGCTTTATATCAGTGAATGCGTAAACTTTTGGTGAACACTATAGTGTAAAGCATATCGAATTTAGAACAGTGGCTCCAAGATATAAGCCCAAAACTACACGAAAATTTTCCTATTTAAATACATTGTAACAAATATACAGCATACATGTGGCAATAAGTTTCTAAAAAGTAAAAACAAACAGCTCAGCAGTTTGTGTCAGTGATCGAAGATCAACCAGTGAATGAACTTCCAAGTGCGGCTCGTTATCTAGAGCATATAGGAACATCACTCCGGTGAGTAACTTGGAAATTTTTCACTTTTCTGGACTTAGAACTATTTCAAGCATGGAGAGGTACACCATGGGTTTTTAATCTAACTTTGGGACACTGCGGCACATGGACCGAAAGGGCCAGGGACCTGAAACATTGGAGGTGGGTCTTCAACCCTCTCACTCCCCCCTATCCCCATCTCCTACCCTTCCCGAATTATAGTCGACCAAAATGACTTAAGTCTTGACCTTTGACCCTTTTTTGGAGGAATATCGGTATCCCCTCCCCCGACTTTTCTCCTTTTTTTTCTCTTTTTGTTTTCGTTTTCCGGACTCAAAAATAAAAAAGCAGCCTCGCGTAACGCCCCAGACCAATCTACCCTTTTCAGGTCTCCCCTTTCGGAAAGTGTGTCTAAAGTGTCCCTATCAAGTCTCGAGTTAATCGGTACACACACACAAAAAAAACTTTTGTTCATTATAATTATTTAAGTGTACTACGAATATTTGACATTATACTACATAGTGATTTAAAAAACTTGTTCACAGACATCTATAATAGGCTATCCGAAAATGGCGATGTATCGTTCTCCCCCGGGGACACCATCCAGAGACTAGTCTCCAATCAACCCTGCAATACGACTTACAAGAGCAGAAGAAAATGAACAAAGAAAAAGAGCACGAGAGGAGTCTACAGCATTAGAAGAGCCAACTAAGGGAAAGCCAACCGAGGATTTGGAATTCGACACAATGGGACAGCTAGACCAAGAAATGAATTACATAGAAAACTTATTGGACTGGAAAAAGATAGGGAAGTCCCACCTCGAAAAATTAAAAAAGAGAGCGGTAGTCTGGGTAAAGGATAGGGCCCAGTTACTTGGAAGGCTAGACCAAATGGAGAAAATAAATGTAAAGCTTCAAGAAAAATACGACAACCTTCAAAAAGAAAAATTAATAACAGAAATGGAAATGATGTCGGGACAAAAAGGTGGTCGCATCGAAGACAAAAAGCAAATGGAAGATTTAAGGCAAAAAAATACAAAACTAGAGAAAGAAATAGAGGAATTAAAGGATGAGAAGGCAGAAATTAAAAACGACAGAGACAGACAATATAAACGGCTTGAAACAGAAATCCAAGAAATAACGGAAAGTAGAAACGAGCTAAAGAAACAATTACAAGAAAAAACGAAACAAGTACACGAACTGCAGGATGATTACAAATATCTGGAGAAAAAATACGAACAAGTAAAGGAGAAGTTAATACAGACACAACAATCTTTTGGCAGAGAGGAGATAGCATGGGAGAAACAGAAAAATATCTACAGGGACAAGATTGAAGAATTAAGAAACAAACAGGGAACCGACACAGACGCAGTAATACACGAAATACAGGCACTAACAAAAAAGATTGAAGAAAAGCAGGAAAAGATGGAAACAGATGAGGGACAAACGTGGTCGGAAGTAGTGAGAGGGAGAAAAGTAACAGAGAAAGAAAAGAAAATCCTAGAAGTAACAGCTAAAACCAAACCTACCTTAATATTTAGACCCAACGAAGGAGAGACAGTTAAACAAACTGTTCAAAGACTAACAGAAACAATAGGTCCAAGGAAGGAAAAGTTAAAAATAACTGGTATGCGTACGACAAAGGATATTGTGGTATTGGAAACCGCAACAAAAGAAGACCTAAACAGGATAAAGGACAAAGAACAAATAAAAAGAGATTTCAAGTTTGAGGAAAGTAGGAAACGAAACCCATTGATGATAGTGTATGGCGTACCGGCTGAAATAAAGGACAACGACCTCATAGAAGCTATCATCCAACAGAACTTTGAGGAGGAAGAATTAGCGGAAGCCAAGAGCATAAAGGCAAGATTTAGAGCTGGTAAGAGAGGGCAAAAGAAATGCCACCTGGTTATAGAGGTCACACCAAACATAAGGAAAATGTTGATTAATAAAGATCGCATATATATCGATTATGAATCACATAAAGTTAAAGATTTCATTGTGGTACCACAATGTTACACGTGCCAAGAATTTGGCCACATCACGAAATATTGCGAAAGCAAGGACAAAGTACGATGCAGATATTGCGGATCCCTTCGCCACAAAAGTGAAGACTGTGAAGATAAAGGCAAAAAGGTATGCATTCCATGTAAACTCAGACACAAAATATGCCAAACTCCAAATACGGAGGAATGTGTTTCATATCGGGTAGCGCGTGAAAGGATAATCAGCAAAATAAATTATGGATAAAGGACACAAAGAAGTATGCAAGAAAAAGAAAAACAAATCACCAAGCAAGGCCAAAAGGGACAAAAAACGTTTGGAGGAATTTTTGGATAGAAAAAGAAGAGCCATGGCATCTACAAAGGATAAATATATACAAACTGAAATAGAAAATGATAATAATTCTATTAAGAAACCACCTGACATATATTGTAAGAAAAAAGACAAAGGAACTATTCCAGATCCAGCAGCAGAAGAGAAAACAACACTTAAGATAAATTTTGTGAATGGCGAGCAGAAATATCTATTTCCAATCAAAGAAGAACCAATTCAAGATAACAAAATTACATCAACTCAATCTCCGAAAGAAGGAGAAAATACGAAACCAATTTTGATGGAACCAAGACAATTATATGATAATATGAGCCATCAATATAGATTAGCCAAATTGGAGGACAAGAACATTCTTGGTGTGGCATTTCGACAAGTAATTAGAGATCTACATGACAAGGGACGGACGATAACATACCCTACGCTAGAAGAAATCGATAGAATAGAACTGAGAACATACGATCTTCCCGCTAATGGATGAGAGTTAGTAGATCTAATAAATGAAGTATATGAGAGAAGAGGTATACACTGGGAATTAGAGAATGTATACAAACAGATGGTGAACGCCCACGGCAGAATTTGTTTCGACTACAGCAAAACTGGTATGGACGCCTTTGTATACACCAAACATGCTTAACAGCCTACTAACATTAAAAATTGCACAAAACAACTCGCACAGGTCGAAACTCGCGACAATGGAAGCAAGAAGATTTGTGGAAACAACAAATATCGATTTAATCGCTCTACAAGAACCATATACTTACAATAACAGATTAGTAGCTTTCCCAGCATCAGCGAGAATAATTTATGGTGGTGAGGCCTCCCTAGCAGTGATTGTGGTCATGAACAAAAATCTAGAAGTATTAAAAATCTCACAATACTGTGATAATTGGACTGTATGTGTTGAAATTACACAAGGAACTGATTCAATCTGGCTAATCAATTCTTATTTTCAATATAGTAAGGAAATTAAACAATTTCTAAATAAACTACAGCAAATAATCAGACAAAACCCTGGGAAAAAGATCATAATAATGTTAGATTCAAACGCCAAGAACACAGCCTGGGGTTCACCATATACCGATCAAAGAGGAGAGGAATTGGGAGATTTTATCATGCAAAACCATCTTGCGATTATAAATACTGGAAACAAGCCAACCTTCGTAGGATCAAGAGGCAAATCATTTATAGACATAACAATCAGCACAATAAACATTATGGACAAAATAGAAAATTGGATGGTTCACGATAAACAAACTACCAGTGACCACGAAGTCATAACCTTCGACGTAAAAATGGATAAAGGAAGGAATAAAGAAAGATTAAATATAACGAAAATAGATTGGGAAGATTTTAAAGACAAGCTAGACCTCCCTCAATTAGAACAAACAGAAGATGCTAACAATATGGTAATAAAGGTAGAAGAAGCCACAATAACCGCGATAAGAGAATCCACTCCGAAATTAGGGCAAAAAGTAGGATATGGTGGCTTTTGGAAACCAAAATTAGAAAGATTAAAAAAATTGGTAAAAGCAAGAAGAAAAAGTTATCAGGCAACCCTAGAACCGAAGCTCAAAAATATTAGGCTCCAAAATTATAGAAAGGTAAAGGACGAATATGAACAGGCGGTATTATTGGAGAAAAAACGAAGTTGGGAATTGTTTCTGGCGAAAAACATCGAAATGGATCCTTGGGGTTTTCCATATAAATTAATTATGCAAAAGATTAATCCTACAACATTATGCACAATTAAAAATGCAGATGGAACGTATACAAAAACAAGAGAAGAAACACTAGACAAATTAATGCAGAAATTTTTTCCTAAGGATACGATGGAAGATGATACAATGGGACAGACGCAGCTAAGAAGAAATCATGCAAGAGAAGCAACAGTAGTAGATGTGGACGACTCCGAATTGGTATCAAATGATGAAGTAGAAAAAATTATAAAGAAACTAAAAACAGGTACGGCCCCAGGTCTTGATGAAATAACAAATGAAATATATAAAAGGAATAAAGATATATGGGTCCCTTACTTAACAAGACTTTACAACATATTGTTAAAGAAACAAACATTCCCAAATGAATGGAAAATTTCGAAGTTAATTATACTACTTAAGAGCTTGGACAGAGACCCCTTAGAAATTGGTGCCTACAGACCAATATGTTTACTAAAGAACATAAGCAAAATTTATGAGAGAGTTATAGCTAATAGGATAAACAAGTATAGAAATACACAGAATGACACCCTACAATATGGTTTTAGAGCGGGAAGATCGACTGAGGATGCACTGAATGTTTTTAAAGAACAAATACAAAATAGTAACTACCAAAAGAAATATGCTCTAGCGTTGTTTGTTGACATCGAAGGAGCATTCGATAATTTATGGATACCAGCGTTATTAGAGAATTTGAAGAAATTAAGGCTTCCACAATATCTGCAAAACGTAATAAAAGACTATTTCCAACACAGAAAAATAGTTATACAAACAGAAATGGGAGATAAAGAAATACAAAATGAAAAGGGCTGTCCACAAGGTTCAATCTTGGGACCCCTGATGTGGGATATACAACTACAGCCTTGCCTGGAGAAAATGGCAAAGAATGAGTCAATAGATAGAATCATAGCCTTTGCTGATGATATTGTAATAATAACCTCGGCAAATTCCAGAAGAGAAATAGAAACAAAAACTAACCAAGTAGTGGAAAGTCTATGTAACTGGTGCTCTGAAAATAAATTAAAGCTATCAGCGAAAAAAAACTAAGTTTATGCTTTTTGGAACCAAATTAACTAGGGAACCACAAATAAAAATATTAAATCAAAAAATAAAAAGAGTAACAGAATTTAAATACTTAGGCGTAACAATAGATGAAAATTTAAACTTTGAGAAACATGTACAGTATATAGTTGAAAAAAGTAATAAAATTGCCAACAAATTAATGACAATTGGCAAAAATACATACAAGTTACCAAATAAAATATTAAAGCTATACCATGATACAATACTATGTGCGACTGTGGCATATGCTTCAAGTCTATGGGTACATCGAATTTTCGAGAACAAAAAAATTAGAGATTCCATAAATAGACCTCAAAGAAATTTACTTATAAGACTAAGTGGAGCATTTAACACAGTGCCAAATGAAGCATTATGTATACTACTAGATATAAAACCACTACATCTGGTAATACAGCAAAGAGCAGCATTCTACTGGCTAAAAAAGAAAGAAAACGAAAAGCTAATGGATCCTCTTGGCAAGGCAGTAACAACAAAGAAGGAGATCGAAGAAACTATAGAAGAAATATGGAACCTAGAATGGACAAACTCAAACAAATCAAGAAGATTATGGGATATTATTCCAACAATTAATAAAAGGAAAAAGTTAAAACATCTAGATCCAAGTCCAGGTGTCATTCACTTTCTAAGTGGGCACGGCCCCTATGAAACTTACCTGTATAGAATAAAGGCCAAAGAAAATACAATCTGTGAATGCGGCGAAATTGGAACACCAGAGCACCACATCTTTTGGTGCCCTCTGACAGAAGATGTAATACCAGAGAGGGAAAATATCAGACGTAAAACTCTAATACAAATAATCGAAAACGAAAATGATTTTAACATCTTAAAGCGAATAGCAAACAGCTATTCTGAAATAAGAAGAAGAACTTATTACAATGAAAACGAATAAGCATTGCATAAATGTAAATAGAATTAGAGTGGATGTGTCTCTGAGTGTTTTGAATGAATGAAATCCTCCGGACCGAAGAAAATCTTCAGGATGGCACTGGTATTCCGTGCCCCCCGGGGGAGAGGAGCGAGTGGATCATCGCATCCCCGGTTCACACCGGATGGAACTCCGGACGCGTATGGTCTTGTGTGTGTGCGTCGCATGTGTGCTTTTGTGTTCGTGGTCTCCGGGTTTTCGGTTTTCGGGTTTTTGGGTGTACCTCATTGCGTCATGGACGATAAGTGAAGAGGAGTGTCTCAGAGATAGTGAACTTAGTGACCGCTTCAGTCGATCTCGGCCGAAATGACGGTCCCAGCCTGGATGTGCGGGCGGAAGGACACAACGGACCAGGATCCACACTAAGTGCTCTGAGTGGGTCCTGGACCTCAAGTCAGCACATACAGGACTGTGATATGGCATGGACACGAAACTGAGAACACTCACAGAATACTTCATGAATAACTATTAAATTAGGTCATATAAGAGTGGAAGTTATTAGTGAAGTGAAATGTTAGTGTAAATGTGTTCCGTGACCACAGGAGAGAACCAATCATACAGTGAAAAACCATAGTGATCTGTTTTGCTGTGAAAAGTGAAGAGGAGTGAAGTTTGATAAATAACCATACAGCATACGGGAGAGGAACCATTGTCATACGGTGAAAACTGAAGAAAGAAGATGAAGCAACACATTACTAAATAAAACTTAACTAAATAATATAACAATTTAAATAATTAATAAAGAAATATAAAATTAATTAAACAATATCGTTAAACACTCATGTGGCATAACAAGAGAGAAAAAAGGATAAATAGTAACCTAACTAATAAATATATTAATACATGATAATAAATAATATAATAAACCATTAAACAAGAATAGGAAACCATAATTGCAATTTAAAAAAAATAAAAATTAGAAACTAGGTAACTAAAAAACACAATAAGACTATAATCTTTTTTTAAAAAAAAATCTTAATAATTAAGAAAAGAAATCAATCAGTAGGAACTAAATGGTTAAGAAGTACAGGGAAATAAAATATACACTGTAAAAATAAACAAATAACAGCAAAATAGAAGAGTAGATTAGTTAGATAATATAGATAGAAAAGTAGATAAGAATTAATAAAATAGAATGTATTATTTAAGTATTTTATATCGTATTCCATACTATTACAGTTGTTGGATCAGGAATTGAAATACTAAGTAGTATAGTTCAGGATAGGTGCAGATAGATTTAAGTTGAGTAGCACTTTGCAAGAAAATTGTTGTTATTTTTTCCTCATAGTTTATTCTTGTTGTTCTTTGTTTTTTGTTTGTTTTGTTCTTGTGCTGTGGTTCTTTTGTTCTTTCCTTTTTCCCTTTTCCTTTTCACCTTTTTCCTTTCAACCATGGATACCCAATAAAGATAAGAAAATAAATAAATGGCAATGATGATAACCCGTTCCGGTCAAAAGTTTCAGATGCCGGATCTGAAAGAAGGGCCTGAGCCAAAAAAAAAAAAAGAAAAAAAAACACTTCCATTAGCGATGACTTGCAAATTCAGCTACCATTGTATGCAGGCCGGGGGTCATCTGCGGGAGAGTTACCAAAACGTAAAAATAACCCTAAACGATCGATATTAGTGTCAAATCTTAGTTTTCGCGGTCGCTGAGATCAGTGGTGAAACATCGATTGCATTCATCCCATTCGGCTGCGGGCCGGGGGCCACCGGGGGAATACCAAGATATGTAAAAATAATCCAAAACGACCGATATTGGTGTCAAATTCATAGTTTTCGCGGTCGCTGAGATAAATGCTGATACTCCCATAGGCGTTGAGTTCCAAATACAGCCCCCCTCGGCTGGGAGCCAGAGGCGTTTTTTAAATCTTCGCGTTTTTCAACCAGGGGTCTCAGAGAGCGTTTATAGGGATATGTAAAAATAGTAGAAAATGAGCGATATTTTTTCCCTTTCCTTGTTCAATTTGTTTACATAGACATTTTATCTGACCCATGTGAAGAATGGGTACCATATTTTCAGCTAGTCTACTACATAAAACTGAAAGTGACTATATTTGAGTTAATAACTCTTCAACCACTCTACTGATTTTGACCAGATTTTCAACGTAGATGAGTTTCGGGCCTGGAATAGATTTTGTCATTTCACTTTAAAGATACAACTTAGGGGAGGGGTATAAATGATCGAAAATTACCGATATTAGTGTCGAATCCATAGTTTTCGGTCCACTGAGATGAACAGTGACACTTCTGATGCCGTTTAAGTCCAAATTGAACCTCGTAATTTGGGGAGGGAGAGATATGTAAAAATGATCGAAAATGACTGATATTAATGTCGAATCCATAGTTTTCTTGGACGTGAGACGAACAGTGACAATTGTGATTGCGATACAATATGAATGATGAAATAAATGTTGAAGAATGATATTACAACGATGACAGCCCGTTTCGGCTCAAATCTTCAAATGCCGTAACCGCAGAGGCGCGTCTGAGCAATAAAAAAAAAATTGCGATGCCGTTTTAATCCAAATTCAGTCCCGATTGCCCTTTATGTCCATTAATAACACTATTCTCCCCGTGCGAAGAACGGACAATCAGCTAGTATGTATTAATCACAGTAAATAAATTATACTATTATACTATGTAACATAAATACATTAATACATTACCTGTAAGTACTACAGTATGACATATATTTATCAGGCGTATTCACTATTCGAAAATCCAGGGGGACACGTATTTTCTCTTAAGACAGTATTATACTTTACAAAAATAGCGGAGGACTTTTGTGTGTATAATAGCAGTGTTGGTGTTGATGGTGAGGGGGGAAAGGGGAGACAAAGGCAGGGAAATTTGGGGTAAAAAGAGAAATAAAGGGTCAGAGCGAGAGATAGAGAGAAAGAGGGAGAGTTAGGGAAAGAGAAAATTAGATAGCAAGCGGAATTTGAAATTTGGAAGCATTTGCAACGGTTATGATAATCGTTATGCGAAGAACGTGCAATTACTACAACGTTCGTACCTTAACCAACCCTCATCTCGTGATGGCGAATGAAAACTCAAGAACGTTCTCCAAAATGAAGCTGCACTCGTTCCCTTTCCTTTTTAGCGTAAAGCACAATTTGTAGCATGTAATATTCATATTTCTTTAATTATGCCAAGAAGCAAAAGAAGAGAATTAAAACAAAAAAGTTTCGAGGTGAAAACTATTTACGTTGGAATAAAAACTAAAGAAGGGCATATATAAATGAATCGTTTGTGAACGGAAATCTTAAGCACGAAATTCGAAGATCAAAGAAATATAAGATTGGTTAAATAATATTCAGTTTCTGTAGATCATGAACTAAATGAAAATCATCAGAGGTGATACGAGTCAAAGTAGACAGAAATATGTTTACCCTTGTGATACCAAACTATTTTGAAAATAAAATGAACGTCCCCTTTTAGGCTATAGTTATCACTTACTGGCAAGTGGTGGTTGGCCAGCTTATGAACAAGTCAAGATGTCTATTGTGCTGCCAACATGCCTTGAGCCGTGGCAAAAATGCGAACTAGAGCTCACACCCTCACACACCCACGCGTTGAGCCAATAGGAGTTCAGTTGTTGCTAAGTGAGCGAAAGGGAGTGGAATTCCTTCAGCCGATAGCAGCGCTTGCAACGAAAGACTAGGGATCAAGTCAATGCAGTATATCTATAGCCCGGTATTAAACATAAGACTCACAAGTATTGAGTGTTCTGAATGCACTTTCCTAATTGTAAAAACTACTACCGGTACAAGAAAATAAAGCTGGCGCCTTAGAGGTGGTTTAAAGGGACAAGTTTTGTCGATAGATGTCACTACAGTCTTCTTATCTCTCTCTCATGTATTCTTTTCCTTTCACGAAAATTCACAATTTCTCTTACAAATTTCAACCTAGAAAATTCAAATTTTTAGAGAAGGAACTTCACAACCTATCGAAGGCAACAATCCGTGCAGATTTTTTTATTTAAAATTTTCTTCATTCTTGAAACAGTTACATTGTTAAAGGTTTGGATATCCATTTCAACAATCAAGCCATTTCAACGATGATAAAAATTGAAGTTTCTAGATTGAAATTTTAAGAGAAATTGTAAATTTTCGTGAAAGGTAAAAAATGCATGAGAGAGATACGAAGACTGTAGTGGCATCTATCGGCAAAACTTGTCCCTTTACACCAACGTTAATTAGAAAATCACAAATAGCCAGAAATGCGAAAATTTCATTTTTTCTCTCCCAAAAAGCCGATTTCTGTAAGCAAAAAAAAAAAAAAAAAAAGAAAGAAAAAAGAAAAAAAGAAAAAAGAAAAGAAAAAGAAAAAGAAACACCTCGTCTCCTCCGAAGCCTGTTCTTTGCATCTCTATTTAAAAATATTGTCTAGCATCTAAATAGACAGAATAAGATTAAAGCAATGAGAAAATAAAATAGAATATCGTAGCCTTGATTTGCTTCTGTAAGTTTTATCATCATTTGTGTAGTTTTAATGCGTTTGAGGCATGTTTGTTCTTGTTTGTTGTCTATGTTTGAGGTATATACACCCGAATTAGGTAGAGCGTAATTACACCGACCAATGAGAACACATTCAGCCTGTGACGTCACCAGCTGGAGTGAAGAGTGGGAAACAGTAAGAAGCGCGCGCGGCTCGCCTCGTTAGTAAAGGGAAAGAGAAATAAATAAAGAGTTTTACTCTGGAAGAGTATTTCCTAAACTCGTTCTTTTACGAAGAGCAAGTTAGATATGTTGTAGTTATTTCATAATTATTATATTCGTTTCCTCGTTCTAAAGGAATGATATAATAAAACAGAGTATTTTTTCTGCTCACTCTTGATTCCCTCCTCTTCATTATGCTGCTATTGATTTAATTATTTCGACAAGTACTAACATTAATATCGTGTTTCATACAATTAAAGTAAATTTGTATTTTTAAATATGAAACTATAGATCCGAAAAGTTGAACATTGTACTCACTAAATTCTGCAAGTTACTGCTGAGAAGATCTCTCAGGTATTTTTGAAGTTGAGGCTGCCCACATTTTGCCCTTCTTTGCTGCATATGTTTTCGTGGACTGCAGTTTTATTTGCTGACTTAGGTGGTGAATCCGAATGAAAGTTCTCACTCTTACATAAAGAGAAATAATCTTTTCACCGATTTCCGGAAATTTCTACTTAATTAACGATGCCAATGTTGACATTACTTTCTCTTGTTTCGATACACCAGTTCCATGAAATGAACTGAGTAACTTTTGTTAGCCATTCATCTGATGGGTGAGTAAGTCCTCCTTTGGAAATCACAAAGATCAAGTCCTTGTGAATTGCACCGGATATACTAGAAGGTTCATTCTTCACTCCCAAGGTTTCATCAATGCATTTGCATTTGAATGCAATATAGCCTACAAGATATTTTATTGCGTCCATATTAAGATCACTCTCAGGTACGCTATCAGGTTCTGAAATGTCTATTTCAGGGTCAGTCGAAATTTCCTCTATTAGCACTTCCATGGTCTCCGTGTGTTCTACAGGCGAACTAGTAGATATATCAGGAGTCTCAACAACATCTATACACAATTTACGCGTATTTGAAACAAAGTGCAAGAAGTCTTCGTCACTTTCAACTTCCAATCGTGTAGTATCTTGAGTGAAATTAGTACTTTCTTCTTCTACTGAAACACTTGCGGATAATGGAATGTCGCCTGTGATGCCTGTCAGTAACAACATACGAATTCTATTTCTCACCTCAAATGGGTTGGGATTATTATGAAAGATTCCCAATCCTCGAATCCTTGAAAAGAACTTTTCTAAGCAGTCTTGGTTCAAGCGTGCAGTTAAAATGTACTTCACTCCACATTCTTCTTTCATTGCAGCGAAAAGATCTTATTGATATCGCAAAAGCTCTTTGGAAAGGCAATAAGCCTTTTCTTCCAGAAGCACGCAGATCAGAGATCACTGTTAGAAATCTTCTTAACGCGTTTTCTTGAGATTTCATATTCATCCCATAGCCGCTTCTCAGTGTTCTTTTATCCTTCGGTATTCTGGAATTTAGTACATCGAAAACATCCTTTACCAGCTGGAAGAAGGCACTTTCTTGCTGTTTGCCAAGAGTGTAGTTTATTAATTGTGCAGTTAGACGTGAAAACAACTGAGCCGCCATTCATACGTTTTGACGAGATAATCCAGCAACTCTCAAGTGCGCATGGTTAATATGATGAGAAATGCTTAAGTCAGTTTCTTGCATATCTAAAATGTTCTCAATAATTTCTTTTCTTACTTGAGTTCCGTCGTAAAAAACAAAACCATCACGTTTGATGAACTAGAGAAAGAAACAGGTCTATCATGGGATTCCCTCTACACTATCATTCATGAGGATTTGAAGCTGCACAAGGTGTATGCACAATGGGTTTCTCATGACCTCACAGTTGCACAGAAACAAAAGCATGTGGAGATTTGCCAGCAGTTAATGCAACAATACAGTGAAAATCCGACCGAGTTCTTTGAGTGTCTGGTCATCGTCGACGAAACTTGGTTTCCCTAGAGACTCCAGAAAAGAAACGAAAGTCCATGGAATGGAGGCATACTGGAAGCTCTTGTCCCAAGAAGGCACGGATGGGACTATTCGTGCGGATACAAGTGGCGGCCGTTTTCTGGGATCAGGAGGGGGATACTGCTGGTGGAATGACTCCCTCCCAATACGTCCATCGACAGTGAGAGCTACTGCAGTTCACTGCATAGACTCCGTCGACGCATCCAACAACGCCGACAAGGAAAATGGAGATGTGGCGTTCTTCTCCAACACGACAACGCACGGCCACATGTCAGTCGTCACACAATTGTTACAGTGCATGAACTAGGGTTTAGTGTACTACCGCATCCTCCATATTCGACGGATCTGGCTCCTAACCACTATGCTTTATTCGACACAATGAAAGAGGACATGAGAGGTAAAAAGTTCAACACAAATGATGAACTCCACGCATTTGTCTGTCAGTGGCAGAGAGATATCCCCAAAGAATGGTTTGCTACACAAATAAGGAAACTTCCAGAACGGTGGCAAAGGTGCATAGACATTGCCGAGGAATACTTCTAAAATAAACTGTAATCTTTTGTTCAATAAATGGTTCCTGTGAAAACAAATTAATTGTAGTGACAATAATTTATGAAGAGAGGGGGAGAAGTGAAAGATGCAAAGACAGGATAGGGAAACGTCAAGAAAGAAAGAGAGGGGGACGAATATAAATATGATGTAGAATACACTCACTGTTTACTCGAAGTATCGCCAGTGCTGTCTTGTAAGTTCTCCATCAGAAGATGAATCTCTGTTTACAGCCATTATTTTATGCGAAAAAAGTCATACTACCTGATGGAAAATCGAACTAATGTTTTCCATTTGGAAGTGTAACACGTTACCACTACACCACCGATTGCTTTGGCTAAAATGTGTTTAACAAATGGTGTAGTGTTTCTTTCTGAGAACGATAACACGAAAAGTGTATATTGCAGATCAATGATTGAGTATGCTATCCATTATGAAAGTGACAATGAATGTTTAAAGCATCCTCTATATATTCGAATAGTTCTGAAAAAATTGTAAAAACAAACGTTATTTCTGTATTATTGTTGAATTTCTGAAAGGGAACTTTATAATGATAGGTTTTTTTCTTACTACATTTGAGTTCCACAATTTTATCTGTTCTCCCTTTTCGTTTTCTTCTTCTCTCCTCTTCTCCCTCTCCCTCTCCTCTTCTTTCTCTATATCATTTCTGAATCTCTGTGTAATAGACATTGATTGGTTTCAATTTTTCATTGTGTGTGTTTCAGTTTCTCCCTACATCAAGCTATGAATCTTGTTTCGTCTCGGTTTTGTTATTTCATTTTATCGAAACTAATACATGTGTAGTTTGGAATTAGAATTGCGGTCATTTTGTTAGCTAATTTTAGTATGGGAGAGAAGAAAGGAGGAGAGAGACGGGGTCTCTTTACCTGACACGATTATGGGATAAGAAGGTGTATATTTGGTGGCCTAACTGCACGGCGTTAGCTGTCGCAATTTTTTTGAGTGTACCAGTAATGAGGGTTCTATCACCAAGCATAGTGCCCCCATGCAAGTACGTATACTTACTTATCTAATAGATATACTTTCTAATACAAAAACTTGCACTTGACTGTTATTTATAAGTGTTAAAATAAAATACCGTAACATTCCTTGAAGACAGATCGTAGTTTAGCGCTTGAGAAAGGGGAGAAAATGAGCGCCCTTACTTCTTGATAAAGGTGAAATTGGTGGTTTCGATTTGGGAAGGAAGAAAAAGAGTAAGAAAGAAATGAAAAGAAAAGAAAAATGAATTACTTTTGACTGACTTTTTGTCTTTTTTCACACTTTCTGTTCGATTAACGAAATTGGAAACGATAAATTTCATTCCGTTTTCCACACGTTCTGTGCCAGATCTCGTTCTCTGAAGTTCTACAGGTGGCAGCACCGACAAGAACAATTGTAACAGAGGTATTATATGTTGTTCACATTTTAAGAGAGATTTTGGTCCAGGATTCTGTTTTTGTTCTTCTAAGAAACGATTTTTCTCTTTCATAATTCGAGGAAGCATAAGATATTTTTGTCCTTGATTGGACGGAGAAAGGATCACGATGGCTCAGTGATAAAGCGCTTACCTGTGATGCTTGGGGTCCTTGTTTTGATCCCGGCTAAGTATGTTTATAGTGGACAAAATATTGTCCGTTAGTTTTCTCGTGGTACCCCCGTTTCCTTCCACTTTCTCGTTCCACCAATTCTTCCATCATCATTCACTTGTTTTAATCATCATCTTCCTTAGCATAACGGGTGTAATCGTGTGACGTTAAACTCGAAGATTTCACTAGATTTTTGGACGAAGAAACGAGCAGAAAGGAACATTCAGGTTACTCTTCTCCCAACACTTCTTGTACGTGGGTTCCTTGGGTCGATCCAGTTGCTGCCAAGTAGATTTTCTGGTAGACTAACACCACGCGCGTGAGTTTTCTGTTGGTTCTCCCGTTTCCTACCATTGTCTTAATTCCACCCTTTCATTCTCATAATCACCGTCTCCTTCAGCCTATATGACATACCATAATAAGCAATATTAAAAGATTTCATTTCTCTTCCTCCGAAACACCAAAATGGCATGTTCAACTCTTTCTTTCTTCTTTTTTCAGAAAAATCTTTGACACTCGTACCTTTTTGCGTCTGTATCTTACTACTCTGATTTTTTTTTTTTTTAAAGGTTTAGCTTTTCTTTTCAGATCGACAACGTACGAGACGTTGACGTACTACAGTTTAAAGTGGATTCGAAATCACCGTAATGCGTCGAACTGGATACGAACCTGGGAACCGATGCACCAAAGACGCTCACATTAGACATTAGACCAGCCAAGAGCAGTCTCTATTTTGGTATGCATTTAACATACATATTATGAATTAAACACACAGATAGTTATAAAAATAATGGTTACAACGGAAGAAAATGCAACTTATTTGATTAATACAGCAGTGGATAACAGTTACTTTGAAGAACAGCTCTGACTCTTTACAAAACAGTCGCATGCATGCATGCATGTGAAAAAATTCCCGAAATTTTATTACATATTTACTTAATTTTATTACACATTTACCTAATGTTATTACACATTTACTTAATTTTATTATATATTTACTTAATTTTCTTACACATTTACTTAATTTTCTTACACATTTACTTAATTTTCTTACACATTTACTTAATTTTATTATACATTTACTTAATTTTATTATATATTTACTTAATTTTCTTACACATTTACTTAATTTTCTTACACATTTACTTAATTTTATTACACATTTACTTAATTTCATTACACATTTACTTAATTTTATTACACATTTACTTAATTTTATTACACATTTACTTAATTTTCTTACACATTTACTTAATTTTATTACACATTTACTTAATTTTATTATATATTTACTTAATTTTCTTACACATTTACTTAATTTTCTTACACATTTACTTAATTTTCTTACACATTTACTTAATTTTATTATACATTTACTTAATTTTATTATATATTTACTTAATTTTCTTACACATTTACTTAATTTTCTTACACATTTACTTAATTTTATTACACATTTACTTAATTTCATTACACATTTACTTAATTTTATTACACATTTACTTAATCATCTTCCAAGTAAGCACCTTCGGAACACACACACACACTTGTTCCATCGCTCCTGTGATTGGTGGAAACATCGACGAAAGGCCTCTTTTTGTATCTTCCGAAGTTCAGCCTTCGCGTTGGTTTTGATGTCTTCTACGGTGACGAAATGGGTTACCGATGCTGTTTTCCTTAAAGCATTGTCACTGTAAACGGACTTTAAGGCTATTAAAGTAGGTATCTGAAGCAAATTTCGCCAATTTGTATTAAAAACTTGATATTGACGCGTTGCTCGAACTGCGGCAATGCACCAACTGATCACCATATACTGCTCTGTTTAGCTACTCTACTCGTAAACTGACTGTTATGACCTGTTCACACTTGTCATATTCATAATTAGGCAACCTAAGAACTTTATACTATACAAGATTCATTGTGATTGTATCATAAATGCCAACATTCCGGGGAATTTTTGACTGTCCCCCATATTATTAATCTTTTCTGAGAGCTATTATACTTCGTGAAAATTTTAAAAAGTCAGGATATTATACGAGAATTAACTTTTACTACTATAGATATACCACAATGACTTGACACCTAGTCTTCCGTACCAAGCGCTGCTATCGGTTGTAGGAATTCCACTCCCTTTTAGGGATGCGCACGAGACAAGAATTGTGGCTCTCTCGTCTCGAAAATGTGCTGTAAAAGTGATGTCTCGACTCGAAAAAATGTATATTTCTCTATTGGAAGAGCCGTGTCTCGACTCGAATATTGTCAGAAAAATCCTGTCTCGACTCGTCTCGTGCGCAGCCCTACTCCCTTTCGTCATCCGCTCTCTCGCTTAGCAAAAGCTAAACCCTTATTGGCTGAATGACGCGTGGATGTGTTGAGGGTGTGAGCTTTAGTTTTTGTCACGGATCAAGACATTTTGGCAGCACTATAGCAACATTATTCTCAGGTCATGCTTATTTTCCTACTTTTTTTTAAAGCAGTCTAGCAGTAAATTTCTAACAGACAGAAGGGCAAGTGCGGATTATTTTTGAGGTGAAATAGACAACATAGTGACGGTGTAAGTGCAAAACCCCGTAACTCATCAAAACCAAACTTTTCAGGAGAAAAAAAAAAACAGTTCTGCTTTTACATTATCTTATATGGGATACGTGGTTTTAAAAGTTAGTTTTTCAAGCTTTTTTTATTGGGTTTTCGTTTACGAACCTTTGTATATACGTAGATTCAGATGTGGGGAATTGAATTAAACCAAAACCTAAAATTCCATAAAAAGTGAAGATACGAGGTTTTGCACTTTAGCGATTAGATCACATGGAAACATAAGCTAATTCAATATACGCATAGATAAGCCAATGAAACAAAACAAAAATAGATAGATGTCGTCTGTATTAGGATTTATGCATTAGGACTTACAAAATACCAATCTGCATTAGGACTTATGAAGTGCTAATATGCATTAGGACTTATGATGTACGATACAAAGCTACAGCATTTGTTAGCATGTATTGTAATTCTGTAATCCTATGAAAATATTACAATTTGAGCATATCTATTTTCAGCAAGGTCACATATTTTACCAGAGTGACTCGCGTTAGCTTTTTTTTTTTTTAACTGTTAGGTTTTAGTCATCTACATCAATTATATACGGTTGGGCATCGATAACTGGAACCTCCATAACTTAAATTCCATTACAACTCGAATATTTACACATTTCCTTAACTCTCTATACCACTCAATGTCAAAATAGTCTCTATAAGTCGAATGTTTAAAAATTACAACCTCAATAAGTCGAATTTTAACGGTTTCATGATCATATTTAGAAACCTCGGTAACTCGAACTTTCGCACCTGCGAACTTCTACAAAACGACGTTTACCTCTATAATTCGAATTTCACTTGATGTGACCCTGACAGCTCGCACCTGTAGCTCTATGCTTTAGCATAACTTGATATTGTTGCTAGTCCGGTCATTGTTGCTAATGTGTAACTGTAATTGTGTGTTATTCATGTCTAGTCTGGAAAGCCCCAGCAAAACAATACATGTACGGTATTTTAGCTTTACTAGTCATCCTATTTAATTTAATGAACTTTTACAACTTCGAATTCTAGACTTTGAACGAATAAAAACTTCCCCCAAATAACAAGAAAGCTTTGACCAGTTGGAGTCTGCTTGGATTTTAGCTGTCTACGCTTGCACTATCAACGAATGCTTTCATACAATCTGCCTTTCTTTGTACTTGCAAGCTATACTTTAGACCCTTCGCACAGCGTCGTAACATCACTGGCCGTTCATTGGCTATTGACTTGCCGCCAGTGTAAAGCGCTTGCGTCAAGCTTGAATAGAACACTGAATGCATAGTTACCCCATGCACTGTAGCTTCGTTACTGGAATCCAGCTTGCAGCATGCTTGCACACTTTCCAATGAAGCCGCATGGAAGCTTGCCGACTTCCAATGTAAGCTTACAGTAAGTGGTTTGCAAGTTGTCTGCGCTACTAGGGTCCAGTTATAGATGTAATATAGTCACTTTTAATGAGGAACGCATAACCTCAGTATCTCGAATTTTTGCTGTGGCCACCTTGGTAACTGGAACTTTGATTACGTGATAACTCGGATTTTTGTCTATTCCTTTCAGCTTGGAGTTATCGATTTCCCACTGTATTTATTTTGAGTTTTTAGCTTTTGTTTTGCGTCGTTATGCAGCAATATAAGTGATGAAGTTACTATCTTTTAAGCTAACGTGTCGATGCAGAGCCCCCATTTCAAACAGTAACTTCAATCACTTATGTTGTGGGTCCAGGTAAATGGCAATTGTATTTTCATTTAACATTGGGCGGATAAAGAGTGTACAGCCCAAACGGGTCATCCGACTAAAAAAATTCTTTCACTTTAGATTGAAGACATCATATTTGAAGACGGTTTCTTCTGTTACATTCTATTATAACTCTGATAAAAGCAGTTATCTTATGTCAGGGGACTTTTCAGACACCCTGTATAGATATCTTAATGTCCTTACATTTTGTAAGCTGTTTTCAATTAGTAATCAGAGGACAAAAAGTACTGTGTTTTTCTTTCTGCCAATGAAATCAAAGCTTAAATTTTACATTCCAATAAAATGAAATGTGATTTTATTATGCATTTATATTAAATTAATGAGAATAATCAAACAGTATATTTATTCTCGCATATTTGAATATTGGTTCAGAAAATATTTTTTAATTGAAAAAAAAAACATATTTAATAAATGATATAACCTGTGTGCTATGTAGAATTAACGGCATATTAACATCTCATTTTTCAATTAGCCGTTAAAATGCAAATGACAAAGAGAGAGTGAGAGAGAGAGAGATTGGTTCGTGCAATAGCAAAAAGTTGGTGTTTCTAAATATACATTATCTTGGTAGTTACAAATGATCATTTAAACTGTTTAAACCTTGTTTTATAACTTAATCTAAGATTCAAAAACTTGAACTTTTTTAAAGCCCTGAATTATTTCCATGATTCATACTATACGTATAATAAAGGCATTTGCATGCAAGTTCTTTTTTTAATTTTTTCTTGCTTTTCTTTTCTTTTCTATTTTTTTATTTGGAGGCTATTAATTAACTTCTGATGTGAAAGTGTCATTTGCCATATTTCCAGAAAAAAAGATAAAGCAAGCTATTCTATTGATGAGGTTTTATTATTCAACTAAAACTGTCACTTTTAAAGAGGGGAGAAATCAAAATGGAGTCATATGACGTAACACCAACAGCCCACAGGTTAATAAATCTTTCAATGCATTATAAAAAAATGTGTCAGAGTCATTTATTCATTATTTCAAATGGACAAAAATTACTAAGTAGAGTACATTGTTTTATGGATTTACAAAAGAAAAATGAAACTTGGAGAGAACAGTGGATCAGAGATAAAGGGGTTACTTGTTAAGTGGGGGATCCCTAGTTCGATTCCGTGTAGTGTTATCTGCTAGACGAAATATTTTTTTTTCCACGGCCTCGTGGCGCGACATTAGTTCACCGCAATTTTCGTTCTCAAGTACTGTTTTAGCGTTCTATGATTTAAAATATAAAAACATAAATTGATAACGTAATTGTAGGAACACAATAAATAACATTTATCAAGACTTAAAGATACGCAATTAATTATAGGAACACAATGAATAACATTTATCAAGGCTTAAAGATACGCAAGTAATTATAGGAACACAATGAATAATATTTATCAAGGCTTAAAACTACGCAAGTTATTAGATACGCAAGTAATTATAGGAACACAATGAATAACATTTATCAAGGCTTAAAGATACGCAAGTTATTAGATACGCAAGTAATTATAGGAACACAATGAATAACATTTATCAAGGCTTAAAGATACGCAGGTTATCAGACAATGTAGTACAGTTATAAATATTGTTTAAATGTTATATCTAGTGATGAGCAAATGCAAGACCAAGACCAAGACTCGGGTGGTCTTGGTCTTGGTCTTGTACTGGAACCCTTGGTCTTGGTCATCCAGTCTTGGTCTTGGTCTTGGTTTTTCTTGCAAGAGTCTTGCAAGTCTTGCTTTTAAGAAATCTTATGTTTTTCATAGGTAAATTGTACTCTGGATATAAGGGATAATAAATTCTACAATACGCCAATAGTAACGGAAATACAATGTATGTTTCTAAATGTAATAGAGCTTACCTTCGTGTAAGTATGATGATAGTGTACGACATAGGCGATGTACTTTATTTATTTATTTTTTTTTTTCAATGGTTGCCCACACTTCACTACTTATAAGATAAACCACAAGGTTTTGCAATTGTTTTATATATTTTTTTTAACAGATCCAATACTCCACTGGTTTCCAATCTGGAGAGGCTACACCTGAGACGCACGAAAGAATATCAAGACGGCACAGATTACTGAAATACAATGAATTGCAAAATTATTTTTACACTCTAAAAGCGTCAGATTTTTTTTTCTTTTCAACCACGATTAGCTAATCTTTGTATTGAACAAACTTCCAATTAAATATTGAGATTTTGTTTTATTGATTCCAATATGTACTATATGGGGCGGAAACATGGACACTATGCAAAAGTGATGAAAAAATGGAGACTTTCGAAACGTGGGCATGGAGAAAAAAGGAGAGAATTGGTTGGGTTGAACGGAAACCGAATGAGAAGGTTTTAGAAATACTGTAGTAGCAGTAGGGGAGAGAATAAGAATTTTAGATGTAATTAAGAGGAGGAAGAAGAACTGTATTATGAGGGACGTGCTAGAGGTTATGGTGGAAGGAGAGGAAGGGATGAAGGAGACTGTAGTTGAAGGAAGGTACTAAAACGGAAAATTGCTACTGCAAGATGAAGAGGACCACCGTACATCGAAACATCTCAGTTGCAGCAAGTGACCTGCCAATAATGGCACAATAGCTGTGATGATGATATGATAGCAATATTGACCCAAGAAAAAAAAAGAGAAAATTAAAATAATAATGATTATAATCAAACCTCTTACTGTTCTAGAATAATTTAAGTGAAAACTGAAGATGACTCAACTGTCTATGTCTTTTGTGGAAACAGCTTATATAATACTTTTGCCTTATATTAGAAGTACAAAATAACAGCATCAATCTCCAAGTTATTTGAAATAACTACAAAATCACCCTCATTTGTGAATATGAATTATTAATTGTAGTACATGTTATTTCGCACAATCCTCGATATCTTGTATACCTAAGGAGGCTAAAAGTAACATTGATAAACAATTATTCAACGCTTAAGCATCCGTCCATGAAATCAAACTTGCTGTGGCATGCACTAATTTTCTGTTAATCTTATGAAAATGTTATTTCGATAGTAATTTTATGAGCACATATTAAACATTTCCAACAGATGCTTGAGCCTCCGGGCCAAGGCCATACCCATGTAGTCGACACCTATGGTGTACGGAATTCCGATGTTCAATACATTTCTCTTTAACTTTGAAAGAAGAATACCACTGATATGTTTTGAAATGAAACTAATATCTAGTTTAACGTCCCACATATATGCACCGAGGCTAAATGAGACAGTGACGATGAGAAATGAATGAAATGGCGGAATGAAGAAACCAGAAGGAAATGGGAAAACATACGCACACGGTGTTTGTCCACCAAAAAGGCTCAAGTGGCGCAAACTGGGATCCAATCAGGGACCCCATTCACTCCACGCAAGTTCCTGAGTGAGCATGAGGTCGAGTAAGTTCGATTTCGTTCCCCATCGTGAACGCGGGGTTGAGTGAGCGTGCAGTCGAGCGAGCACGAGGTAACATCGGCTGAGTCGTGAATTCCAATTCTCTTGTGATCGTGAGGTCGAATGAGCACGAGTTCGAAGTCAGTTTGTGAATGCGAGATTGAGAAAAATGAAATGAAATCTTGATATTGGGCAAGAGTCTTGATTTTGGTCTTGGTCTTGCATATGGATTCCTGGTCTTGCTCTTGGTTTTGCACCCCTTGGTCTTGCATCAGGATTTCTGGCCTTGGTCTTATTCTTGCATGGAAGACTGTTGCACAAACTGCAAGACCAAGACTCTTGCGCTCATCACTAGATATATCACACCTTTCGTGGACCTCTTGTGACCCAGAAGGATTCTAATAATTTCTAGATACTTTGTACATGAGTTTACAAAATTGAAACGAGGAAACCCTTTCGAGAATCGAGAAGCAACAGAATTATTCGAGAATCGAGATGGGACAGACTTATTCCAGATTCGGGGTGGGACAGAATTATTCGAAATTCGAGATAGAACATAATTATTCGAGATTTGAGATATGGCAGAATTATTTGAGAATCTGGATGAGACAGAATTATTCGAGAATCGAGATGGGACACAAGTATTCGAGAATCGATATGAGACAGAACTTTTCGAAAATCGAGATGGGACAGAATTATTCCAGAATCGAGATTCTACACCTTAATAGCAAGAAAGCTTTCGGCCAGTTGGCGCGTGCTTGGCTTTTGGCTTGCCACGCTTGCACTTGAAAAGCATATTTTCATACAATCTGCCATTTGTTGTACTTGAAAGCGATGCTTTAGACCCTTCGCAAAGCGTCATAGCATCACTAACCGCTCATTCGCTATTGGCTTTACTTGACTTGTAATACGCTTGCATCAAGCCTGAATGGAATACTGAATGAAAAATTGTCCCCATGTAACTTCATTACTAGAATCCAGCTTGCGGCATGCTTGCACGTTTTCCAATCAAGTTTGAGGCAAGCTTGGCCGACTTGCAATTCAAGCTTAGAGCAAGCAGTGTGCAACTTGTCTCTGATACTAGGGCAGAATTATTTGAGAATCGAAATGGGACAGAAATGCTATAGAATCGAGATTTGACAGAAATACTCCAGAATCGAGATTCGACAGAATTATTCGAGAATCGTGTTGAAAAATAATAATTCAAGAATCAACATGAAATAGAAATATTCGAGAATCGAGACGGAACAGAATGATTCGAGAATGGAGATTCGACAGCATTATTCGAGAACCGAGATGCGACAGAATTATTCAAGAATCGAGATACGACAAAGTTATTCGAGAATCGAATTGGAACACAAGTATTCGAGAATCGATATGAGACAGAATTATTCAAGAATCGAGATGAGACAAGTATTTGAGTGTTTTTTTTTTATGGAATTTTACAGTAAATCCTCGGATTCTTCTGCTGTATCCGTGGATGCTTTTAACTGTTTTGTTTTCCCTTTTACACAACGATTCATTTAATACAACCTTGTTAAAAAATAGAATTCTTCACACTTTAATCTTTTCAAAAGTGAGAAAGTCTTTTATTGCGCCTTCTGGTATTGTTCTAAGTACACAGAAAGAAAATAGCACATTCAAGGGCTAGTTTGTTGTTTCATTAGCCCAAAACAAAAATATCTTCTAATAATATTAATGAACATTTTTTTTTAAATATTTGAAATTAATCATTACTGTAATCAATCTTGTTGTGTCTACATATGCAATACATACTAATTGTTATACAACACACTAGTTTTCCGGCAACATAATGCCACCATTGTGTTACATGCTTGGTGTGGTATCACTTTTTATGTGCTTTGATTGGGACTTGTTCAGATACTGTATCTCATACAGAAATGTGTATTTATTTAAAACCGTAACTTTAACTTTCAAAAGCACGAAGGCAAATATTTCATGCTTTTATATGTTTACCTATTTTGCCTTTGTGTCAAAACAACGATTTAAATCAAAGCTTTAATGCAAAACATACAACGTCTAACAGTTCGAACAGAAGCAAATGAAAAAGTAAAAACATGACTGCCAATTAAAGCTAAAATTCTCGGTAACGTTTCAAAGTTAACGAAAAATATCTTGCATTTTCCCTCTAAATGTTAATTACTTTATGAGCCAAATAACCAAGCTAACAGACGGTTTGTATTAAGTCAATATTTGAAGTAGAAGTGTATCTTTCCGAAAGCGTTTCTTATACAACGATTCGGTTAATGTTTGCTTAATACGGGACCAGGAAAGAAAATTAAGTTTGTCTTTGCTGTGATAGAAATGGTTTCATTTCAACAAACAGTGGACACTGACCAAAGAACACAGATACACTAAGGTATTGAGTGTGGCCAAATATTAGATCAAAGACAGAATATTTATTCTGCGGAATAGAACTGAATGTCAGGCTTCAGAAATGACAGAAGCGAGTACATATGATGTCATAGTATTTTAATGAAACATTCCAGTGTTTGAGGTTTACGTACATCGAAATGATACGTACAAAGAGAGAACCGTATTTTAACGTTCTTTATTTAAGATAAGCTCTTAATTACCTTGGCACTATTACTTTATAGTAGTGAAAGCAATAATTGTTTCTGAACTAAAGGCTGACACTAATATGGGAGAAGATATGCGTACGTAGCAATAGATTGTCATGTTGTGTCATACGAGGGTCGGTCAATAAGTTTTTGATTTGCCATGGAGAGAATTCATATAAAAGTTTGAGATTGATACACATTACTTATCCTTTCCCACATGCGAGGGTCGATTGATAAATAATGCTTTTATGGCTGTAACTTTTCAATTTATTAATCGATTTTCAAAATTTTTTCTTTTAGTTGTGAAAAATGATGAATATATTTCTCGAAGTACTTTCCCAGTTCCTGACTGGCAATTGTAGGAACCAAATGAAGCTGACGACTGGATTCTTATACATTCAAACTGCTAGAGACGTTGAATGGAATTCTGAACTAGCTTGATGATGATTGCTGGATGATGGCTGTTTCTGCTGCGTTGAACCTTCACAGCTTTAGGGTTCTTGATGGTGGCCTGGAGTCAGCCTCTGACTCCTATGTGAGTGGGTGTTTTCCTACTTCTTGCTGCACACTTGATTATTGTTCCACGACAATCCCCTTGAAATGTATCTCCAATAGTTTGTTAATGAAGGACATTGACGTTGAACATCATTCAATCAGAAGGCTTATGCAAGTGAAATTAATGTCGTATGGTGGTGAAAGAAACACTAGTTTTTAGTCTATTGGCTAATTTACATAATGACAAAGTGAGTATAATGATTCTATACATATTTGTCTGATGATGTACGAGGACAATACAAAAATTACCCGGAATTTTGATATAATTCTTACATTGTTCACACTGAGAAAAATCAATTCTCCGGACAGCGATATATTGTACAAATATACCGAATCCTCTTGCTTTCTATACAAATCAGTACGGAGCATACTTTCGCCGTATGCTACATACACACTGCCCTTAGCTCTTACATCAAGCCGTTGCAGGATGTCTGATATTTAACAATCTTACTTATATTACATACATATATGTATGTTACATTCGTCAGCTATATGTTGTAAGCCGTTGCAGGATGTCTGATATTTAACAATCTTACTTATATTACATACATATATGTATGTTACATTCGTCAGCTATATGTTGTATACGTCCATTTGTACGTGACATCCTGACCGCCTATATTGTTTCATACGGAAAGTATGTACAGATGAAACACTTATGCGGAAAGTATTATTGTACGTTTGCTGTACGTTAAGCCCAAAAACTACAGGATTTACAAATGTAACATACGATTTTACGTACGCCACATACAATTGTTTTCCTCAGTGCATACTGACGTTCATCCTCGTTTATTTTATTGTTATATTGTTGTGGTCATGCTTCGAAAATTTTATCCTGATTCCTCCTTTTGTCTTCCTTTTGTTGCAGATAGATCATGGCCGCACCATTTGATGTTTGCACCAAAGAGAAACTACTAACAGTGATCCTATTTTTGTGGTCGGAAGGTGTATCAGGGGCCACATTCCACCAAAGACTTTCGGCACAATGTGGGAACAGTATCTTGCCGCTACGGAGTGTCTGCGAATGGGTTGAAACATTCAAAAATTATCGCACAAGTGTTACGCAGCAGTCGGACGACTATCTACAGCCACAAATGATAACAACATTGAGCGTGCAGGTGGCATAATTCTGTTAGACAGACAAGTGACTATGATGAAGTGGCACATCGACTGGAAATTAGTCATGGACAAATAAGTGAAGGACATGATGCATGCGTGGCTTGCTGCTCACAAGGGAACATCTTATATTGATAGTAGCGTTGCCCAATCAAACAATGCGCAATCGATAGAGGAGTGAAGAAAAGTGAGAAATTCAAAGTTTTACGGGCCGACATCCAGAAACACAGGAGATACAGGGGAAAGAAGGATCTAGAATCATGTGAAGATAACAATGCAAAAGATACACTGACACAGAAAGAACTTCAAAATGATTAAAGTAATCAAAATTACATTTACGCAACAGCATAGTAAAAAAACATTGTACTTACAGACATGCTCAATAACATCATATGTGATGCACTGTTGCCAACTTAGCACAAAATATACTTTTGTTAAATGGCACGGAACACAAATCATGACACCTAGCAAATCTAATTATGAGTAGAACCATACCTGTGACGTCTTGATGTACAGTTTTTCCAACGTTTGAGGATAGACCTATATGAATTCCTATATGAATCTTGGATGTAGAAGAGTACATACACTACACGATTCCAACTAGTTAAAACCAAAATATGAAACTACAAACAAGAATATGATCGAAAATACGAAGTACGAAATAAGGGACATAGTATAGTGTCAAAGCAGTTTTGCCCATAAGAAAGAATTTATGGAATTTTTCACGTCACTGTTACCGTTCGAATCCCGAAGACAGATTTAAGGAGCCATATCTTGGGAACCGTAAGTCGTACAGAGATCATATTAGTGTTGATCAGTACCTAAGAAGATGGTGAACATTTTGGTTCCAAATAGTAACCGGTTTTCCACTGACCAACTGATCAGTGTTTTCCAGATATTGACCAAACAAGTTCCCATTTCGGGAGATTTAAGGAGCCATATCTCGAGAACCGTAAGTTATCGAATGATGATATTTTGCGAATTTTACAATTTTGAGCTCTCCATTTTGAGCATGTGTCTTTGTAAAACAATATATCGTAGAACAGAACTCCTAAACGGAACAAGTGAAAAAGTTTTGGTACTCAGGGAAATTATACATGGATAGATATAGGCCTATTACAAGAATTGTTTAATGAGTATAATAATAAAGTAAATACATAGAACAATTGGTATAAAGCCTGTAGAAGTTAATAAGAAAAATTAATTCTTTTTAAGTTCGTTCTGGCAATGCTCTTTGAGCATTCTCAACTGGTTATTTTTGCATTTTAACTTTAGATTATATAGCATCATTTTTTAGTTTAACAAATAAAAGTAGTTTTTTCCTGTTTTCTAAAATTACACATGAGAATTTGTATTCACCTGTATGGTATTGATCAGCAATGAGATCCATTGGTACATGTCTCTTTTTTTTTTTTTTTTTTTTTTTTTGGAAATTTCTTTGTTCATTAAATACCAGTAAAATTGTAAAATGTTTAATCTATATATTTATTAGCATACTAGCAGAATACCTTTCCTTCGCGCGGAGAGAACACGTTTCATTTTGCACATAAACTACAACAAAATTATTACCAATCACCTTAGGAATCCCAAAAGCTATGAACTCGACACTAATATCGGTCATTTTCAATTATTTTGACATGTTACCGTCTCCTCTTACGAGTACTAATGGGAGCTGAATTTGGATTTAAACGGCATCGAAAGTGTCACTATTCATCTCAGTGATTCCGAAACTTTGGATTCAACACTTTGAACACTGCTATCGGACATTTTCGAGCAGGGCAGAATTTGTATTTAAACGGCATCGGAAGTGTCACTATTCGTCTCAGCGACCACGAAAACTATGAATTGGACACTGATGTCGTTCATTTCCTAACATATTTATAAATCTCCCCTTCCCCTGCCTCAAGTTGCACCATTAAAGCGAAATGATAAAAATCATTCCAGACCCGAACGTCATCTATGATGAAAATTTGATCGAGATCCGTCGTGTGGTTTAAGAATTATTAAATCACAAACATAATCAGTTTCATTTTTATATCTATCTATATATATATATATATATATATATATATATATATATATATATATATATATATAGAAGATTATCTACGACCTATTGCTGGTAAATATTTTTTTCAATATAATTTTCGATATTTTTACGTCCTTTCTTAAAGAGGAAAAAGTTATAAAAATTACAACAAAGAACTAATGTTAGGTAGAGGAACAAGAAAAGTGAGGGTTATGAATATAATGGGCTGTGTTTGAAGATGAACAGTCGAAAATAAAAAAAAAAGAACTATCACCTTGAAATTTTCATAAATGGTGAAATGCTAGAGAATTTTATTTGTGTTGCTGACAAAATGTGTGTATAACGTATAATACTTTTCTTTATAAAAACGAGGGGAAAAAGCGAGGGGGAAACCTGTGGAGTGATTTTGTTGGTCCGTTTTAAGTTATGAAGTTTTTTTTCTTTTTTTTTTTAAAAAAAAAACAGATTTGTTGTACAAAATAAACCAATGGAATTGTCATTTTTTTGTCCCCTTGACATCAGCCTGATTCGTTAAGATCAAACCAACTGCACTTACGAAAGAGAGAAAAAGGAGAAGAGGACTGCGTGGGGAGCAGATTTCGACATTATAGTAGCCCCGAGGAAGACGAGTTGCCAACTTCATTTAAAAAGTGAGCTACGCGCAATATTAAATTTTTAACAACTAGAGAAACAACATTATCTACAGAATTGAATACACTGTATTATTACTCTGTATTGCACTTCTGGTATTATAAGACATATTTATCACATATACAGCCGAATTCAAAATGGTGGACCAAATTTCAGAAGTGGGAGACACGGTAGCTCAGTGGTAGAGCGCGTTTACCTGTAGTGCGTACGGTCCCTAGTTCGAACCCTGACCAAGTAAGTTTGGGGTGGAGAATATCGTGTCCGTGTTTTTTTTTTTTTCGGGGTATCCCCATTTCCTCGAGTTTTCTCTTCCTCTAATTCTTCCGCTATCATTCACTTGCTTTAATCATGGTCTCCCTTAGCCTAAAAGGCATAATCGTGGAACGTTAAACTGAGGTCTCCCTTACCCTAAAAGGCATAATCGTGGGACGTTAAACTGAGATCTCCCTTAGCCTAAAAGCCATAATCGTGGAACGTTAAACTGAAGTCTCCCTTAGCCTAAAAGGCATAATCGTGGGACGTTAAACTGAGATCTCCCTTAGCCTAAAAGTCATAATCGTGGGACGTTAACGTGAGGTCTCTCTTAGCCTAAAAGCCTTAATCGTGGGACGTTAAACTAAGGTCTCCCTTAGCCTGAAAGGCATACTTGTGGAACGCGTAACTGAGGTTCTCCCTTAGCCTGAAAGGCATAAACGTGGAACGTTAAACTGAGGTCTCCGTTAGCCTCAAAGGCATAATCGTGGAACGTTAAACTGAGGTCTCCCTTACCCTAAAATGCATAATCGTGGGACGTTAAACTGAAGTCTCCCTTAGCCTAAAAGGCATAATCGTGGGACGTTAAACTGAGATCTCCCTTAGCCTAAAAGCCATAATCGTGGGACGTTAAAGTGAGGTCTCTCTTAGCCTAAAAGCCTTAATCGTGGGACGTTAAACTGAGGTCTCCCTTAGCCTGAAAGGCATACTTGTGGAACGCTAAACTGAGGGTCTCCCTTAGCCTGAAAGGCATAAACGTGGAACGTTAAACTGAGGTCTCCGTTAGCCTAAAAGGCATAATCGTGGAACGTTTAACTGAGGTATCCCTTAGCCTAAAAGGCATAAACTTGGAACGTTAAACTGAAGTCTCCCTTGGCCTAAAAGGCATAATCGTTGGATGTTAAACTGGGGTATCCCTTAGCCTAAAAGGCATAATCGTGGGACGTTAAACTGAGTCTCCCTTAGCCTAAAAGGCATAATCGTGGGACGTTAAACTAAGGTTTCCCTTAGCCTAAAGGGCATAATCGTTGGACGTTAAACTGAGGTATCCTAAAAGGCAGAATCGTGGGATGTTAAACTGAAAAAATTCATTTCATTTTTCATTTCCGATTTCAGAAATTTATTCAATGAAATCTAATAAAAGTATGTTATTGTGAAACTTGAGCTCTGAAAGGGTAAATATGAAAGTTTAGTTTCCACATTGTGTTTCCACTTTCTACCGCTAAAGATCAGCAGCGAACTGTTAAGGAAAATGCGACTTGACTGCAGAACAGAGATCTTTCTGTATGCTTGATTATCATGAAAACAAATCTGTGATTAGTGTGTAACAACTTTCCCTACCAAATAACAGAGAGGCCCATCTACGGGGAAGGCCATTCGTATACCAGCACTTTCAACGACATTGGTTGACCTACGTGCCCGCATCACAGCAGCTGTTACTGATATTGACCGCGCAACATACTGCAACAGGTTGGCAGAAGATAGACTATCTGCTTGATGTGTGCCGTGTTACTCGACGTGCTCATATAGAACATTTGTATTAAGTTTGAAGAAAACTTTGACAATTTGTCTTTCACAATAACATGTGTTTATAAGATTTCACACAAAGATTTCTGAAATCGTGTCCATCATTTTGACTTGCCCTGTATTATCACATCAGACAGTTATATAAAAACAATGTATTTGTAAGAAGTGTTGTTATGCTGCAGCAACTAAATCACAGATTAAAGATTTGTTTATCCAACTATAGTGTTTTGTTTAGATGAAGCTTTTTTTTTTTTTAAACCTATTTCGTATAACGACTCCCCATCCTTATCACCAATAGTAACTTTCGGTTTGTAATTAGCTTTCTGATTATTGTTGCTTTTGCTTAAAAAATGGTTAAAATTCTTTGCTGTTTTGTCAATAAGTACGTATATATTAAACGCAAAGTAATCTTTTCCAAATTCTTTTCCACTACTAGATTCTGATTACTTTTATCTTTTCTCCCTCGTAGGGATTCCGACCCATAGATTGAGAAATCCTGCCTTAAGCCAGGTTGTCATTCTACAAGAATTTTGTAGCTGCCATAAAAAAAAAAAAAAAATCTTGCAACCCAATCTCTCTATTTACTGTTTACACATTACATCTTTCTGAAAGCAAGGAAGATATGTCCACCCAGGCAACACTGCACTCTAGTGAACAAACAGTGAACCTCCTCATTAAAAACATGTATTTTGGCGCGATTCCTCTCCCCTTCCGAAAGAATCCATCGTTTCGGAAGCGGCAAACTGGTTTTTCCTTTATGTCAGTGGGAGATCGACAGCAGGTGGCAAGCAAGAGACCCAGAATGTTGTATATGGTTTGAGTCCTTGCAAGATGAAAAAAAAAAAGTTGTATATCCCTTTCAAAACTATGTTTACATGGAGAAATATTATAGGGCTTCAATTTTTTTCTTTTTTCTTTTAAGACAGCTACAAGATTCTTGTAAAATGACAACCTGGCTTTAGAGGTACTGAATTATTTGCAGAAATGAACACGTTCTTATATTTTTTCAAGTTTCAATTGTATTTTCTTAATGTTGTTCCACTTATCAAACATCTAACGGAGAAACTACGATTTTATTCCCATTTTCGGACAATTATCAGGCTTTGGCTTGAAATTCAATCCATCTGCCGCAGTCGTAAGTTTCGAAGTATATCCCAACTTGTCCAACAAAGATTACCCTCCAGATTGACAATCTCTGATCTTATTTCTTGACATATTTTCAAGAGGCTTCCTGATGAAAACGAGATTTCACAGAAAAGTGGTTATGTAAGCGACACGTGTAGAAGTTTTTTTTAAGTTGTCTATGTAACTACTACATAAAATGTGTTACGTAAACTTTCATGTAAGAGTTTTTCAATTCCCAAATATCTACAGACAGTTCACGGGATGATCGAGAAAATTTTGTTTTCTCCATCCAATGATCATTACTCATAACAATCATACAACTCTTCTTTCCTCTGTTTTATAACCCTTACATGGGGTTCTCATGTTTAATGATTCGCTTCCATTTAGCTCGGTCTCTAGCATCGTTCTTTATTAACTCTTTTTCTTCTAAATTCGTAACCACACAATCTACCTATCTTCTTATTAGTCTTCCTCTTTTTCTTTTCACTTCTATCTTCCCTATCCCTTTCCGACATAATGATCATTCTTTCTCTTAATTCGACCATATCACTATAACATTCCCTTTTGTATTTTTTTCCACATCCTTGTCACTTTAAATGCTGTCTCCTATTCTCTCGTGTACGGCCTTGCATAGCATAGTCGCTACCGCTCTCGCGTTTGATGCAAATGGTCCTTGGTTCGATTTCTGACGGGGACACTCGGTTGAAAATTTGTTTTTTCAGGCCAGCAATCTTTTACCGGTTAGGCAGATCAGGTTTACCCTGGATTCTAGACATTAATACATGGCAAATGCCGAGACGGAACCTAACATACAGGTCCCAATCTTTCCCATTCCTTCCTTTCTTCTTCTTCCCCCGGATGTTGTGCTAGCTGACGGACATATACTATCTCTCTCTCTCTCTCTCTCTCTCTCTCTCTCTCTCTCTATATATATATATATATATATATATATATATATATATATATATATATATATATATATATATATATAATTCTTTCGTCTGTGATCTTATCTAACCTATTAATACCATATATTCATCTCAGTATATTTATTTCTGCCATGTCTAGTTTACACACCACTACACAACTGATAAAACTAACATTTTTTTCCACGCCTTGAATATAGTAAATAGCTCATATAGAATAATGAAAAAAGTAAAGCAAAGGAAGGTCTGTACCCTAACGTTTAACTGAGCCCGTCGCTCGTCCGAAAAATGTTATGATGGAATTTGAACCCGGGAAGCAATGCACCAAACGCACGCGTATTAGTCACTAAACGGACGGGAAAGGATTTGTCCAGTTGGAGATCTGGCGAAGAACCCAATAACATCAAACATATCCTTTTAAATTTCCTCTCTGTAGCTAATACTTTTTAGCTGAAATTTGCAAGACACAAGGTTTCAAATGCCTGCAGGATTACAGAACTTTTAGGATAGTCATTGGTATGACCGTGATATAAAACTTTCTCGTTCCGTATCCATTGCATTTCAGGCATTCACCGATCTTCTCACTGTCTTTCAATATGTATTTTGAAAACAAATACGGTGAGCGTGGATATTCCCGGGGTTCTCCCTTTCCTCCCACTTTTTTATTCCACCATTTCATTCATTTCTCATTATCACCATCTCCTTTTGAATAACCGGCATAATCGTGGGACGTAAACCTTAAAAGTTTTCATTTCATTTCTTTTCTTTTGCAAACCTGATGTTTTACCATTCTAGGTGGCAACGCTGGCGCCACCTAAAGCTTCAAGAGAGCAACACAGCTACCGCCAACCCAAACTTCCACATGAATTGGTTCCCATGGCACTCACAGACAACAAACAGATCGAAGGAGGAAGAAAAAAAAGGACTCTTCAAAACTCACACTCACGGCTTTCTTAACGAGAGCATTTCTTCCTCTCATGGATCTATTCTTTTCTGTAGGGAGCATGTCTTCAATGGAACAACCAAATCTTTACCGTCTTTCTTTATTCTTCAATTTCCATTTTACGGCACCAGTTGGCGGCAGCGGAAAATTAGAGGCAGATCATAACAAGAGGGAAATGACTCATTCGCCTATTCTCCAATTATTCAGATATCAATATTCACAATGTAATGTCCTTCACATTTACTTGTTATAGAATACTTATCGCTTTCTGACTGCTGAAAATGAAGTCAATCATGACTCATAGAATTTAAGAACATACACAGACACACTAATGCCTCTTCGTCTTATATCCCAATGGTGGAAGCTTGCCTAAATTATATCATTGTAGACAGGCGCGCTCCCAGAAATTTTTGTTTGGAGGATCCAAGCTTTGAAATTGAGGATTCAATACTACAAGCCACTACATCTATATCGCATTAAACGGGTATTATTCTGCACTAAGAAAGACGATAAGTAATTGTAAAATACTTCCACCTATATTTTCAGGAAAAAGAAAGAACTAAATCCTGTGACAAACATCTTGGCATTTCAGCTAAACCAATAAAACGCAAGCTCTGACGCGACGTTGCCGAGTGGGGCTATGGATGTGGCTATGGCTAAGCAGAAGAACTATAGGGCGATCAGGTAGTAGAGAATGGACGTGGATGTGTACAAAATAAACGTGGCAATACCGTTGGCCACTCATTTGCTAGCTGCATTTAAAGGGACCTTGGAGCACCGCCTTCAAATGCCAAGATGTTTGTCACGCCGTTTAGATTGCTTTTATAAGAAAAAGAGTACAGATGAAGTGTAAGATCAAATTTTCATGTTATATCGTTTTCCTGTTAAACACATAGTTTTATTGAGAAAGTGTATAAATATATGTTAAGTTAAAAAGTTACTGGGGGGGGGGTTGCACCCGGTGTATCTCCCCGTGGATGTGCCTCTAATGGTAAGTACTCTTCCATTCTAACGAGTCTCTTGCCACCAACTCAACCCTCTGTGCACCATGATTCTCAACTAAACTCTTTGTTTTGGCATAACAATTATCTGATTTAGTACCGGCCATCTATTGTAGCTACCGGCCATCTATTGTAGCCCCTGTCGCTTCTACCTCAGCCCTGCGTAGCGTAGTAGCTAACGTTCTCGTCTTCGGTGCGAGCCTGTCCCTTGTCCGTTTCCCGTTGGGGACACTTGTTCGAGAAAGTGTAAACGCTTCTTCAGGAGAGCCATCCTGAGTAAGAATTTCCTGGTTTTCTTCATTGACAGGCAAATGCCCCATCACGCAAATGCCGGATTGGTACCTAACTTATAGGTCCCAGACCGCTTCCTTCCTTCACCCATCCTTTGTTCCTTCCCTTTCCCCGGATAGTGTTCTCGCTAAGGGACATTATCTTTCATACGTGACGGGTTAATATGGGCATAAATGCCGAAAGCTCAGAAATCTAATTACTAATTCTAATCCGCTTCTCCCTCTTTTTCCTTCTGACGTAGATTCCATCACTTCCTTTGTAGTTAAAAACCCTTTCTCGGCCTAAGAAATCAATTCATTTAACTTAACATTCCAGAGTTATGCCCTTTAAACGGATGAAGACGAATTCTTAATGAAGGGAATGATTATGGAACAACTGCTGGAATAAGTGTGTCAAAGAAAATTGAAGAACTCCCAGAAAACCCACGGACATTATGCTGCCCATCACAAACTTTCGTAGCCTGGAATCAAACTATGGACATGAGCATTCTACTAGCGTCTCCTTATTACTTCTTTAATTATTTTTTACATCCTTAGATGTCTACTAGACTCGATAGGGATACGAACATAGATATATCGAGAGGACAGTCAGAAATGTTCATGCTTTTAGAAGGATTCGAAGGACTTCAGTAAGTTGATGCTATCGCCTATTTAAACAGAGACGCTCTAAGAGATACGGAGCTAGGTTAAACCAGAACCATCATAATGTGTTGGAAATTTCAATGCTCTCACACCGAAATCGAACCCGGGATCCCATCATCAAGCACTGGCACGCTAGCCACTATGTCAACAAGGAAGGCGGGTGTGCACTGTATGTTGTGTGTAACATACCGGCGAACGCTGAGCTACTGTTCCCGTATACTTAAATTATAAAATGTAGTAGCCATAATAAATTTCTTCGAGTCCAGGTGAACAGGGGCACATTTACGTGGGAAGTCAAGCCGTTTCGTTACCCCAAAACTTTGTAACTTGATATATGTTTGAACATTTTCTGAATAAAGGTATACTTGTTTAACAGGGAAATGATTGATGTAGCATGAAAATGTAATCTTGCTCTTCATTTATACTCTTTTTGCTATAAAAAAAATCTACTTCTATCATTTTTTTTGGAAACATATAGGAATTATTTTACAATTATCTTCTTTAAGGGCGCAGAATAATACTTGTTCAATACTACATATACATAGTAACGTATGGACCCCCCCTCGAAAGTTTGAAACACTCCCAGCAAAAATTCTTTGCGCTCGCCTGCTTTTGTGTCCCTCCCCCCCCCAATCAGTGACTTATTTTGAAGGTGTTGAAAATGAACAGTTAGAGCTTGATCGTATTGCCAAAAGCCATTACAACAGAACCATTGATTTGATTTTTACAGAATATATAGTTCACCGCAATTGGTTCTACACGACTTTCTTTCCTGGGTTAACCTATGCTGCAGTCATGCCTGGTCCTCTCTTCTTGGAGGTCATGAACGAGTAACACCATTCAAACGAAACAAGTCAGTTTACTAGATATTTTGATTTCTACACATAAAGTTTTGAATTATTACAATGATACGTTGATGATCGATTTCACCGTCATTTCAGTGACTTGCTTTCTGAATTCAAATGAAATCAAATCTGTTGGTTTAAGGTGCCAGGATTATTCTCTTTTGTCTACGGGAGACAGATGATAAAGAGACGTGAATGATGATGAAAGAATCAGTGGGATATTAATGTGGAAGGAAACGGGTCTAACAGAGAAACTTATGGACACAATATTGTCCACCACAAACTTACGTGGCCTTGAAGGGGCCGCTGTGGCTCAATGGTATTGCGTTTACCTGTGGAACTTAGGTCCCTGGTTTGATCCCAGCTCGCGCCAAGTGTACTTTGTGATGGATAAACACCGTGTGCGTGGGTTTCCTCGGAGCTCTCCCTTTTCTTCCCACTTTCTTCATTTCATCCTTTCACTCATTTCTCATGATCACCTATCCGGCATAGCACTGGAAAGTAAAACTCAAAGATTTCATTACGTGGCCTTGGGTCGAACCAGGGACCCCATGCACCAAAGGTAAGCGCTCAAGCAGTGAAGCGCTGTGTCTCACGTGTTTTTTTTTTTTTTATTATTCAAAGATTCACCTTATGTTGGCTACACAGAAAAATATCAAATATTGTAAATGTGAGCAGCGTTAATTGCTACAATATTTAAATTGTTATTTTTTTAAAACATTACTTACGTTTTAATGATGGAAGGAGAGGATCAAAGGAAGTGTGCTACAATCTGAAATTGTATAATATACAAAGTTCACATACACATAATGAATAACAGGTTAATTTAAGTATTCAGTTGTTAATATGAACTTCAAACAGTGGGTGTAAGACCCAATTCTCCGGTTATCTATTATGCGTTGTGCCACCAATTGTTACGGCTCTAGCACGAGACAACTGAAGATGGAATTTTCGTGACTAGACTTTACTGTTACGGGGCCTTTTCGAGACGAGACGTATCAGAATTCCGTTTCGTGGGCTACACTAATCTAGATATACTGTATAGGCCTGGGATGGTTTTTATCATTTCACTTTGACAGTACGTCTTAGGAGAGGGGAAGAGAGAGATATTAAAAAATGATCGAAAATGACCGATATTAATATCGAATCCGTAGTTTTCGGGATCGCTGAGGTGAAGAGTGACATTTCCAATGTCATTTAAATCCAAATTCAGCCACTTACAACATACGGGAGGAGGAGAGGGTGATATCTAAACGATATGTGCATTTAAAGGTTTTTATATCAACCCAGAGAAACGGGTAATCAACGCTAGTTTTTAATAATCTAAAAATTTCAAGTACTATTTCTGACCGATTAAATTGCTAATTATTGAAAGTGCTTCGGAAAATGTTAACTATTGATCTGGCGATTCGTACTTCAGCCAGCAAAGAACTGAGACAAAAAAGTAAAACACAAAATGAACGAAAATAAAAAAATAAAAAAGAGGTTAATCCTTTCTCTTCTGATTTAAGAATAGAACGTCGTATATAAAGAGGAACCGTTGCTCAATGACTTCGACTTCCTTCCTTGAGCACACGACATATTCTGGTCCTTGCCTTGCCTTTGCCTGTCATAGCTAATCACGGCTGAGTCGATAAATGTCATCCTAGGATGACGCTTTCCTACGTCGATATGTTTACCTTTGACAGGGGATGAAGACCAGATAGAAAGGGGAGGAACGAGAAGGGTAAAAATATTGAGGAAAGGGAGAATCTCCTGTGGCTCTAGCGCGTGCAGAAGACATAAAGTAGTGGAGCCGTAGAAAAAACAGATGAAGGAGTAAGAGTAGGTGGGGTCAAAAGGCTCTCTTTCAAGTGGTTTCCTTCGTCCATCCAGACGATCACGACGAGTCAACAATCACGAAGAATGAGCCACGTAATTTTGTTGGAGACGTCACAAAGTTGAAGGGAAACGGAGTGGAAAGAGAATACGAAGATTTTCTTTCTTTTCTGTGCAATTTTTTCCCCTAGAAATTACTCTTTAAAAGTCCACCCTTTGGTTACTCTTAATTCCGTAAAACGTATCTTTATCCTACTGAAAACTATTTGTAGTAAGAGTTTCGTAAGTGACACCACGTAGTGTAGTTGATAATACTCTCATCTTTGATGTGGTGCACAACATCGTACTCCTATGTTTCCTCCTACTTTCTCATTCCATTAGCCTAAAAGGCATAAACGTGGGACCTTAAACTAAAAAAAAACATTTCATTTTCATTTTTTCGAATTTGATGCGAGTGTTCGGGGTTTTATTCCAGGTGGGGACACTTGGTTGCAAAACTATAAAAGTTTTTTTTTTCAGGCCAGTCATCATGAGTGAGGTTTTCCAAAGTGTTCTTGATTTCCACTAGGCAAATGCCGGGGTGGTACCTAACATACAGGGCACAGGCTGCTTCCTTCCTTCCCTTTCACCAAATAGTATACTCGCCGAGGGACGTCATCCTTCATATATGTGACGAGCTAAATGACCCTCGTTGACGACAGCCCAGAGATCTAATTCCTATTTCTTACTCCTAATCCTGAGAATTTCGTAAACATATTGTCACATTTTTCTTGAATCAGTGCCCTTCCAGTACGCCTCTGATGCACGATGTCCTTAGTTCGATTTCCAGCGGGGAAGCATTATGGTTGGTTCGGATGCCAACTTTAGCTGTAGGCTTATGACTCATACAGCTTCGGTGCTGAAAGGGTCGTTAAACTCCATCCCAATCAACTGACCATCTAGAATTGATTTGTTACCTACTTTTTAAAAATCAACTGCAATCTATCCTTTTTAACGTATTTAGTACTAGTGAAAACAATTATTCAAATTTAAAGTAGATACGATGAAATATTCAGAAAAATGCTTATAATTACTTGTGACAATAGTTTCTAAAACTTATCGTTTTTTCCAATGCTTAATTTCTTCAATCAATATATTATTATTATTATTATTAGTCTATTATTATTATTATTATTATTATTACTATTATTATTATTATTATTATTATTATTATTATTATTATTATTATTATTATTATTATTATTATTATTATTATTATTATTATTATTATTATTATTATTTTAAAACTACTCAAAAGATTATTTACAAAATGTCTGAGTGTGATAAGACTCCTAAATATAAAGAAAAGATAATCATTCAGTTTTACGTTCTAGAGTTATACCGTGTAGGATAAAGGAAAGGGTAAACATGAATGAAATGGTGGAATGAAGAAAGTGTGAAAACACCTAGAAAGCTCACGTACACGCTATTTGTCCACCACTTGGCGTGAGATGGGATCGAACCAGAAACAACGCGCACCATAAGTAAACGCGATATCACATTTTATCTTAAAAAAATAACTTCTTGACTTCTTTTCTCTTTCTATCGCTGTTCAGAACTACTCGACTCGAGAGGGACACGAACTCAGAAACACCGAAGACAGTTAAAATCCCACCCTTACTACTACAGAGGAACTCCAGTCCCTAATGAATTGCACTTAACCATCATCATCCTGACGCCTCAGACCACTCGACTACACCCACCAGCTGCTAACATATACCCTATTACAAAATTTCATTAATGCTGCTACAGAGGGACTCGAACTTTCAGTGAGTTTCACCTATCCGTCGTCAGCCTAACACCTCAAACCGCTCGGCTACACCCACCGGCTGCCAACATATCCCCCATTGTAAGGTTCCGCCTATGCTATTATAAGAGACTCGAATCCTTAATGGTATCACCTAACCATCGTCAGCCTAAGACCACTCGACTATATCCACCGGCTCCACTGAGACTCCCAATGCCTCCTTTAAAAAGAAAGAAAATGCAGTTAAATGCTAGATTTAATATGTCGTTTCGAAAGACTTATAAATATTATCAATACTTAATTTATTTAATTAATATACTACTTATCTTTTTAATCTAGTATAAAATGATGCTTTCAAAATGCCTGAATACTTAAAGATCCTAGAATTTCATGCTGATAATTATTTGTGATAAAAGTTTGAATACTTATGGACGTTATCAATGCTTAATTTCTTGAATTGATAGTTATTTAATTTTTAATCACCTTTTTAAAGTGTCATTTTCGAAACAATTCAGTGTTAGTGGAAAACATCCTTTTTAACGTAATAATAAGAAACGTCCAGATTATTGCTGATATTTACTTGCGATGAGATCTTCTAAAATTTTAGATGTTATCAATGGTTAATTTCTTGACTTTTCGTTTAATTTCCGTTGTCAATCCTTAATTTTTTGAAATGCCTTTTAATATTTATTATAAATGCTTAATTTCTTGAATCTGTGTGTAAATTTTGTTATCAATTTTTAATTTTATTTAATTTCTGTTATCAATGCTTAATTTCTTGAATCCGCGTTTAATTTCTCTCAGCAATACTAATTTCGTTGAATTCGTGTTTAACTTCTGTTACCAATGTTTAATTTCTTAAATTTGTGTTTAATTTTTGTTATCAATGCTAAATTTCTTAAATTTGCTTTTAATTTCTGTTATCAATGTTTAATTTCTTGAATTAGCGTTTATTTTTTATTTCAATGCTTAATATCTCTATTTTTCTATTATTTTTTTTATCAATGCTTAATTTCTTGAATTTGGTTTTAATTTGTTATCAATGTTTAATTTACTGAATGTGTGTTTAATCTCATTTATGTTATCAATGCTTAATTTCTTGAATTTACGTTTCACTTAAATCCCAGCCAAAGGACAATAGTTAGGCTTGCAGAGATTGGCATGTAATTATCCCGCAAAGAACCCAGAAATGTTCTACAGTATAACCGTAGAAACCCCGTTTCGAAGACATAAACAGACATCTGTTTTCCCACAACACGTCTAGTATCTAAAATAGAACGTCCCGTGGAGATTCCTTAAAAGTCCAAAGAACGTTTATGTGATGTGTGGGTTACCACTAATATTTAAATGTTAAGTAGTTAATAATTATGAATACACTTGTATTTTAACTACGATTAAATTGTCACTTAATGTCAATCTGAGTTTACACCCTCACACATATAATAATTTTAAGTGTAGTTCAGTGATTGCCAAACCTTCATTCCTTCACTGAGTTGGCGCTAACGACACGGGGTGTTGACAACAACTGCATGTTTCTCCCGCGCAACTACCACTATCAGCCTCATCTTACAGTTGATTGAAGTTGTTCACGTTATGTTTTTCGTGTGTATATTAGACATTTACTAAATCTTGTTTTTCGTGTGTATATTAGACATTTGCTAAATGTTGTTTTTCGTGCGTATATTAGACATTTGCTAACTGTTATGTTTTCCGTGTGTATATTAGACATATCAGACATTTGCTAACCGTTATGTTTTTCGTGTGTATATTAGACATTTACTAAATGTTATATTTTTCGTGTGTATATTAGATATTTGCTAAACGTTATGTTTTTCGTGTGTATACTAGACATTTACTAAACGTTATGTTTTCCGTGTGTATATTAGACATTTGCTAAATGTTATGTTTTTCGTGTGTATATTAGACATTTGCTAAACGTTATGTTTTCGTGTGTATACTAGACATTTACTAAACGTTATGTTTTTCGTGTGTATATTAGACATTTGCTTAACGTTATGTTTTTCGTGTGTATATTAGACATTTACTAAACGTTATGTTTTTCGTGTGTATATTAGACATTTACTAAACGTTATGTTTTTCGTGTGTATATTAGACATTTGCTTAACGTTATGTTTTTCGTGTGTATATTAGACGTTTACTAAACGTTATGTTTTTCGTGTGTATATTAGACATTTACTAAACGTTATGTTTTTCGTGTGTATGTTAGACATTTACTAAACGTTATGTTTTTCGTGTGTATATTAGACATTTGTTAAACGTTATGTTTTTCGTGTGTATATTAGACATTTGTTAAACGTTATGTTTTTCGTGTGTATATTAGACATTTGCTAACTTGGATAGTTTGATTTCATATTTACTAGACATGTAAGTTTATAGGCAATTAACAAATGTAAGATACTTAAAAAAAGTTGATAGTTCTTTTAGTTAGTAGCTCACAGTAGGATTTAAAAAAGGTACGGTAAGTCAGAAGCTTCATATGTTTGGCGACTTCTGGTGTAGTTCAATTGAAATATGAAAACCAAGTTTGCAACTCTGATTATTGCCAATACAATATGTGAAGACAAGCAAGTCGGAAGCAGGGAGAAAAATGTCGATTGAAAATGAATTGAATAGAAAAAGAGGCTCAAAGATTGATCAAAACCAGGAAAGCGCGTACAAATGTCACCGACAGGGAATGAATGAATGAGCGAACGGAAAGAAATCACAAAGGGAAAGAAATAGGAAAAGAAGGGAGAGAGAGAGAGAGGGAGAAGATACATATAGACATGGTAACGGATGTAGTACATCTTGAGTCAAATGGAGAACGGGGGATATCTAGATAAAGGAAGCGATGTATGCTTTCAGCCTATGATGACGGCGTTCTGTGGTCGGTCGAAATATCAATTGGATTGAGAATAAATTAAGCCATCAGTGGTGAAATAAATAGAAACGAAAAAGGCCATCCGTGGATAGATTGAAGTAAAAAGGGGGAAATCAATCGGTCTTTTTTGTCCTTTTAGTGTTCCTTTAAGACTGTATCTCTGTCACACACACGGACGTTCAAAGAAAAAAAAATAGAGAGACTTCAAAGCAAAATATAGAAATATCGAAAATACATCAATAAAATGTTACTCTTTTTTATTATTTATTTAAAAAATGGGGGAGTGCGTTTTCATTTACTTATACAACATGAAGTAGAGAAGAATTATTTACTAGAATGATACAGTAGATATTTCCTTTATCTTCAGCCTCGTCATAATAGGTATTCTGCCATTATTGTCAGATCACTCGCTGCAACTGAAAAACTTCCATCTTCCACTTTCTTCTGCTAACCTCATGGTCTTCACGTACGGTTTTTATGTTTTTATATCGTCCATTAATTGTAGTCTTCGCCCCTCTTCTTTTTTCCTGACACCATGCCCTCTAGCAACACCCCTGATGATACAGTTGTTTCTTGGCCAATGTCCATTCCTTTAGCTTATTTTGTTATAACACACAAGTATTTCATTCATGGGCGCCCAAAGAAAATGTCCTAGGGAGGGATTGTATTAAGAAAATCTTTAGAAATTTAAGTTGTATTCGTGAGCCAGAGGGGGTCCCGAGCCCCAGCCTGTCCCCACCTTCGGGCGCCCATGATTTCATTCACTTGTTTCGTCTTTCTTTTCTTTAAAGCAGGTTTTTTCAACCTGGAGGTAGCGACCCCTAGGGAGTTCGCGAGAGGAGATTTCATGGAGGTCGTGAAGATAAGAGAAAGAGATAAATATAATTAGAATCTATATCAGAAAATATTTTAAAATATTATTTTGAATTTTGTTCTGATAGCCAATTTTTATTTTTATACATATTGCTAAGAACAACAAAAAATAGGTCTACCTAATATTTTCAACAAGTGCAGAGTTGTTTAAAAATCAATTTAAATGAAAGAGATCTGATATGAAACTAATGAGAACTGCATATTGAATACCAGAAAAATACAAGTCCAACAAAATCTGCATATTGAAATACAATTAATATTGAAAGCTAATGAGATATACCTGAGGATGGTGTGATTTCACTAGTGCGGCAATGTCCGGTTCAGTCTTCGGGACGCACATTAACAAGTCATTTAAAATACTCAATAACTTTTTTTAACAACTGTCCAATTTTTTAAACCAAAATTAGAAATTACTTTATTTTTTTATTATATGACCCAAAATTAAGTGAGTTATGAAGTTTTAAAAGTTTCAAACGGCTTCCATTTTGAAACAGTATCACGGATCGGATTCGATATTTGTAATATGAATGAACTGACCAAATTTGTTTTTAATCCATTCGCTTTTTAGGGAAGTTACTATATCCACTGTATACAAGATATGGATTCTACTATTATGGAAATAAATGGATATCGTGAGATCTCTGCAATAGGTACTGTATATTAAAAATACCACACAAGCTTATTACAAACCAGAAACTATAAAATAGTCGCTGGCAAGAAGATGTGATAAAAATGAGGATCGTGAAAGGAATTAGGTTGAGAACCACTGGTTTGAAGGATGCACAGTTATTTTTTTTTATCTTAAGAAGCACTACTATCTAGATATTCAAATATCATTATTGTATCGTAGTTAGCAAGGCATGTACACTCATGTCCAAAATGATTGTCGCATATCTATAACTGTCTTCTTGTAAGAATATAATTTGATAATCATTTTGCAGGGTACTTTTAATGCTGTTACAATGTATTTTATATAATCGGGAAAGGTATATTTGTGGTAAATTTCATAGGAAAAGAATTATAAATACGAAAATTAGGATGAGTAAAACAAAATGTTGCTAAATGGACACGAAAGTTATTATATTTTCGTTCAATTGTTCTTATTTACTGCTCTTTTGACATGACATTTGCCACATACGTACGTGTCTTTGCCGATTATACACACACTAACATTATAAGAAATATGGAGCGAATTCGTTATCAAATTATATTCCTACAACAACATATTTATAGACATGCGGCAATAATTTTGGATATGAGTGTACCTATTATCCGTGGGATTCAGATTTTATCACCGACGGCGACAAGAAGTATTTCTTTTATCGTTGTAAACAAGTTTCAATACGGCTTTGGATTCGCCCAGCTTCTTTAAAACATGTATTTAGAGACAATTTACATGAGAAACCGTTATCACGACTCACTTATCTGCTTTCGATTTCGAGCCATTTTGAAAATCGGCATTTATTTTCGCGTTTCTAAACAGCTGAAAACGGAAAGCCACTAGGTGACTTGTGATAACGGTACCACACGCAAAATAATATTGTCTCGGGCGTTGTTGTTCCATATTTCAATTATCTTTTATCTATTTGAAGATATCACATAATTACTGTAAAATTAGCGGTATTTTAATTTCGCCGGGATGAAGACTCTTAAGAGTATATGGACTCCAAGAGGGTCTTTGGTATACACATTATCAAAAGTTGCCAACCCTATATAAGAGTACACAGACTTCCAGGACATACTGCACAATGAAAGAAAAGTCAAACTGTTAGAACTACCCTGAATTATTTTTATGTTACAATGTTACTTGGTCAAACGTTATGCAAATCAATACATATTCCTCGAAACATCATCAAATCAATACTGTCAATGCTCCTTTGTAAAAGTTTATAAAATCACCAAAAGACGTACGTATCAATTAGTTGTTTCCCCCGTTATGAGCTTGACAAGACACGAGGTTGAATATCTATATATATAAAAGAGAACGCACAAATCCTTTGTGAACTCATCACGCTAATACGGCTGAACCAATTTCTTTCATTTTTGGGGGGTTATTAGGATTTGGACCCTAGATGGTTTTTATCATATCACTTTAATTTTTAATTACCAGTGTCTTGAGATAATTGACCATTCAAGTGTCCATACGTACAAATCCTTTGTTATTAGTTCATCATAGGTAAAAATAAACGTATTTATATGCAACCCGCATGACCATGTGACTCGGCGGGTTAACATAAATGACAGGCGCTATAATTTTAACATTTACTGCAATTTGAAAGCGAAAAAGTAAAAATTATCTAAGTAACAAAGTTTATTGCGTTCCGGGGTGACCGCAGCGAAGCGGGGTGAACGCTGCTAGTAATAGAATATAGTTATTGATGATTGCATATTTAGGCAAAGGACATAAGCGAGAAAGCAACCAAAAAACAACTTTTCATTACGTCTCAAGCCTTTATTCACCTGACGCCTTCGTTGCGTGGCCTTTTGAACTCAGGGTGTTTGTTAAATGTCTTCATACCACTCTGTTCCCTGATCGATTGACTCAAGTGATTGATGAAGCCATTCCAATCGATTTTCCTATAACGTTCCTCGTCGACTGAAAATCGCCGCAACAGTCCCCTAAAGAGGAAAAAAGAGTTACCCCTTCCCCTATGTCTTTTAAACTTCGAAGAGAACCACATAAAAAAAGAAGAAGAAGAAGAAGTTGGGTAAAAAAAAGGAGAAATATCTTGTATCGTTTTTGGGGTCCGTTGCTCTTCTAACGTCTTCGCGTTAACATTTGAGCGCTACCCTGGAATATTTCCAAAGTAGCTCCAGGGAGAGACAACCACATAAAATTGCCACCTCAAAAGATTAGAGAAGAGAATGATGTAATGGAAAAAGCCAGTTTTTAATATTTTATAACTTTTTTCTTTCTTTTTTTAAATATATTACGTAAAAAATGTAGATATACTTGTCTAGCATTTGGCAGATTCATGAGTTATAAGATGGTGATTTCTTTTTAACTCTTATCTATATGTTTAATAGTTTATTTCACTCATTTGTAATTTAACAATGAATGAAGTAGAATCATATTCCTTTACGATTGCGGGAAAGATAGAGAGAACAAAAAGAGCAAAGAAGAGGATTTCATGAACTAGAGTAGAACGAGTAAAGCAAACTAAGGGATTGCACGAGCTAGAGTTGAACAGGTAGAGCAAAGAAGGGATTGGACCTCATAGACTCTGTGCTGAGTCCAGGAGGTCCGCGTATACTGCAGAGGCCCGAAAACTACTGAAGCCAGTCGACAAATACATTTTACCCAGTAAAAGATCATAAAGACTTTATTTGTGGATATGTTGTATGTACCTAAGTACTAGTTAAAACACAAAGTTTGCGACCTCCAAGATACTGTGTTAACACCAGGAGACCCGTGCATACTCCGAGTGATTCTGATAATTGCTCAGTCCAATGCGACAAGTATATTTACGTTGTTAAAGGTCGTAAAATCTTTATTTTTGGCTACGGTTTATGTATTTAAGTACTAGTGAAAACACCAAGTTGTCGACCCCGTAGACCTCATGTTTTACACCAGGAGGACCGCATTTCCTTCGGAGGACACAGAAAACAGCTTAGGCCAGTCAACAACATATTTTTCTTGCATAAGATTATACAAAATATGTGCTTGCATATGTTTTGACCAACCGAAGAATTTATTTTTGTATGTGCTTTGTCCACCTAAGTGGTAGTTAAAACACTTTACAAAACATATAGGGTAGGGTAATTGAAAAAAATGTTCATGAATTTTGGAGAGTGACTCACAAGACAGTAATGTATAAAACACACTGTAGCGTTGCACTCACTGTATAACAAGTGTGGTTTGATTTCTTAAATGCAAAACAAAGACAGAACAAAAACATACAGGTGCAGCGGAAGGATTACAATGAGCATGCGAGAACCTCATGGTAGATAGCTGTAGTACGTATAACAATATAATATAAGATCATGTCGAGATAATAATGAACGTATAGTACAAAAAGAAAAGGAAACAAAGAGGGAAAAATGTACTAAAGCAAAGAATTGATTTCAGATGCATATAATATCAATATAAGACAAATTACATTCAGTAGAATATTAAAAATAAGCGTTATCACTTAATAAATGTATACATACCGAAATCTAGTATCAGTATCACTGGGCTCATATTCTTTTTTGATATATATTTCACAAACATGTAAGGACTGCTATCAGAACCGGTTTTACTTTTTCTTATCATATCAGAATCGGTTCAAGAAACACTCCTGTCTTCACTCTCAGAGCTGGGCCCAAAACCACTTCGTATGAAAACGGTTAGTGAACCGGTTCTTGAACAGCAGCCGAAACTCAAAACCGCTTCCAGAACCTAATCGACCTTTTCCCTAACATCTCAGAACTGTTCCCGGAACCAGTTCGACTTTTTTCCTAACATCTCAGAACTGCTCCCAGAACCGGTTCTACCTTTTTCCTAACATCTCAGGACCGGTCTGAGTATCGGTTCTTCAATTTCTTCATGTCTCATAACCCATTCAAGAACCGCTCCTCTTTGTCCCTAACATCTCAGAGCCGGTTCGTAAACCACTTGTTGAAAAAAACAGAATGGTTATTGAACAACAACCACAATCCAGAACTGGTTGAGAGCCAGCCCGGAGCGTTTTCACAAGAACCGGTTCATTTTCCATTCCTGAGGGTTTCCCATAGTCCACTACAAACAAGATTTCACTAAACACAATGTGATAGAAATTACGAGGATGAAGCATCATCTTAAATATTCTATCATATGACTATCAGATCAAATGACACAAATTGATGGGTTTATACGCATTACGGTTCCCGTCATAAATTTACCGTGTAAATTTATTCAGTTTACCGTGTAAATTTGTTTATTCTTCCTTTATTTTCCACTATGTATATTCTTGCTCTTCATTCCCTTTTACTCTTCTTTTCATCAAATTTTTCTCATACGTCAATAGAAAGACTTGAAGAGTACAGGGGGAAAAACGATCATAGTTACAAAACTGACAAAATGGCGAAATTCAGTTGAGGAATACAGCAGATGCAGTAGTTTGCTCGCGTAACAAACAGAGTCCTCTGTAGAAACGGCTTAAGATATTGTATATAGGGCAAAAACAATCATAGTACACAGTTTCAACGAAGGAGAGATCAGAATCCGGACAGGGTACATCACATTGAATTAAATAATCAAGGTAACTAATATATCTGCGTTATTTTTCAGGTTACTAACAAGGCTAGGATTTGTGAAAACATCTGTTCAATTACTGGTCACACTACTTTCCTGCTTACTTGCTTACTGCAACATTGTGTTAATATAGCAACCTTACTAGGAATGATTCCATTCCGGGACCAAGTTCCTGGGGAAACCCTATATTTCGTCTGAAAGTTCTTGCCATGGGAAGTACGAAACCGTTTTTGAATCGCGGGCAAACCCGCAAACTGACCTTATATAGAGCAGTTTGTTGGTGTTTGTGACCCTGTATGGTATATTCCACAGAAGTAAAAATGAATGTTATGACGCATACGCGTAAACCCCTGAGCCCATGATGTTCCTGTTTGGCTTACTGCTAGAACGTGACTCGGGGAAGGATTTTATAATATCATTTTGCACCCAAACGTTCCCATTTCAGCAGTGTTGCCAACGAATTGTAAATACAATGTGGCAGATGGTTTCTGTACCACTTGATGTATATCCATGAAACGTGGCATAAACATCATTCGTCACTAGAGGAAATATGCAATGGAAAACATAGTGTGACTGTCCCCGTCTCCCAAGCACCCCAGTGTGGCAGTGTTGCCAACCAATGGGAACATTCAAGATTTTTGCGTGAAGTCTACAGTATTGGAGGATATAATTATACTGTGACCCACACTAGGTTTGTAGGATGTTAGTGAATCCACAAGCACCCATGTTGTCAGTTATGTCCGCCAAAGCGGTAGACTTCATGCGAAAATCTTAAATGTTCGCATTGGTTGGCAACACTGCCACACTGGGGTGCTTGAGAGACGGGGACACACACTATGTTTTCCATTGTCCAATGCTGCTTTTGTCTCATTTGTCATATATTCTTTCAATAGCATTCATGCCATGTTCAACATTGTGATGTTTACACTTGTTGACAACACTGACAACCTAGAATGGTTGGGAGACGGCCACACTCAACATATTTATTTTGCTATAGTTCGTGTGATTCTTCTGCTAAGCTTGGTGTGTAAACGCCTCATCGTACGGAACCTGTTTTACAATTTCTTATTTTACTACTTGTTTGACAATACTGACAAACTGGGGTTCTTGGGATTGGAATATGTCCGATGTATATTTTCACTAGTGACGAATGATGTTTATGGCACGTTTCATGGATATACATCAAGTGGTACAGAAACCATTTGCCTCGTTGTATTTACAATTCTTTGGCAACACTGATGAAATGGGAACGTTTGGGTGCAAAGTGATATTATCAAACCCTTACCCAAGTCATGTTCTAGCAGTGAGCCGAACAGGAACATCATAGGATCAGGGGCTTACGTGTGATGCATCGTAACATTCATTTTTATTTCTGTCGAATATACCATGCATAGAGTCACAAACACCAACAAACTGGCCCCATATAAGATCAGTTTGAGGATTTGCCCGTCATTTGAAAACGGTTTCGTATTTCTCATAGCAAGAGCTTTCAGTTACATTCAACATTGTTTCCTTCGATTGCCATCAGAGGCGGAGTTAGGGGCGCGCGGAGCCTAGTGCCAATAATGACCAGGCGAGACCAGAGTACCGGAAAAATAGCCAAGCACCGACACTCTACTTCTAAAGCCGAACGCGAGGCCCTCCTAGGCCTGGGGCCTGGTTGTCCCATTGGTCACAACGAAACTCCGCTTTTGGTTGACATATTACAGTTTCCCCTGTATTGTCCTATCGTACTTTTCGTACATTACAAAGAAAATCATAGTATATGTATACAAGTTTTGTGGTAACATAATAATCACAGTATTACTGTAGCTATAACATTCCCTTTGTAGCTACAACTTCATGACAAGAAGAAATAAATATTTATGATGTTACAAACAATTTACAGCACGTCTAATATGCTGAGACTTCAAACTTCAAGAACACTCTCCTGCATAGAGCCATTTCCATTTTCCACTGAAAATTCCCCACAGCTACAGAAAATTGACATAGAATAATCAACGTAGCTTTTCGTACTGAAGAAAAACGTACCTTAATCATTAAGCTGTGTCAACGTTTTCGAAAATTATCGCATGTTGAATTTAACTTTAGAGTATATGGACAGATGTACTTTTTTTGATTTTAAAAGAATGGAAAGAGATAGAAACACAGTTCTTAGGAAGTTTCAAAGAGACAATATCAAGTCACATCAAATAGTACTAGAGCGGGTTTCCAGAAAGTTTCGGAACATTGCTTAAATTGGGATGGACTTTGCTGAACTTGTTTGAAAGTAGAACGTATTTTATCTACACAAACAAAAATTTTAGAAATGATCCCAAAAAATGGATCAAAAGATTGAGATTTTGACCAAGAGGTTAGAAATGATCCAAAAAATGCATCAAAAGATTGAGATTTTGATCAAGAGGCTTAGGAATGATCCAAACAATGTATCAAAAGATTGCGATCTTGGCCAATAATTAGTATTTGGATCACGGATCACAAAATTTTTGAACGGCCCCTAAAACGAGTTTTAGTATTTTTTTTTTCTTTTACGGAATAAGGACATCATACTGAGTTAAGTGACAGTTTTGGTTTGGCTACACTATATGCAGTTCTCCAGATATAAGGCCTTTAATTAGGGATGGTACCGAGTCCGAGACGAGATCGAGACTAGTCTCGGACTCAGTACCATCCCTAAATATTTGTTAATTGCTTACATTTCCACCTCACAATTGTTTTTACTTTACACTGTTTTTTCAACCGTACGTTTTAAGCAAATGCTGCATCAAATTATCTTGTCTGGCTTTTGTGCTAGTGTTGGAACTGGTTTCGCAGTAAATTCCATCCCGAATTAAGCAATGTTCCGGAACTTTCTCGAAACCTGCTTATAGTACCGTTAGATGTGCCTTGATATTGTCTCCTGGAAACTTCCTAAGAACTGTGTGTCTATCTCTTACGAGCACTTTTAAGTCCGCAGGAGATTTATGTTTCTTCGTTATTTGGAAATTCTCAACCCAGTGCTGCTTATGCATGACTGCTGCTTTTGAAAACGTTTTCAAATGCTTACGCGCGACGGCTTCCTGACCATATCATAATGGAAACAGCAATAGGACGAACATATCTTATCCATGGCAAACTGTAAATATTACATAACACATCAAACAATTATTATTATTATTATTATTATTATTATTATTATTATTATTATTATTATTATTATTATTATTATTATTATTATTATTATTATTATTATTATTATTATGCATCGCTTACAATTTTTCGTATTCATGTTGTGATATCAATTTCCGGAGTTCTGGTTGATTTCTTGAGAAAGAAACTTTTGCTTTAGTCGATCCTACGTCGCTTCGATCCTATGCCTTTTCAATAGTACGCAGTTTTTGCACAAATGGTAGCCCTAACTCACACAGGAATGTGATCGACAAGAGTTTGTAATTGAAAGCAGCATAGATTAAACACATAATAAAAATATTATTTGGCGCATGATTAAAACTTACAAGGGAATATTCCGAGTTGGTGGATTCAATTGCTGAAAATGATTGCTACCACTGGATTCAGCACCAAAAGAAACGAAGAAAAAGAGAGTTTAGTGGCAGACCGTATACAGGGTGGGAGATAAGTGAGGACAAAGTGTGAAGATAGAACATTAAAAATGTCTAGAAATGCCATGTTAATTTTGAAACGAGTACAGGGATTAAGCTCAAATGTTGGATATGAGATATACATGTAGAGCTCCACTGAATAGGCGTAATGTGAATCATGGGGACATCTGAAAAGCCGCCATGTTGGAATTAGCACAAGAAGAATGTACAGGAAAGGAGTCATGTGACATATAGCTCTTGACACACACCGTCTATTGAAATCAATAGTGGCCAATACAATTTGAGACATCTGTTGAATTGCAACTGTAATGAAAATTAAGAATGGTTGTGCAGTAGATACAAAAATGGAGACAACAGTGGCCACAATTGAAAAACGATAAAGATGGACAATCGGGATCGTCACAACTGTCTCCGGTATTAAAATTAAAGCAGTAGTCGACAGGTGTCATGAATGCGCCAGGTGTTGTTTGAAAATATCCAGTTTTGAAGAAAGCATGCCTAACCATAGCTTGGAACCTTGGTACTGTAAACTGGAAGTGGGTGAGTGATTGCAACTTAGTAAAGTTGTCCGTTGTCATATTTTATACGGTCGGGAAGAAGAACACATCGAACAGTTGTATAAGTGATGTGCAACTATTACAGATAAGAAGTTGGGTAAGTTCAAAATTGTCCGCTTTCTGCACGAACTTTTCAACTTTATTGGTTCTTCATGAATCAATGAGCAACAACAGTTTTATCTGCTCTACAGACGGCCGAAAAACGCCAGTCATGAACTCTTTCAGATTGTCCTTGTTTATATTTGCACTTTTACTAGGGTTTAAACGAATATTGGATGGATCGGGGCGTTTGTTGGCTGGAAAGTGGCCTCATTCTCGCTTGTGGTTGTTTCTCATTCACGTCATCTTTACGTCAGTATTGATATATTACCATAGCGTGGAACGCCTCCTGTTATAGAGGCCTCAAACTGTATTGGTCACTATTGATTTCAATAGACGGTGTGCGTCAAGAGCCATATGTTACATGACCCCTTTCCCGTATATCCTTCTTGTGCTAATTCCAACATGGTGGTTTTTCAGATGTCCTCCATGATTCACATTGCGCCTATTCAGTGGAGCTCTACATGCATTCCTCATATCCAACATTTAACCCCAATTTCAAAATTAGCATGGCATTTCTAGACATTTTCTACGTTCTATCTTCGCACTTTGCCCTGATTTATCTCCCACGCTGTATACGGTCTGCCACTAAACACCCTCGCTTTCTCTATTTCTGAATCCAGTGCTAGCAATCATTTTCATCAATTGAATTCACCAAATTGGAATGTTCCCTTGCTAGATTATTTCAGGGCATCGGCGTAGGACCGAAACAGCGTACGATTGAAACGTCGTATGGCTGACACCGGTGTAGGACCGAAAGCGGTGTCTCATCTGAAGTTTCGACCGTATTCCGCCTAAGAGGTTTTCGATCATACGTTTTGACTCTACGTTGCATTCATATCGCCGAATACTTATTATCATCACAGACAGACCATTGGTCGCAACTGAAAAGCTTCTATTTAAATATGTTCGAAAGTGTTCCGCAAACTTCTTCGTATTCAGATAAGATTTTCCTGTTTCGATATCATCCATCCCAACCCTCTCTTTCCTACTAGCATACCATCTAGCACTTCTCTCACCGTATAGTTCCTTCTCAACCAACATCCCAACAAATTTCTCTCCCTCTTTTCAACTACATCTAAAATTGTTCTTTTCTTCCCCACTATTTTAATATCCTCATTAGTTTGCCGCTCGACCCAGATAATTCCTTCATTCTTCTCCACACCCAGATTTGTAAGTATGGAAAAAACGCCAAAAAAGGAACATAATTTATGACATTCTGCATTCAACTATATTCAGTGATTCTACAAGAGAGCTGGTTCATCACTCACAAGGGAACATCTTATATTGATAGTAGCGTTGCCCAATTAAACAATGTGCAATCGATAGAGGAGTGAAGAAAAGTGAGAAATCCAAAATTTTACGGGCCAATATGCAGAAACACAGGAGATACAGAGGAGAGAAGGATCCAGAATCATGTGAAGATAACAATGCAAAAAAATATACGGACACAGAAAGAACTTCAAAATGATTAAAGTAATCAAAATAACATTTACACAACATTATAGTAAACAAACATTGTACGCACAGACATGCTCAATAACATCATATGTTATGCAGTGTTGCCAACTGAGCACAAAATGAAGTTTTGTTAAATGGCACGGAACACAAATTATAACATGTAGAAAATCTAATTATGATTAGAACCATACCTGTGAAGTCATGATGTACAGTGTTGTCAACGTTTGAAGATAGGTCTATATGAATTCTTATATGAATATCGGATTTAGAAGAGAACATACAGTACACGATTTTAACTAGTTAAAACCAAAATATAAGACCACAAACAATAAAATAGTCACTGAAGCACGAAAATAAGGGACGAAGCACAGTATCGAAGAAGGTTGCCCAAGTGGAAAATCAGAATAGTATCAAACACAACACACAAAACTGAAATGATGAATGCTCTGGGAATGACAATTGATTAGCAGGCTCACTTTCAGATGCACGTAATATTGTATCACCTCACACATTATTGGTAGTCAATTTTTCAGTGTTGCTGTTGATAAAGCGCTCCGCAGTGTGTTGGTAATGTATCTACTCTTCTACATCCGAGATTCATGTAGGAATTCATATAGGCCTATCTTCAAATGTTGGCAACACTGTACATCATGACTTCACGGATATGGTTGTAACCATAATTAGATTTTCTACATGTTATAATTTGTGTTCCGTGCCATTTAACAAAATTACATTTTGTGCTCAGTTGGCAACACTGCGTTACATATGATGTTATTCAGCATGTCTGTGGGTACAATGTTTGCTTACTACACTGTTGTGTAAATTCCATTTTGATTACTTTTGAAGTTCTTTCTATGCCAGTGTATCTTTTACATTGCTATCCTCACATGATTCTAGATTCTTCTTTCCTCTGTATCTCCTGTGTTTTTGGGTGTCGGCCCGTAAAACTTTGGATTTCTCTCTTTTCTTCACTACTCTATCGATTGCACATTTTTTGATTGGACAATGCTATTATTAATATAAGATGTTCCCTTGTCAGGCTTCGAAAGTCCTTGGTTCGATTCCTGTGAGTCATGGATCTCATGAGTTATACTAATAGCATGAGAGTTTCAATGTTCTAACTTCAGTTCTATTATTTTAGATTGTAGTAAAATAAGACGTTCAATTGTCATATTTTTGCTTGATACAGCATGTACTTGTTCGAAAGTGAAAGTTGAAATAGTCAACTTACATTCTCTTCTATTGTACATTTATTAATTTGAAATCTCGAAACTATTCATCTAGGGAACAGTACTAATTTTAATTACAGTATAACCTCGTTAACACGAACTCGCTTAAGCCGAACACTCGGTTAGGACGAACAAAATTTCGGTCCCGGCATCGCTGTGCGTTATCTTATAGGAAGTTTTATCGGTTAACACGAATTTCGGTTACCACGAATTACGAACTAATTTTTAGTCCCTTCAGTCAGTAAAGGTTTTGATTTAACACGAACATTCAATCCTTTGTTGTTGTTTTTTTTAGATCATTTTTCTTATTTCAAATTTCACTCCAGATCATTTTTTTGTCATACAGTATTTATACAGACGAAAGTTACCTTGTAAATAAGAGAGAAACCAGAAACAGGTATCTTTCCTCTCTTATGAGGTGTTGATTCTGTCCTCCGTCAAGCGCTGAACATGCAGATGCTTGGCAGACGAGCTGGCGACAGCTCGAGACAAAACATCTTCTCACCTCTGTAACTCCAAACTGGTGACAGCAATCATAAATACCTTTCCGTTACTAGCGGTACCCAACCTGCTAGCGGAGTTATCAATTTTATAACTTGACCTGGATTTTCTGCGTAGAAACTTTTTTTTTTTTTTTAAATCTTCGAATATAGAATAATAAACTTACTGTAGTGTTTTCACTTTTCAGAGGATGGTACCGAGACCGAAACTAGTCTCGATCTCGATCTTAACTCGAATTTGAGACCGAGGAGTGCTTTTCGAAATCGAGACGAGACCGAAACTCTCAGTCCCGTCTCGATACAATTCTGTGGATGGTATCAAGACAGAGAATAGTTTTGGTCTCGTCTCGAATTTGGAACCCAGACTACTCAGTCTCGTCTCGATACCTGTTTTCTATTACATACATAATATACTGTAGTGCGTATGTATGGAGAAAATGTATTCGAATAATAAAATTTGGGTCCCCGGTTAACACGAATTCTTTTAACACGAACTCCTGATTTTTCAGTCCCTTGGAATTCGTGTTAACGAGGGTTTACTGTATTTATATTTGATCTCTTCGCCCTTCTCCTTGCCAGAAACTTACTTGAATCCGACACTCATCATCTTCCCTTTCGTGTCATTGAGGTACGCCATACGCAACTTCTAAGAACTAGAGAAAAAAAAAGGTTGAGAAAAAATACATTTCACAGAAGATTGAAGTGAAAAAAGAATGTAGAAAGAAGAGAACTGTATTTGCACAGAGGGGAAGGAAATAATAATAATAATAATACATGAAGACAGAAGAAGAAAGGAAACGCACGTCCCTATATTTGTAATTCATTTCATTTTTCTCATATTATTATTTACTATTCTGTCTTTTGGATTCCGTTGTTTACATAAGACAATTGAAAAGCGGACGAACTTTACATTTGATTAAATTCCTTGAATTTTACGTTTTCATAATTGACCAAGAAAAACTTATTTAAAAATAAATGAAATTAAACGAATAGACTTCCGGAACTTTGTTTTTTTTTAGTTTAGTATGACGAGACTTAATCTTTTTGCTAATATAGTCAATACATCCGTAGCTGCAAAATGGAGTTTCTGAAGTTTAAAAAAGCATGTTATCCTATGTTGAAATATAGAGTTGTTAGTCCTTTTAAGATAGGGGTGGTATATAAGAAAACGGCCGATCGTTTCGTTGAGGACGGCTGTGGTATATAAACACTTGTGGAGTTGTGGGTGGAGAGGCCGAGTGTAGATTATAAATACTTCTAGGGTGAAAGAACGAGTGTGGTATATAAACATTTCTGAGTAAAGAGGGTAGGTGTGGTACATAAACACTTCTGGGTGGAAAAGATTCTGGTTTACGAACAGTTCTGGGTCGAGGAGGGGTGTGGTATATAAACACTTTCGGGTCGAGGACGGGTGTGCTAAATAAACACTTTTGGGTAAAGATGCTGGAGTGGTTTATAAACATTTCTCAGTATAGAGAATGGGTGTGGTATATAAAGACTTGTGTAGAGAGGACGGGTGTGGTATATAAACACTTCTAGATGGAGAGGACGGGTGTGGTATAGAAACACTTCTGGATGGAGAGGACGGCTGTCGTATACAAACATTTCTGGGTAGTGAGAACGGGTGTGATATATTACACAGTTTTGCATGGAGAGAGTGAGTGCGCGTATATAAACACTTCTTGGTGGAGAGGATGAGTGTGGCTTATAAATACTTTTGGGTGGAGAGGAGAATGTGGTATATAAACACTTCTGGCTTGAAAGAACGGGAGTAGGATATAAACACTTTTGAGTAGGGAGTACAAGTGTTTTTTTTTTTTTAATTTCCATATATAGCGTTTCATACGCGCTTAATTTGTCAAGAAAGTCATTTAATATTCATTCATAGGTTGGATAGCTCTTAGGGCATTCATTTTGTGCGTTTCTAAAGGATACCTAAAGGGGTAATGAAGTTTATTTGTGATACATGAGTAAACTCGTTAGTACTTATCACTTGGCTATACAGGAGAGCGGATTACAAATTTTAAGGAGAATGAAAGTATACACTACTTTCGCTTGAATTTCAGTGGGATATACTGTATATGATCCAATAATTTAAAACTGATCTTACAGTTACTCAAATATTAAATATCACCTTACAATTCTCTAATCAGATATTGATATTTACTGTTGTAGCATACAATTCTCGCTTAACATTATTAACTTTAGCTCTAGTCTGATATTCTACGAATATATGTATGGAGATCTTTCTATAAAGTTTTCCAATTCCTGTATAATTTACGGGCCTGGATTCGATCCCGTAACCGTAAATTGAATTGCAAAATCGAGTCGTGGCGCCACGAAGGACAAGGAAAGGCCTTCCCATTGGATTTTCGAAAGAAATTCAGTTCTTCAAAATACATGTCAATACATATTAGATTTCCTTACTCGCTCACTACAGTAAAAAATATATTTACTGTAGTTAATACAGTTATGCAGTGTGGGTCAATAGATGCTTTAGCGATCCCGGGTTTAATTCCCGACGAGGAGACTCGGTCGAAAAAGTGTACAGATTTTTACAGGTCAGCCACCCTCGTTGACGTTTTCTTGTGTTTTGCTCATTCACACCAAGCAAATGGCGGTATAGTACCTAACATACAGGTCCAGGTCGCTTCCTTCTTTCCCGAATTCTTTCTTCCTTCCCTTTCCTTGGATAGTGTGATCACTGAGGTACGTCATCCCTCGTACTTGACGGGTTAACATAGCCATAGATGCCAAAACCCCAGAAAGCTAATTCCTGATCAACAAATCCTAAATAATTGTTGTATATGAAATATTATGCTCATCACGATGTGTATATTTGCGACTTAGGTTGTGTGTCGGTTTTTCAGCACCTTTCAATCAGAAAACTCCTGTAGTTGTTTCTAAATCGAATACGTTGATGCAGCTGCTTCATCTAGTTGATCCCAAGATATAGACAATCAAAAATCGGTTTCCCACTTATTCCTATTGGAATAATTATGGATATCATCCTTGCTTGATAGACCACCCTCAGTGATGCTGAGATCAGCGGGTTAGTATAATGTCAAGGATGTAAAATACTAATTTGCCCTTGAAATACAACGCTAAACTAATGCCTTTCTACTCGACAAATTTAAAAACTTTAGATATTTTTCATTTTCAAATACCGAGTGAAGTTGCTGAAGTGGTCGAGTGTTGGCTTCCCATTCAGGAGGTCGTGGGTTCGATTTCCGCTCCCGACTATCCCGACTGGGGTTTTTCCAGGGTTTTGTTCAGTCCTACGAGACAAATGTCGGGATAGTACCTACTAAACAGGCCCTGATCGATACCTTCCCAAACCCTTTTCTTTGTTATTGTTGTTGTTAGATATCCAATATAAACTGGACTCTGGGCTGCATCTGGTGATTGATAAATAAATAAATATCCATCTTAAAGCGTACTTCATTCAATTTAAGCGTGGGCTTAGTAAAACTTAGCTTCTTAAAGAGTTTGGTTTAAGAAATATTAAACCAAACTGTTTCACGGGCCATACATGTGAAGCTGCTACTTCTGAATTTTAAAAATATTCATAGACTGCCACGAAATATCATGTCTGTAGGATATTATGTGTAATGCGTAGATGATTATTTGTCAATCTTTCCAATTTGTTTGGCTTTTTTTTTTTCAACGCTGACAATTTTCAAATCTTCTAGTACTTTTCGAACAACCCATTTCCCTTTCCAAGTGTGCTATAATGAAGCGATTATTTGAAAACCTAAATAATAATAATAAAAAAGACGTCCCGTTATTCAAACTTTTTTTTTTATATGCTAACACCAACCAAAGAGTTTTTAAAAGCGCCTTGTTAAAAAGTTCAAAGGGGAAGCAGTTATATTTAGATGATCTAAAATTAGCTTCGTTAAATAGATTGTCGCGTTATAAAAACACAATACAATTGTTGATCTATGTGATATACATGCCAGATTTTAACAGACACAACAGCATTAGAAGTTACTTCCTTCAATTGTATATACATATAATATGTTGTAATTATAGCAATAATGACAATAAGAATGTCTTGAAATTATATTTAAACCAAATTGGTCTTGTTTCACGTTACGAAATTACATTAGATTTCAGAAATTACAGGGATCCAATATGCCAGAAGTCGTGGATGTATTCTTCCGGTTTCAAATACTTTGACAAAAATTTACAAAGTGGTGTATACAGGGTGTTTCAAAACAACACCGACAACGTTTGGGAGGTGATTCCTGACATCAAGATAAGACAAAAAGTATAGGTTAACCTGGGTGCACAAATGCTTCCTTTCGGAGATAAGGCTGCGTGGGACATACCGTAGTCGGGTCATGACCACTTAGGAACTAGTATGTGCCATATCCAAAAATCCATGTTTCAGAATCCTGCGGTACTTCTGCAACAGTTTTTGTGCAGGTAATTTGTGATTACTTCAAATTATATGCCCGTAGCCAAACTCCACGTATAAAAAATGTTACGTGAGTACCGTACGATTCTGATACATGATTTTTACATATTAATTTCTAAGTGAAGTCTTGACCCGACTACGATAGGTCCCATAGTATTGGAGCTGTGGACCTTTAAAGTTCATTTTTGCATGTTTTCGACATCCTACAACTCCGAAAGGAAGCATTTGTGCACCCAGGTAAGTCTATACTTTTTGTGTTATCTTGGTGTCAGGAATCAACTCCCAAACGTTGTCGGTTTTGTTTTGAAATACCCTATATTTTAAGTATTAAGCAATAATAGAAATCAAAACATTATAATATTCTGGGTAATATGGTAAGAGGATCTTAAGTCAAAAATATTATTTTCATACAAACTTCAAAATTAAACGGAAAATATGATCACTTTATTTATTAGAGTTGTGCTCGAACTAACCCGGAATATATGTTATAAACATGCCTTAAATCACATTTTCTTTCTGATTTTAAAGTTCGTTTTGACCCTCCTCAAAAAAGGTAATATGTTTGACCTAAGTTTTTAAAATCATGTACCAAAGTTTATGTTTATTCAAGTTTTAATTTCAATTAATAGTTGGTGGATATGGATAGATAATACCTTTATGGAAAGAATGGGATCCAAGATGCATTTACTGCCACATTTCGAATTTTGAGGATTGTTAACAATACTTTTGGAACTCAATAGAAACTTGTTTTTTTTTTTATGAACATCTGTTGTGGTAACGGACTGAGTATGGACATCAGCATTTTTCTTAGCCGTGTGTATTCTCATTGTCTCCTTTCTATTCTTGAGTTCAACGTCCCACGTTTATGCTGCAAGGCTAAAGGAGACGGTGAAGATAATAATGAACGAAAGGATGAAAGGGAGAAAACGGGAGAACCCTGAGAAATGCGACGCACATAGTATTTCTCCACCAAAAGCCTATTTGACGCGAGCTGAGATCGAACCTCAGACGCCACACAGCTGAGATGGGCACTCTATTGCTGAGTCACTGCAACGACAGTTACAACACTCACTGTTCCATGTTTCAAAATTGCTTTAAATGCTTGAACAAGACCGATGCGGATTACAAATAGTAAATATGCAGCATTTCAGCTGTCTACTTGATGACAATGGTAAACAAGAGCAAAGCAAGGCTCATTTCGCCTATACATACAGTATACATGCAACCTGGATACTATCGAAGGTATTACACTTGCATTCAATTAGACCAACGAAACAACCAAATTAAAGAGAATTATGTTTTTGAAAAGGTTTGAAACAGTTTTCTTATATCGTTAAGAGATTACAATGTTACCATCTCATCAAAGTATTCATTAGGGAAGGAGGAGTAAGCCAATTAATTCCGTGAGGGTACACAATGTTTCTGTTCCAAGGTTCAATTTCGCCGCAGGGATGCAAATAAGCAACAAAATTTTAGTCGCCCAAGAGAAAAGTTACTAGCCCATATCCCACAATAGAAATCATCTACTTACCTTCGGTATAATATTAAATCCCGCCCGTACCGATGAACCACTTGCCCCGGGCGAGTGGGCGAGTGGATATTTGCATCCCTGCTGTAGAGGTACTTTTCTCGGATACAAATCCAAGTAATGCTATGGAACTCATTGAATCGAAAAGTTTTTAGTATATTATAGCAAAACTTTGTCTCAGTTAGACTTTATTAAGTATGTAGGTGAAAGAAAACTAATAAAGAATATGAATAAACTTTAATGTCACATTGTTTCACATTAGTTAATCTCTATTGTAAGATACATGAAATTAAAATGAAATGAAATTTTTCAATTTTGGTACGTTTAACTATTATGTTGTTTTGGCTAATGAAGCCTGATGGTTACCAAAAATGAATGATTCTAAAAGAATTGGTGGAATGGAAATGTGGGACAAAACAAGATAACTCTGAGTTGATCCGTAAGACACAACGTTGACCACATCAATTCACATGAGTTACGATGGAACTAAGGACGCGTCGCACCAGAGGTGAGCAATCTCTCACTTTCTTTGAAACTCATATCTTACCCTACTTTCACTCTTTTTACTATTTTCACGACTATCAGACTCGACAGGAACAGGGTTTAATTCCCGGCGGAAGCTCATGTGGTCCGGATTCCACGTTAATCAGTAGGTCCCGTCTCATACAGCCTCGCTGCTGAACGGGACATTAAACTCAAAATCAACTGAACTCAGCTCAACAGGAACAGGAACGCAGAAGCACCAAGGACAGCTAGAAACGCGTATGCTCTTCAGAGAGACTAGATTTTTTGATAGGTTTCGCCTGTAGTTTTCCACGTCAAACAGTTCGGTTGCACTTACCGGCAGAAGTAAAATAACTTATAAGAACAAAAATGAAAATGTACGTAGATATCAGGCATAAAATTTAGCTATACATAGCGTCAGTTAATAAAAATCCTTAATGAAGACTCAAACAAGACTCTTCTTAGTAAGAAATCTGTGCTGTTTGTCAGTCAGAATCAATAATTTGTTTTACATGTGAAGATATCTTCAAACCAAAATCTCGAAATTCACATTCAGAAAAATTAAATAAGTAAAAAATAAATTTCCAATATATAAATATACTTTTGTATAGAGGTATATGTCTGCTTAATTTGATGAAAATATTTGTTTTGCAAAAGCCTTATCTCCTAACAACGTAAAGCTTCCAATTTTGCCTGGTGTTTGGTGAATAAATACTATTTTTAACATTATGTAAACCATAATTTTATTAATTCGAAACTTTTGCAAAATAATTTGAAGCTTAAATTATAAAAGACGATAATTATGTCCATTGTACTGTCTGATTTCGAAATGTGGTCACTTACTTTGAAAGAAGAACGCAGGCTCAAAATATTTAGAAATAAAATACGGTACCGAGAAGATTATTTGAACTCAAGGGGAATGGGATGGGAAATGGAGAAACTTCATAACGAGGAACTGTATTATTCATATTGTTTATCAAACATTGTTGGATCATTAAGTCTCAGGTGGGCAGGTCATGTAGCCAGAATAGAAGCAAGTAGGAACGCTTTCAAAATACTAACTGAAAATACTATCAGACAGATACCATTAGGAAGACCTAGGCGGAGATGGGATATTAATATTAAGATGCACCTTCAGAAATTGAAATACAAAGTAGAAACTGAATTCAGTTGACTAAGAACAGAAGTCAATGAAGAGCTTTTGTAAATGAGACATCAGGGGCAGATCCAAAGGGGAAAGGCGATCGGGGTGATTGCCCCCCGCCCAGAAGAGGAAACTTTCTTATTATATATATATATATATATATAAATAAAACCCATCCCAAAGTTTGGAGCCCTTAAAAATAGCAGTATGACAGACCACCGCCCCCCCCCAGAAGTCGGTCCTGGATCCGCCCCTGTCAGACATTAATCCTAAGAGTTCTATAGGTCGCATATATATGAACATTCAGTGTCATCTGCACAATTATACAGATTAAAGAAGCAAGGAAAATAGGGAAACCATACCAACAGAGTATATCACATAATAAGGGAGATAAAGCATGTCCTTGAGGTACTCCAAAATGTAAAGATAGAAAACATTAACTTTTACGTTTTGTTGTTACACATATTGTTGTTAAACTTGTATGTACAGAATATGAAATAAAAGTGTTCAATTTTGGCACGACATAAGCACACAATAAAAATAAACACAATAGTCATACGATACAGGGCTAAGCTCCCTCAACAATAGTTAATGCACCATAGCATATATTCGTCAATTTAAGCGTCCAGAAATGATATTGCATTAGAGATGCCGATCCACCTACCCTCTAGCGTTTGTCTATCTAACCACAATTTAAATAGCTACCAACCAGTGGAATGCTGGGAACGTTTTTGGTTGGTTGGGGGAGCCTTCCAGCGACCGTGTGGAATGTTATTGGTTTCAAACTTTGATATTAACTTTCAAAGATTCCGGGCTATTGTTTAATCTCTAGTCAACGTTACAAGCATGCTTTCTTTCCTCTTTCGTTTTTGTTTTCTTTTTGTTGCTAAGCTGTAGGGAAAATGGAAGTTGCGGAAGGACATTTCTTACACATCCTTTGCTCGAAATACGACTTCTCTGCACAACTGTCTCGACGGGAGACCGAGAAGTCAAAATCTTTCCAGATTTTTAGCTGTTTCACTTTGTTTTATCGAGCGGAGAGACAAAATACCTGCAAATTACAAAGAAAATTGTTATTTTATTTTCTTTAAATGATTCTTAATAATCATATTTCCATTAAATTTAAAATTAAATAAATTTCGAAGTAAATTTTCAGTAGACACAAACAAACAAACAGTTTATGTCAAAACATTCATTGTAACGTTATAGATATGTTTCATTAAGTTGTTTCAGATACAAAAAGTGTCAGAGGGTGCTCCAAATCTTCTACGTAGCACACTGAGAAAAACTCGTTATCCAGACAGCGGTAGGCCTATATTGTACAAATATACGAAATACTTATGTTTACTACAGAGATCAGTACGGAGCATGAAAAATGAAATGATATCTTTGAGTTTTACGTCCCGCGGTTATGCCGTTTAGGCTAAAGGAGACGGTGATGATGAGTATGAATGAAATGGTGGAATGAAGAAAGTGGGAGGAAACGGGACAACCCCGGGAAAACTCACGCACATGTTGTTTGTCCACCACAAAGTTCACTTAGCGGGGGCAGTACGGAGCATGCGTTATCCATGTACTACATACGCACTTCATTTAAATGTTACATCACACTGTTGCAGGATGTCTGACCTCTAATAGTCTTCCGTATATTACATACGTATACGTATGTTACATATGTCAGCTATATGTTACATAGTCTAACTGTATGTGAGATCCTGACAGCCTATATACAGTTCTTTCGGTACTACGGAAAGTACATTTATTCGAAACATTTACACGGAAAGTGCGTACAATATGTACTTTTTTCAGTTATACATTTGTTGCACGTTATGTTCAAAAGCTACAGGATTTACACATGTAACCTACGTTTTCACGTACACCACATACCTTTTATTCTCACAAGTAAACCTTACGTTTGGGTGAATCGAGTTGCTGACTGAGACACATATGAGAAAGTAGTACTAAATGTGGTCAGTATTTCAGTGAGGTTGTACGTGCGAAGCTAAAGGGGTTTAGGAGATACAGCTACCAGAACATCACATGGAAGTACAGAATAGTCTTCATACAGTTGGAGGTAAAAGCTCTGTAAGACCTCTTGTAACGACAAAAGGTGAATAACAAATATATGGGTATATATTAGGACTAGGGGGAAGTCATATAGTAAGGGTATACCTGACGGCGGCCATCTTGAAATCCGCCATTTTGAATTAAGGTTAAGTTTTTAAAATAGGAATAGGGTCATGTGATATATGATTTAAGGCGCAAATTTAATCAGAAGAACAATGGTGACGTTAATTTTGATTTACGCGCAATTGGTAAATAGTTACAGGGAAATTAAATATTATTGCAGCATATCTATTAGTCCTTTACCCCACCTTGTAAATTTTGTGTTAATGATAATAATTAAATAAAAAGCAGGTGGATAAATATTAAGTGTATGGTAAGAGTTGCCTTGATGGCGGCCATGTTCAAATCCGCCATTTTGAATCAGACAAAAGTTTTAAACAAAATGCATAACTGACACCTTATTAATAGCAAATATTACCATAACTCCAACGGTATAACCAATTTTGCTTTATCATTAACCAGCACAAAATTAAATGGATCGCCCCTTACGACTACTGCTTTGACGGAATAGTTAACGACAAATGTGTCAAGTGTAACTCGATTGCCTTTCTCAGGTGTGCTCACTGTGAGGAGAGCATTTGTGCAAGTCATGCACTCTTTTCTGAACTACATATTGATTGTACTAATTGAGGACTTTTCTGGAAGAAAGACCCAAGCTTAATTATGACTCAATTTCACTTTGGTCATTTTTCCTTAAATTAGCAATTTGTTTATGCGATAACAAATGCTGGTTAATGATAAAGCTAAAATGGTTATACCGTTGGATTTATGGTAAAATTTGCTATTAATAAGGTGTCACTATCGTTTTGTTTAGAACTTTTGTCTGATTCAAAATAGCGGATTTGAACATGGCCGCCATCAAGGCAACCCTTACCATAGACCTAATATTTATCCACCTGCTTTTTATTTAATTATTATCATTACAACAAAATTTACAAGGTGGGGTAAAGGACTAATACATATGCTGCAATAATATTTAATTTCCCTGTAACTTTTTTACCAATTGCGCGTAAATCAAAATTAACGTCACCATTGTTCTTCTGATTAAATTTGGCCTTAAATCATGTATCACATGACCCTATTCCTATTTTAAAAACTTAACCTTAATTCAAAATGGCGGATTTCAAGATGGCCGCCGTTAGGTATACCCTTACTATATGACTTTCCCCTAGTCCTAATATGTACCCATATATTTGTTATTCACCTTTTGTCGTTACAAGAGGTCTTACAGAGCTTTTACCTCCAACTGTATGAAGACTATTCTGTACTTCTATGTGATGTTCTGGTAGCTGTATCTCCTAAACCCCTGAAGCTTCGCACCTACAACTTCACTGAAATACTGATCACATTTAGTACTTCTTTCTCATATGTGTCTCAGTCAGCAACTCGATTCACCCAAACGTAAGGTTTACTTGTCAATGCTGTGTCACTCTCAACCTAGAGTTCAAGGAGAACACTTATACAAAATTTGAAATTTTTGTGACAAAAGGTTTCGAAGATCAGATAAAGTCGAACAAAAACATCAAAACTGTTTTCTTTCTTGTAAGACTTACATTTCGTAAAACTTTCTTACATCCTTAGTCTCGGGTATATGAAAAGTACCTATATTCAAAATCTCACAGTTCTACGCCAATACCTGCGGAGATCTTGGTAACAGCAAAAGAACTTCAAACCTCTTTTTCTCCTTTGCATGTCAAATTTTACAAAACCCCGTCATATCTTCAGTCTAAAGCAGTGGCGGCTCGTGACCCAGCCAGACGGGTGTGCAACACTCATGAATTTTGATCCAGCTTCTTCTGGTCGCTCATATATACACAAAAACACACACACATCAGTGATTAATAAAAATGGCAATTTAACGAATCTTGAGTATTGGTAGTCAATATTTTACTAAAGTCAATTTAATATAATGTTTTTTATTTCTTCTCTGAGGAAGTAAGTAAAAGAACCAGGAATTATACTTGAGCAAGCAACTTTATTAACACTGAGAGAGAGTATATGAAAATGCAAAAACACAATAAAATTACATTGAATTAAAGAAAATTTAGTAATCACAAAATATACACGATAGACCTAACTTGGCTCAGATTCTTCTCTAACTTAGATTTTACAAAGAGAGAAAAGGTCTTACATGAATGTTAGGTGGAATCCTCTCACCCACATGGCTGAATAACTTCTCCTTCGTCTTTGGCTGCTTCCGTCCCTTTAGCCAGCCTGGATTCTCCTTATATCCCCCACTTTATCATGGTTTTCACAATTAAGAGGCCTTGTTCTTTTGTTTATCTTGTCCCTTAGGCCAAGTTATTTGAACAAAAAATTTTAATAGTTCATCTTTTTAAAATTCATTTAACCACAGATTATCTTATCCATTTGTTTTTTTTTTCTTTAAATCTGTTTCCCAACACACCAGTACCAAGAATACCCACAATCCTTTCCCAAGGGATGGCTAAAAGCCGACAAACAAGTTCAGTCGTGAATACATACTTCGATGCATGTGTGCTCATAAGCACACGCACAGTGTATAACTTCATTAATTATAGTACACATACTACAGTACTACAGTATTTATAGATTCTGTCCCACTGGTAAAAGGCCTCGCGAAAAGTGTCATAAAAATTTTAATAAAAGTGGGTTTGAAACCAAATTTGTATATGGCATATCTTTATGGTTGAGAAATGAAAGTACATTACAGGAGGTGCTGGAAGTGATTTACCTAGATATGCAAAAAAGCCGGCTTTTTTGAATCGATGGTTTTTTTCACATAAAAAGCCGGCTTTTTTGGGAAAAAAACGAGAATTTTGGAAATTTTGGCTTTTTTTAACTTCATGATTTTTCTATCTAAATAGCTTTCTTATAGTATATTCTATAGTTAGATAAGAATTCCATGACCTGAATGTGATATTTCGCTCTGAAATTCACCATCAAGATGGATGGAGCACATGTTTTACAAATTAAAGCTAACATGAAGAATGTAGTATTTGAGGGTAATTTTAGAGGCTATTTTACTTTATTTTAACTTTTGAGTTATCGACATCTTTTTTCTTCTCTAGTTTGTCATCCGTGTTTCATTTCTAAGAGCTTTTAGTACTCTAGCTTCTAGCGCAAAAGTTAAACTTGCCCGTTTTTCTATTTATCCGTCAAAGCGTACGTTTTTCAATATATCCGTCAAACCGTACTTCCACATTTCTGTTATACTGTAGCTGTGAAGTGATTTAGCAATAATTTTCCGGACGCAACCTTGAATACCAATTTATACAAATAATCAGTAGCGGATTTAGAAAAGTACTTTAGGAGGGTTTTTTCTGATTGTTTCGTTTCCTAAAAAGTCCTAATATTATTTGGGAAGTGCTTGAAGTTTATGAGTACAGGCATAACTAATATTTCGTTTCGTTTATATGTTTAGCAATAATCTTCCGGATACAACTTTAAAAATCATTTTATACTGAGAATCAGTGGCGGATTTAGAAAAGTATTTTGGGAAGGGTTTCTTACTAATGTTTAGTTTTTTTAAACATTCGTAATTTTTATTTGACGGGAGCTTAAAGTTTATGAGTAAAGGCATAAATAGTAGATATTTCGTTTGTTGCAGACATTCCGTAACTTTGGGGAACGGGCTTCAGTCCGAAAGACCGCCCCCCTAACCTTCGCAAAACCGTCACTGCTGGTAATTAGAAATAATAACGATTTAAAAACAATAGAAAAGGAAGTCGACCAACTCACAGTACACGCACTATTTCTACATTCACAGATGGAATGAAGAAAAGCTTTGTCAGAATGGTCGAATGCTGGTTGAATCCCGGACTTCCCGATAGAAGCGCAAAAGCTAATCACTCAGTCATGTTTGTTGTGCAGTTGTATTTAGCTTAACTTAAATATATTCCGTAGTCTTTTTTTTTGGGGGGGGGGGGAGTTCCGTAATGATATGTTGAATCCCTCTTGTTAAAAATTCAGAAAACTTGAGGATTGGGTAAACTGTGATGGTGGTTCTATAAAACTTAACTGTATAATTTCAAGAATATACAGAACCAAAAGCTCTAGATGTGCAGCCTTTAAGTGTATCATATAAATCTAAGTATTTCTCTTATGTTTTATTTTAATTTTATTTTGTTTCAAAAAGAGGGTATGGAATATTTTGAAGTAAAAATACTACATACTATTTTGCTAGTTATTTGTGTATTCTTTAAAAAGAAGTGTTTACTTTTAGGGTTGGCTGGTTTACACCAACTTTTTTTTTTAATAACTGGTTTAAACCACAAAAATAAAAAGAATGAAAAATGCGAATCGTGTGAACTTCATGGTAACGTTTCCAGATATCAAACCACCTGCAATAGTTTTATTTTTCTTTCACCTTTTAATCAAGGTGTCCCATGTTCAATTCTCGGTCGAACCACAAACCTTCTTTCATGCGTAACCCAAGTAGCGGTTCGGATGTCAGTTTAAGACCCCGGCTATTTGTAGCGATCGCAAAGCGCATTTATTGCTCATGCGTAAGTTTGAAATACGCTGACCATGTATTTAAATCTGAGCGGCTAAACATGAACGCGAAAGCAATAAAATTGCTGAGAAAACGCCGGCTCCAGCGTATTTGGTGCGGGTCGGAACAATAGACCGCCTGCTGTTTAAAAGATTTCAAAAGGAATGACAGAAAGGAAAGACGTGTTGCCAGGCAAGGGGATTGTAGCAAGAAACAGCTGCTTGGAAGACGCTTTGTGCAGAGATTGGAACTCTGCTATTATAAAGTATGTGTATGTATAACAAAAGAAAATTCACAAAAATAGAAGGAAATTCCGAAAAATTAGCTAATCACAGAAAAATCTATGTAACACAATAGGGTGATTTCTCGTGATACACTTGATTGACAGTTTGCTGGTGCCATGGTAATCTATAAGCAAAATATTTGGCTTTAGGCAAAAGATGAAACAACGAAATAACTTGAATTTGAGCCCCTATCTCCGAAACTCGAACTCCACCCCCAAACAGATAACCACAAGTGTAATCACAAAGAGAAATTTTCAGTTGTGTTTGAAAACGTGTCCTGTGTACATATCCAGTCATGGTTAGTGTGTTTAACACAGAGGCGTTTATAATCGAAATACAAAATAGGCCATGCCTATATGATTTAAGAGATCCGAACTACATGAATCGTGACTTAAAAATAAAAATGTGGAGAGAAGTGGCTGCGATATTTGTTCCAGACTGGGAGGGAATGGAACGGAATTCTCAGAATTAAGAAGGTAAGAATATTCTTATTTTATGATTTCATTTAATACTGTTAAGTAGAGCTACATCGAGCCAAATTGATGTTCACTATGAATAGTAATAATAATAATAATAATAATAATAATAATAATAATAATAATAATAATAATAATAATAATAATAATAATAATAATAATAATAATAATAATAAATACTTTGTTAAAGTTGTGCCAACTTCCAATATACCTAATATATACCAAACCTTAAGGCGCAACAGTCCGAAAGGGCCAGGTTCGCCTATGCGTTATTTTATGGGGTGGATGATGGAACAATTGCCCTTAGATGGTCTAAGCCATAGATGTGTGCACAGTAGAAAGGCGGAAAATGCCACCTCTAATAGTTTGGTACTTAGGTATATCGAAAATGTTTTAAACAGCAAAGACCATAATTTTAAATTGGGATTCAATACATCTTATTCTCTTTCCAGTCTTTGAAATGACCGAAAAACTACGTTGCCAAATTATTTCGAAACTTAGTTTTGTAAAACAAACACATAATGTTTCAGTTTCCAGACATTTCTTTCCATGCAGCTTAGAAATATTCCTGGGAAAGATATGTTTATTTTATTTTATTTATTTATTTTAAATGTAACTGCTCGTGTTTTATCAACTTTGTTCTGAAACTGAAAATAAGGTGCTAAAATTGGTAGAGTGTAGGAATTTCAGAAGAAGCGAAAATCATGAAAGGAAAAAAAAAATAAAAGATTAAACCAGAGAATTGGTTAAAAACATCATGATGTAAATTTTATACTTGGTGGCTTGGAATTTAGCGGTCCTTTCAGCACCGAAGCTATACAAGATGTAAACCTACAGTTTAAGGTGGAATCTAAACTACCTTTATGCGCTGAAACTTTTCAATTATTTCCCACAGGATTCGAATCCGGAACCCCATTCTCCAAAGGCACGTGCATAGCTAGTAAAGTATAAAGTAGTGTAAGTGGAATTTATTGATTGTGGTCTAATATTTGTTTTCGATACAGAGGATATCTTTTTAAAAAAATGCCTCTTGCTTCGTCTCTTTCGACTATATCAGCGAGGCTACATCAGACGTGAACTACAGCTAAACGTGGGACCCTAACCACATAACCTCCTGCCTAGAATCGAATCCAGGTCTACCACTTCTGGCGCGGGAAATGAAAAGAAAAGACCTGGAAACCCTGACTGGCTCATAGTATGATTTACAACTTTGGTGAAACTAAAATTACCGTATAGCCACTTAGGCCGCGTTCACTATGGGGGGTAACGCTTTGTCGACTAGCCTAGTACTAAGCGAAAGTCTTCTCCTTGATAACCTCGGTATTTCGTAAGGATGTTAAGCCTAAACATACGAAACGAAACCAATTTGTACGTTTCTGCATGCCTAAATGCCTTTTGTTTTATAAAGAAGCCAATATTGCTTAAATATATTGATAGAAATTGGCAAAATTTATCGATTGCCTACGTAGCTTCCAACATTAGCTTGGATTGGACTTTCAATGATATCTACGTACCGGTACTAAATTTGTAATTTAATACCTCAGTTTTAGCGTACTGATTATGGTACGTTGACCTTTAAATTTTACATGCAAAGCAATAACAGGATTTTCCCGTTACTGTCTTACATTTCAAGTAATGACGGGATTTTTCCAATGGCTAGGGCGGGAGATTCTCAACTTAAGAAATTTACTGACCGCACTTCTTTAAGCTTATGGGAGTTCTTCCGGCATAACCCCGCTGTTGCATAATAACATCAAGGCGAAACAAACTTAGGCTATTTCTGTGAATATGTAATATAAATACATAAAGCAAAAAATCTAAGTCAAAAAAGCCTGGTTTAAACCAAAAAAGCCTGGTTTAAACATCCCCCAAAAAACGGGTTTTTGGCATTTTCAAAAACAACCACGGTTCTTGCCAACTCTGCTTACTTTTGTATATAGGAGGTTAAAAAATTCTTATTATATACATTAGTTAATCCTGTGGAATTCATAATGTAAATATGTTGAAGAAAAATTGTTTGAAATATTTTTTCGAAATTCATAGTTTATTTTCGATGTTTTATATTATTATCAGCATCAACCACTAATTAAATGATTTTTTGTGTTATAGAGAAGCGATACAAAGTCTGTTTTATCAATTTAAAGCAGTATTTTAAAAAAAGCCCAAAATTTCCGAAGCAAAAAAGCAAAGCAGAAAAAACCGAGTTTTTTTTCCAAAAAGCCGTTTTTTTTCGAGCACTTGCATCTCTAGATTTACCTCACCTGTATACACAGTTCAATACTGCGCTTATGTTCGTGAATGTTGCTGCCAGAATATTGGGCATAACTGCCTGGATTTCGCGGTGATCGTTCTCACGTGACTCGTCGATGGTGCGTGGTTTGTTCTTGTACACATTACCATCAAGGTGACCCTACAGGGAAAAATCAGGTGTAAAGTCATTTGACCTTGGGAGGCAATTCTTTGGAAATCACTCTGTAGGGGAAAATGATTGCACCGCAGCCTTACTTGCTTTAGACGTGTGGCATGTTGCCCCATCTTGCTGGTACCAGCCAATTGTCAGTTCCTCGCTATCAAACTGGTTCACAAATTCATGGAACAATACCTAGTACATTTCACCAGTGACAGTAGTGTCAAAACAAAGGCCTGATGATGCACTGCTGTGATAATGCACAGAACACGCCTACCTTCTGCGAATGAAGGGTTCCTCAACGACTGCGTACTGGTTGTTACTACTACATAAACGTATGATTGATGAGTTCACATTTCCTGGCATGTCTTAAAAGAACCACTTATTCAATAGTATTTCACAAGAAAAACGCGCTCTTCCACAAAATATCAATACACGAACAGTAAGCCAGGCTACATTGAAATATGAAACATACACACAGCTCGCGGAATCTCGTTGTTGCCACATTTCAGAAATTTACAATGCTGCCACGTCGACGAGTTATGTAAGAATATCCGCCGTGAAATCTACGTAGGTGGTCACGTTCATATACAAATATGTTTCGTACCCACTTTTATTAGGATTTTTGTAACACTTTTCCCGGGGCCTCTTAGGAGTCGGACACCCTGTATATTAGCAACTATATTGATTAAATAAGCTATATAACACATTGTTTTGATATGTTATTTATTTCGGATAACTGAACTTTCTTCGAAAACCAGGAGTGAACAATTCCGTACCTTGCGAGCAGCCATACTGCTCACAGTTTGGATTTATAAAAGTCCAAAATCATTCAACGTTCCTACCGCACATATCGTAACTGTATTATTATTTAAAACTACAAGTATTGTCTGTAGTTTTATACGTTACTATAGCAAATCGAAACAAATTCGCAGGTAAAATGTATAATAGATCTACAAATGCCAGGTTTGAATTTCAAAAAGGTTTGCGTTTCGTCGTGTTCACCAAGCACTAGCTCAAACGATTCATAAAATTTGACATAGTTATATTTACTGACTTCAATCACGTCTATGGCGGGATTTTGGTTTGCCATTCTTTTTAATTTTCATTTTCTCTTTGAGTGTTAAATGAGACAGATTTCTTTTTTCTTTCTCTCTTTCTTTCTTTTTTTTAAGCTTCTGACCACAATTCGTATTGCCTTTTTTCACAAACTTCAATGTGAAGAACAGAAATAACATAAAATCTACGGAATCTCCTGAGCTTCCTTATGTATATATATATATATATATATATATATATATATATATATATATATATATATATATATATATATATATATATATATATATATATATATATACAGTAAAACCTCTACTAACGGACACCTCTGTAAAGCGGACACTCTCTAGTACGGACACGGACAGTCTTTTCTGTCTTTTATAGGTATTATTTACCTCCGTATTACGGACACTTTCTCTAGAAACAAGTTGAAAAGTACAGTAAAAATACATTCTTAGTAATTCATACATGTGTTACCAAGGAAGCATTATGACAGCATTTTGCCTTCTCAACACTCTGATTGCAATCCAGATGAAGCGCCTCTGTTTAACAACAATCTCATGTCTTTTGCTTGCATTCCAATCCCACCCAAGCTGTTTTAGACACAAAAGTGATTGACAATTGTCCGCCGTTTGGAATGACATGTTATTCTACTGTCCCGCTGGAATTTCTAACCAAGCAAAAGACAAGTTTGGTATATTTTGCCCGTGGGCACGCATATTGTCCCAAAAAAGACACTACTGGACTGTAATTAACCACAAATTAAAGCGACATACTGAAAACGTAGTGAAGTGATAAGTGTAAAGTGCAGAGAACTATAACATCTTATTTCCATGTTATCCCTCGAACGTAGAGTATTGGATGGCGGAGGATAATGCGGGTACAGTAACATTTTGGCATCATTCGTAAATATATGATTCATGCAAATATATATATCCCTAGTTAGCGTTCATGCCTTCGCTGTGGGAGAACTAGGCTCAATTCCCGCTCGGAACTCATGCGATTTATATCCCACGTTAAGCTATAGGTCCACGTTTCATATAGCCTTGATACTGGAAGGAACTTTAAACCAACCAAACAAATACTAACAGACGCACAAAGAACAATATGTTGTCTTTTTTTTATGATCCAATCTGCTATTGTAATTCGCATCTTTAAAATTTTCCTACTTACGACTGGGTTTCCTGACAGAGGCCCTTGTTCCATATCGGTCATAGAAAAATTTGCGGGTCGCAATGCAACGCAAAGAGAAATACAACTAGCAATTTTAATTGTTATGTTGGTTATCGCAAACAAAACGCGATTTTTGCATTCCGTTGTACAACGAGATACTTTGTATAAATTGATAATTACTTGTATTTTTGGGCAGAAAGTGCTTCTACATAAGCACTATACCAGATATAATGTCAATTTAAAAATAACAAAAGAAGAATGTTTTTAATATATAAGAAATAGACATTATTATATAGTTGGTTGCTATGTTATTGTTGATATATACCTAATCAACATGTATGTTTGCAAGACAGTTTGAGTGAAAATACGTTAAAAGAGTATCAACTAATAAACCATTTTATACCGATCATCGACTTGTAATTTCGATAGAAAAGGTGAGAATAATAGTGTATATAATTATTGAAGATATTTTTATGTGTAAACAATTACTACCACTCAAGATTTACCGATATCATTAGCCGAACCAGGTTGACGACTACCTTTGGTGAGTCGTTGTAAAATTTTTGGTTTACCTCACCCGGGATTCTTGTAAATTCATATCCCGAAGTAAAGTAAGGGTGAATTTACTTCTGTAATAAGGTTAATGACTACGAACTTTACAAGACTTAGAAGTGGTAGAATAATCACACGAAAAATGAACGGTGAGGCCATGGAGAAAGAAACCAGTGATTGTGATAACGGTGAACAAAGTGCAGCACCAGGAATGACATTAGAAGACCGAATTTTGCTAGCCTTACAGCGGCAAGAACAATGTCGAAAAGATGATTCGGAGCCATGAAGCGATTAGAACAAAATTTGGTTCAAATGTCCAACGAATTCAGCAGACAATATGAGGAATTAAAGCAGACGATGGAGCAGAAGTCCGAGGAATCCAACAGACGATTGGAGCAGAAGTCAGAAGAGACGAAACAATTTATTATACAGGCGATGAATGACATCACCGCGCAGTTTGATGAAAAGTTAAAAAGAATATCTGAGGATTACCAGGATAATCAAAACCATCTAATCCAAGAAGTCAGTGGTGTAAAAAGGGATTTGGAAGTAATAGAATCCTCTGTACAGCAACAAAAGATTCAGGTCACGGATAACTCCAACCAGATACGCGCGAATACTCAGTTGATAGCTACCTTACAAGAAAAAATCAGGACACTACAGATCAAGGACAACACATACCGTAACAACATGGTTAATGATCGTGTAGAATTCCCTTGTTCACAAGAGATGACTTCGCCTTCACCCGTATCTGATGAGGACATTATTTTGGAAGAAATTCATCCGTGGAGTACTGATGTGCAGAAAAGAGATGGTGCAACTACACATCACGCCATAGGTAGGAATTGTCACTCAACAAGAACACGGAATGATAAAAGGAAGGTAAAGTTAAGCGTAAAGATGAGTGAAATACGTGCTATGAGTAAGTTCAGTGGTAAATGTAATGAGAATGCTACTTCTTTCCTAGAAAAATTTCAGGATGAGTGCAATATAATGTGTATAGATAAATCGCAATATATATGAAACTAATCCCTCATTTATTACTCCCACCATGTTCTTTATGGTTTAAAGCAGTGCGAGATCACGTTAGTAAGTATGACGAGTTCAAAGCAGCGCTAATCGCAAATTACGAAAATGACTTTTTGCTCGCAAATAGAGATGCCACGATTAGAAATCAACATTTCAATCCTCGTTTGCACAAATCTGTTGTCGAGTTTGTTGTAAATACATACAATGAATTAAAAGTCGTAAATCCATTGCAATTGGAATCTAGAATCATAGCATCAATTCGAAATTTGCTACCGTTTAAGTTACAACAGATCCTGTTTTCTACACAGTGTATGAGTTTTAACCATTTATTAATGCTTGTTCAATGCTATGAAACTCAATACCATGCTCTGAATCAACAAGCTGGAGTAGGTAAAAGTAAAAATAATTCAGATCATTTTGTACCTGTTCGGAATCTAAATATCCGTAGTGTGAACGATACGGAACACAACCTAAACCGAGTAAATTCAAGCCATCAGAATGAGCAAAATAGGCAAAGCTATGTAGGGAATCTGCCTAACCTAATTAGTCGTGGCAATCCTTATGTAAGACCATATACCCAAAATAGGTTCAAAAATAGACGAAATACGTGGCGAAATTCCAGGAGTACAGTAAATTATGTGGATAGACGTAATCGGGGGTCAAGAGATGGCACTTCGCATCAAAATCCAGATATTGATGCAATTCCTGTACAGAACAGTAATACGGGACATAATCATGATTGTGCTGTACAATGTACTTTATTGGAACCATACACGAGTATGAATTTAAACTAATTGCAGCTGATGTGGTAGGGGTTAAACCCATATCAGCTATAGATTCTCATGAATATTTATCTTCAAATTTATGCGATAACATCAAACTCACGTCAGCTATTGATTCTTATGAACATTTATCTTCAAACTTACATGTTCATGTCAATGAAGAAAACGACCTTTTACATGACGTATCTGTAAATAATTATTCGAAAATAGCAGTTAATAGATGTCAGTACCAATTTATGCCTGTAGTAAATCGTTGTTGGTCCAAAGATGATACTGTCAATGATGGTTTTGATGTTGAAGAAAATTTTGTATTTTTAAAATCATACAGTACAGCTAAAATACCTGTCAAAATCAATGGGTTAAGCACTGAAGCTTTACTTGACACAGGAGCAAACGCCTCTTTATTATCGCATTCGCTATGGAAAACAATTACTAGTAATTATTCGAATCCTAAGTTACAAAAGGCTGAGAATCTTATTATAGTTGATTTTACCGGTAAACATAAAAAGAGAGTAGCTGGAATTACTCGTGTAACAATAGCTATTCAAGGTTTTGAAATATCAATCCCTATTCTAAGAATGAAGGAAACTAAAAAATATATATATATAATATAAAAGGGTGTCTTCTGTTTGTGTAGAAATAGATTTATTTTCTTCCTTTTGTTCGTTCGAACGTAGGTTGCGTTTAATTTTTGATTTTTATTCAATTTAATTTTCTTTGATTTTCATTAACCAACAATAATTTTCCAATGATTTTAATTCTTTCTTATTAATGTGAAGGATTATAATTTAATTCATGATTGATTAAACACAAAAATTGTTTACATTATGTTAATTTGTGTTGAAACTTTATTGTCAAAAATAAGTATTAATGGAATAAAAGATTTAGTATAAATGTATTCATGTAAAGGAAACTAAATAATGTTATATATACATACGAGGGTCGATCAAAATGTATAGAATATAATTAATGGAATATTGTTCTTATAAACGGACCAGTGGTTCTTAAATATAAAAACCAAGCTCCCTTGTAACTTTTATATTCAGTCCCATCGTCGGGCGACATTTTTATACAACGAGATACTTTGTATAAATTGATAATTACTTGTATTTTTGGGCAGAAAGTGCTTCTACATAAGCACTATACCAGATATAATGTTAATTTAAAAATAACAAAAGAAGAATGTTTTTTAATATATAAGAAATAGACATTATTATATAGTTGGTTGCTATGTTGTTGTTGATATATACCTAATCAACATGTATGTTTGCAAGACAGTTTGAGTGAAAATACGTTAAAAGAGTATCAACTAATAAACCATTTTATACCGATCATCGACTTGTAATTTCGATAGAAAAGGTGAGAATAATAGTGTATATAATTATTGAAGATATTTTTATGTGTAAACAATTACTACCACTCAAGATTTACCGATATCATTAGCCGAACCAGGTTGACGACTACCTTTGGTGAGTCGTTGTAGTTGGCGCAAACTCTACTGGATAAAGCCAAAAGAGATAACTAAGCATTTTTTTAAAAGGTGGATCACCACCAGGAAGTCAATAAATATTTTGGCTCATTCCCTTAATTACTGTGCAATGAAACGTTACATATTATAAATATCGTACTATAAGATAGAATAATGTTTCAGCTACAACACAAGACACTGGTTCATTTGTTTGTGTCTTCTGATATCGAAAAAGATAACAAATAAAATAAAATATTTGATTCGTTTTATAATGGTCACACAAGATGACACTTCTGTTAGATCTTACTTGAAGTGCCCAGTTTCGTGAAATGTTAATTTGTATATGTAAAGTATTTTAAAGTAACGATCTTATTATGAAATAGATATATTGTTTGACCGTTTTACGTGTTATGTTTCACATTTTATTTAAATATTAATTTACATATAAGGAAATAGATTTTGAGAAGAAACTTGCGCAGAAAGCCATATTGCGTTGTTGCCAAATTTGAACGTTTACTGTGGTAGTAACAATAATTAAATTTCTGCAACTGGTGTTGCAGTTTACGAAGCGGAACTTAGCTGTGAAAAGCGGTAAGGGTCGAAAACTAATTACTTCAGTAAGTATCCAAGCAGAATTCCATCATTACTTCCTTCATTATCTAGCATCAGTAACAATCGTTACTACCTGACAACGCTTCATTATTTAAGCAATGTTTTGCATAGCACCGAGAAGTACCTAGTGATCCACCTTAATCTGGGATTTATAAATGCTATTTCACGATATGCTTCTCTGATTCATAGTGTAATACGAACAACCGTCAAGATAGTTTCCAACGTGTTGGGCGATATGAGTTTATTGTAAGTATTTGAACCTCCTTCCCTTTTGGATACATATTTCAAGGAAAGTATAAAGAAAAAAAAAGTGAAAAGACAAGAAATAGAAAAAATAAATTATAATGTCATCTCTTTCACGCTCATACACCCCAGGCATTCTCATCTCTTATAACTATGAGTGTTTAACTTGCATTTAAACAGCATCGGCAGTGTCACTATTCATCTCAGAGATTTCAAAAACCATGAGTTGGACACTATGGTCGTTTCCCTTAATTTATAGGTACATATCACCACTTTCCTCCTTCCCCTCAATGCCGTAAATTATCAGTGCAAAGGTGTAAAGATGGCCTAAGATGATAATCATACCAAGCATATACTAGTTTTAATTGGTTCAGCAGTTATTACGTAATGAGGTAACAGACATACTCACATTTGCTTTTATATGTAGATATTTTTGTAAGGGTCGTTTCAGTTGAATTTCAAGGGGTTCATAATGAACCCTGAAGGGTTGAACAATGCTTTTGTGCAGATATAATATTGGTTATGAACAGTGGTGGACCTAGAAGGTAAAAAGTGGGGGGTCAACTAGAACCCAGGCTATGATAATATATCATGAGCTTCTATAAACTTTCAGAAATATATAAATAATATCCATTATTTTTATCACTCAAAGAACTGGGGAGCTAGCTCCTCTCCACGATCCAAGGCTAGGTCCGCCACTGATTATGAAGTTGAATGATAAAGAAGTTTACACAGAACAATGAAATTATGAATCTTAAAAAGTTCGCAATGAGATTTACTATACGGTACTTGCGGCAAACAATACCTACGTACCTAAATATAAATGCTTTATTACTTAAATACATATGATGTAATAGACAAACATTTATATGCATTTTATTTGTCAGTGTTTTATCTGTTTTATGGTATATTTACTTTAACTTAAACATTGAGCTAAATATATGAAAAAGTATTGAAAGAGAAACATACAAAATGGCCTTATTACCCGCACGGTAGGCAAATAAGGCCCACCATTTGAAAAGTAAAATTTTACTATCTGAGAGACCATTGGAACTTAATCAACATCAAACATATTTGCAGCACTTAAAATATTAATAATAAAACGATATTTAGTAGCAATCTGGATATGAAATTTTAAGTATATAGGTAATTTCCCTTGCGTTATGCAGTTGTTATTTAAGTCGTTGCAACTTATTTAAATTTAAAGAATAAGCTTGGACAACTCACTAACTTTCAACAACGTTCACACTTGATAACACTTGTAGAAAATGAATTATTCATCATTGCTGTCGACCAAGCCAATCCATTCTCGTGTACCCATACATCGCACACTTTACAGCTTCGCATGTCACCGATTCATTCTTTGTCGCAAGATGAATGATACCACGATACCTCGAACGCTCAGAAAGGCACGAAAATGTGCTTAGAATATACCCAAAAACAGTGGTATGAGACATTTGCATGCATTAAAATTAGATATTTACATTATGAAAGACACCAACATAAAACTCGAACCTGCGAACCCGCATAGTCAACAACTAGGCCCGAACACGATAGACCTCCTGATTACAGAGGCTGGCATTGGCCAAGCAAAAATAGCAAACTAACACACATTCAAGTTGCCAGTTTCTAAGTACTTAAGAATGCATACACATATGCAACAATGCATATGAGGGCCAGTAGATCTTTAATGGGCCTTATTTATCGACCATGTACTCGTCATTTTACAAATCATTATCAACAAAACATGTTTCGAACTAAAACGAAGTAACTACTATCCCAAATACTAAACATTATGATCGTCACAAATATGCAAGATGTTTCAGGTTAGCTTTATTATACAGAGAAAAAAATGAACTTACTTTGCCCCCATAAATTATATCAACACTTGAGAACTGCCATCTCGATGCTTCAACACTGCCAGTGTTCCGTCTAATCATGCACAAGAATACGAACTCTCTCAAGCAGGCATTGTGTGAGTAATCGCTACTTGTGATGTCAGATTTCTCCTACAGTGATTCTAATAAAGGAAATTTTGCACTGGGCCTTATTTCCCTCCAGGACTTATTTGACGCAAGTAAATTATATATATATATATATATATATATATATATATATATATATATATATATATATATATATATATATACATATATATATATATACATATATATATATAGTGTTTCAAAACAATACCAACAACATTTGGGGCGTAATTCCTGACACCAAGTTAAGGCAAAAAAGTGTAAACCAACTTGAGTGCACAAATGCTTCCTTGCAAAGTTTAGACTGCCGAAAACATGAAAAAATGAACTTTAAAGGTCCATAGCTGCAAATGTATGCAACCTACCGTAGTGTGATCTAGACTTCAGTTAGGATCTAATATGTTCGCTATCCAAAAATACATGTTTCAAAATCTTAAAGTACTCATAGAACAATTTTTATATCAGGAAGTTTGGCTACGGACATATAATTTGAAGTTCTCATCAATTACCTCTATAAAAATTGTTGCAAAAGTACCCCAAGATTGTTAAACATGGATATTTGGATAAGGTAAATACTAGTTCCTAATTGTCCTGAGCCGGCTACGGTAGGTTCTATAGTGCTGGATGTATACACCTTTAAAGTTCATTTTTATATGTTTTCGGCAGCCTATAACTTTGCAAGGAAGCATTTGTGTACTCAGGTTGGTTTACATTTGTTTGCCTTAACTTGGTGTCAGGAATCACCTCTCAAATGTTGTCGGTTTTGTTTTGAAACACCCTGTATGTATGTGTGCTATTATATCTCAGTGATAGTACGTATTAAAAATTTAAAGAAAATTCCATGAAGAAATGCTACTTTGTCTGCATAGAAAAAAAACACAAATCTTAAGATAATCCCACATCTACTTATTAGTAAAAAAAAAACTAACAAAAAGGAACTTAAGAATAATAAAACCTTAAATTTGACATGGCATTCTTCTTCTAATGGTGATATTGAATCTCTAACTTACTTAGTTTCCATTTAGAAAAAAAAAATGGAGAGAGGTCTTCATCTACATGAAAATCTGAGACGAACTTCCAGCCAAATTGAAAGAGAGATAGTAAAAGTGTTTGTGATAGAAAGTAAGAGTATTTAGAAAGAAAGTTAAAAAAATGCTTTCTTTGTGAACCACGAGGACGTCTTGGCTACTTTGTTTACTTTCTCTCAAAAGAAAAAAACGAACTTTTTTTTTCATCGTCTTCTTTCAAACTAATTACTCTGTCTCCCGTTTGTGGAAGGATGGAATACTTACACATTTACCCAAGTCTCTTCAAACTTACCCACACACGATCATATATATATAAGGTAACTGACGTGAGTAGCGGATAGAGAGGTGCTTGTCTCTGAGAAACGTAATTAAAAGAACCTAAGCGACAGAGACATTTCCTATTTTTTTACTCTTTTGGAAAAGGGAAAAACAAAAAATCTTAAGAAGGGATTGGTCTCCTGTATTTCTTTTAAGTTAAGGAATAACGCATAATGGAGGTTTGTAATGTGAAATGTCTTTCTGGGTTATAAATTAATCTTTCTTTAATTATATTCTCGTTGTTTACTGTCCTCGTTTGTTATTTACATACAGTCCTGAGCATCTTTTTCTCTCCTCCGAGTGGTTATTTCTGTCGCTTCTTCGTTTCAAGAAAGAAGAATAATCTTATTCTACTCTTTCTTTATTGACGTTTTCTGTTTACCTTCCCCTTTCTTTACTTTCTGAAAACCTACTGACAAATATTTGTTTTGAAAAAGCATAAATTAATTATGTTTTTTAATCGCAAAACATCTCTGGAAGCGGTACTTTACAGTTTTCTATAATTACTGCAAAAGTGTTTATACTCCTTCGTGATGATATGGTTAGTGTACGTGCGTTCCGTGTGGATAATTCTGGTATTTTTCCCAACTGGAACTTATGGGGAGTTAGCTCCCACATTAACTCTCAGAATCCCAAACTCCTTTTGTTTCGCGAAAGCCCAATAGGGTACATTTTTTTGTACTCCAACTTATTTTTTTTACCTTAATATTGAGCGAAAAGCATTAAGACTATTATTTTGTTTGCATGCAGTAGCGAACGCAGGAATTTATTTCACGGGGGTCCAAACTCAGTATGAGCGTATTTTGTATTAAAATTCCTAAAATTGCCCCTAAAATTAGGCAAAATTTACACAAAAGTCGAAATTTCTGAGGGAGGGGTCCGGACTCCCAGAACCCACCCCCTGCGTACGTCCCTGTTTGCATGCCCACAGTGACGTAACTAGAGGGAGCAAACGGGGCTTGTGCCCCGGGCCGCCGAATTGGGGGGTGCAAAACTGGGCAAATATTTGTTTTCATCTAAGTCAAGGAAGAAGTTTTAGAAAACTAAAGATTATAAAAAATTATCTCAGAAACTTAACAGGACAACAACGACTTACCAACTTTAGGATCATGTCCATAGAGCATAAGTTAGCTTCGAAGCCATTATTCGAGAACATTGTAGAAACTTTTGCAACCAATAGAGCTTGCAAGGTTAAATTTTAGTTCCAGCTTTTTGTGTTTTCATTTAACTTACGTCGATTTAATAAATTTGCTAAATGTCAGCGTAATTCTCGATACAGTTTTACTGCATCATAGAGTAATAGTATAAGGGGTTTCAGCTGCTCTTCCCGCTGAAACTGTGGAGACTGTGGTGCCGCCACTCAGGGAAGTTGGATGCTACGAACTACTAAAAGCAAGAACGAATCAAATCATTCAGAGCGCGTGAATCTGATTGAATTAGCCAATGATACACACTTAGCTACTGCCAGTAGTAGACGATGCAGTTAGTTACAACTCTAGCCGGTAGTGTCGCCGAGTCACTTCTGTTGCATTGTGGGAACGATTTGAATTTCCATTAGGAATATAGGGAGTAGTTCATCAGGATAATCAGCTGGCCAAATAATATTACTTGTGCAACTTTTGTTGATATTATTGATGTTATTGTTGTTATTATTTATTTATTATTATTTTTGTCGTTTCTCTTTTTTTTCTTTTCCTGCTTGTTAATATTTCCTTGTGTAAAATTGCAAAATTATGCTGTATCTGGGAATTTGTTCAATAAATAAATAAATAAATAAAATAAATAACTGCATAATTAAATATTCTATCCTGAAGCAAGAGAATGTTGATTCATCAAACATATATGAATATCAAGATATAATTCCAAAAACATTGTGATTTGCAGTTATTATGATAAGACTATAAGGATATGTCAAGCATACTACTCTCAGATTATTTGGCAATCAAATACTAATTAGTTTGGTGTTTTATCTGGTACTAAAAATTAAATTATGCACTGTGATTTTGAAATCAACCTTTGCCACTTGAAGAAAAAATGTAATAGGAGAATTACTTTGTGATACCAATATCAAGTGTAGTCGGGAAGCGTTTTGGTTTGGTTGGTCAGAGTGGGCCGCTAAGGCGAGTTCTTGCTCCTGACAATAACTAGCCTAGTTGCGCACAGCTTTTATTTATAATATTGATAAATTTAAACAATATAATACAATATTTAGAAAAGCAAAAAGAGAATTATTATGATAACAAGAGGTTCTGTTGAATAAATAAATGCATGGACCTAGAAAAGAAAACTCCAAGAAACAAAAATGCAAAAGATTGAAAGAAATATCCGTTTACATTAAATTTTGTAAGGTTCTGGAATGTTTGCATTACTGGTGAATAACAGTTACTAATATCACAAACAGTAGAGCCATTTCTTGTAAAGGAAAGAATACTTTTACATGGAAGCCCATAGAGGTACTCCCGTGCGCAAAAAAAATTGCGTGTATACTGTAACTCACGATTTTCCGCATTTATTCCTTTTTCCTTACGTTTATGGGTAAAATTGAGTTATTAGTATGTGGAGATAATAGAGAGCAATCCATCTAAGGAGATATTTCCAAAAAATATAATAAAATAATAAAAATATAAACAAAAAACAAAATTATGCTCGGTTTTGTGTATACTGGCAACGATGATTTCTAGGGATTTTTTCAGTAGCACAGCACGATTGCGGAGGGAATTCAGTAGGGGAGTCGAGGAGATGGATCAAGAAACTGGATAGTGGACTAAAATGTTGCATTTATTGGTTAAAACCTAGTGTGTAGATTGCCTGCCAAATATAAATTAGCTTCTGTAACTAAGATGTCGTACGAAAATATAGAATTAAACAGAAAAACTCTTATGTTAAGGTTCGAAGCGATACGCAGCATGGTTATGAAGATTATTTCTTAAGAAAAAAGAACAAACACAACGTAGCCTCTGTGGTTAGGTGGATAGAGTGGCGGACTCGTAGGTATTTTATTACTTTGACACCACATCGAATCCCATCCTATCCCATTCTCTATTTTCTTTTTTTTTCTTTTTTTCTTTTCTTTTTTCTTTTTTTTCTTTTTTTTACAAAACATTATAATTTTTATGTTAATAAGAACCGAAGCAATATACTAAGGACAACTTATTGATATCCAGGATTACAGTATTATTGGTAATAGCTATTGTTTTCAGTTCATGTTGTTGTATAGCTTCTCTCACCCTGTTTTCTTGGGAAAATAACAATTTTGTCTCCAACAAAATGTAAAGGATATATACGGACAGAAAAAGACATCTTAGTATCAAACGTGATTTATCGTGATCAAATGGACTAGTTTACCATTATTAAAAAAAAAACTAAAGTAAATTACTGAAGTTGACTTCCCTTTAGCTTTTAGCTAAAAAAAATATTTTTTCTTTATAAGACTATACTTTATGAGGCAAGGTGTGTGATCATACCCACAAATTTAGCTAGGGAGTGAAAGATAATCGTTTATACAAACATTTTACAGGTTTAGGTGCGTGAAACACCAATACACCATGGTCTCGCTTATCCGACCATCCTTTGTTACACATACCGTATGATCCGATATATCATTGCAGAAAGCACCAATCGGCAAGAAGAACTGCAAATTGTGGTCTTAATCTATTTTTCATGCTCTGGAGTATATCGCCTAGCGCGCCCGTCTACACGTTGACTCATATGTCTATCATTCAGTGCAGACACGTATCCAGGTTTTCTATTCGGAGGGGGCCCAACACGAATCCTCGTAAGCACGTAATTCTAATGTTTTAAAAATATCAATAATAATAATAATAATAATAATAATAATAATAATAATAATAATAATAATAATAATAATAATAATAATAATAATAATAATAATAATAATGCAACAGTTCTGTATTTCTCTTAAATTTTTTCCTACTTTTCATTTATAAACCGGTTTACTTTGGAAACTGCATTATAGCACAAACAAAATGAAACATATTTTCGAGAGAAATGTAACTAAAGAAAACTGTCTGCTACGTATATCACATAACAAACATAGCAAGAAGACATTGAGTGTATCGTTCTAATATATTAAAGTTAAAAACAGAACGGAAACAAAATGTTAATCCTATTTAATTCCTGTTCTTTAATTCCAAATGGTATAATGGCATTATGGTATGTTCTTAGAATTATAACAAGACAACAGCACATTGCCCAAAGTTTGGACACTGACTATTAGTAAACTTATATAAAAGAATCTCAAAAGGGTAAAAGCATGTTTATTAAAAAGTGCTTGAGTTTCGGAGGGGGACAGCCCTCAGGCCCTCACGCTGGATACGTCCCTGATTCAGTGCAGTGCAGTTATTTGTTATAAAACATTATTATTAGATGTGTAATATGTAAAGTTATATCATAAGTTTTACTTTTAATAGGTCTTTTCTTAACACATCCATATTATCCAGCGCTCTGCCTGCCTGTTTATGTCGGATAAGCGAAATTCTACTGTATTTCCAAAGCTAGCATATACATGAACTAGAATTGTATTGTCCTAGAACAGACAATAGTGTGAAATGCTTATATTAAAAGGCTGGAATATAAAAAATAAATACTGTTTTGGTAGCGTGATAACAAATTTAAAACAATTCAATATATTTCCTAGGTATTAGATTATCATCTTATTGTGTCGATATGTATTCTTTTTTTAAACATAGTTTTAAAAGTCATACCATTCTCAATATTCCTAAGGAAATCGAAAGAAAAACTCCTATGTGCCTCTTGTGGCAAAGCGGCGTAAGTGCGTGGTCTGAAACGTAAGGTATAGATAGAGTACCCATACTTCAAAAATGCAAATCCGGGACGCTACTAAATTACGAGAATCTTTGAAATGCTTAAAATTGAAAGAAGTGTTGAATACTAATTTACTTTTCTCCATTAGATAGGGTTGTTCAAGCATTACGTTATCACATTTTTATTCCTTTCACTAGACCTTCTTCCAAGGGCGCCGATTTCTCTGTAAATTTTTTTCTGGGAGGGCATTCAAATGCAGACGATATATATTAGGATTTTAAGGCAAATTGCATTCAAATTATGCCAAATATTGTATATTCATAAATACAAAGGGGGCCTACATGAGCTTTGGGGGGCCCGGCCCCCTAGGATCGGCGCCCTTGCCTTCTTCCTAGTTAAGCAAACGTAAGCAGATGATTTACTCCCTTCCCCTGGTAAGCAAAATTGTTTTTGTTTCTCAAGATTTGTTGTGTTTCGTGAAATAACAGCAGGAATTTCCAGATTACTTAACCATCTAAATGAATGTTTTCACTTAGAGCCATCCCGCCGATTCGCTTTGCCTAGGACTAAAATAAATTAAGGGTCAATAATGAAAGAGACATGTGGATCGAAGATCTTTCTTTGTTCGAACTTTGATTTTTCCAAATCCATGATGGGAAATTATATTATGTGTACAATTTTCGAAATTAATAATATACAATCGTAAAAATATCTTACAAAACGATGGTTTATTGCAAAATACTTTGACTCAAAGAATAAATTACAAGTAATAAACTTGTTACTTTTCCTGAAGAGTCTAAGTCTTGAATGAGACAGAGGCTCTTCAGCGTAGTGCTTGGAAAGATTGCCTCACTTGTTCTACCTTCCCGTGACGCAGCCTTGATTCGACTTGATCCTAAACGAATTATTCAGAAGTCGAAGTCGGAAGATGTTTCCCATTTTTCCCAAACACTCTTGGTCGATTACAATCTGCCTCACTTGTGAGGGGACAACCTCATGCCGTAAGCGTCGGTGGACTACCGATAGGCAACTAGCGACATGTCCCCAAAAATTGGTGGTTCCGCAGTAAAAAATTGGTCCCACTTCCGCTTTGAAAATTATACCACCACCGGCAGAGAAGCGACGGAACGCCAACGAACCACAAAATTGTTCCCCTAAAATAAGTTAAATCGCCTTTGCATTAAGGTGAGTCTACAAACATTTTTTAAAAAAGTAAAAATAAAGTGACCTGAGCTGGGCGTGAACCACCAACCTTAGGGTTACTTGTTGCGTGTTCTTCCGAATTCGCCACGGAGGCGATTATGAAGACACAGCTTGTAGAGTGATAAATCGTTGAAGTATTTTTAATATTTCTAATCAGAGTGCTCCATTAACCGTGTATATTTGACGATAACTGTTTGGAATCAGATCAAATGCACTCGTCATGTAATTTTATAACAAAATGGCAAGCGTCTATTTACTTTTTTGATAGTTCTCCCATATTCACTTGCTAGTGATCGGCGACAGTTGCCAACTGAATTCATACAATTATACGCACCCATCTCAAGATTTTTCACTTCATGATGTAAAGGCAGGAGTTACTCTTGACCACCGGAGCTCAAGTATTGTCCTTATAATAACAATTCGTCAGGGAAAAGTGATATATAATAATAACCGCATGCACATGACTGGCGACAGTTCGTGTTGGTCCCTTTGCGATTTTCCGTGACAAATCAAAGGAGCGGGGATCAAAATGAAGTCCTCGCTGTTACGTGGTGGTAACTTCAATATCCCCGATTCTAGATATCTGCTTCGACTCGACGAATCCCTGCCACTAGTGGCACACTAGCGGCAATCCTTCGACGCGTCGCTATATTGACGATCGCCATTTACCAGCAAGTGGGCCACTAGGTGTTGGCGACGTTTACGGCATGGAGAAGCTAATAAACAAACAAACCAATAAATAAATCTAAAACCTTATAAAAAAGTTTTCCCAAAATTTACATCTAGCAAAATCATTTGTTGGTATTCCAGAACTGCAAATTCACCTGTATTCATAATTTACTTCTATCGTAGTTTTGATATGAGAATGATGTGTCTGAAACTGTAACACAGGTCATTAAGACTTTTTTTTTTTTTTTTGCTTTAGTCAGATTTAGCAATTTTACTTAGCAGTTAGTCAATTTGGATCTGTGATTTCAGAGTTTTAGAAATTTCCTTAAATTTTTCATTTCTACAACAGTTTGCAACAAACACCATTAACGTATCTCTTTCGATATTTCCATAGGCAATGGCTTGGTCACTCCCAGTATATTTCATACAATGAACTACAGTGTCTTACTCCATTAATCCGAACTACATTTAATATCCAACAACTCTGTACATTTTCTCTTAAATCTGCAAACTTTCTACTAGGTTAAAACTGAGTATTTTCTATTTTCTTCCTTTCTTGCTAAAACGAAAGTGTTCTTTAGACAACCTGAAATGATGAGTCTATATTACATTATGTTGCATAGGGCATTTTATGTAGCATATCATTTGACAGTTGGACACTTTCTTCGTATATTGAAAGCAACAGGGATTAAGTCCTTCTACACTTACATGAGAAGTAAACAATCTCTTTTTAATTCGTGGAATTGTGCCAATGCACTAGGTCCAGAGAGTTTTTAATTTAAGATTATTATTATTATTATTATTATTATTATTATTATTATTATTATTATTATTATTTTATTGACTTAGGTTTTCCTGAATATTAAGCAATATTTCACAAAAAGCTGGTATTTTTAAACAAATGTGTTCGATATCAAGTTTTCATAAAGTAGTCACTCTCTCCTATAAATAATTTCAGAGGGGCCGCGGTGGCTCAGTGATAAAGCGTTCACCTTTGGTGCATGGGATCCTTGGTTCGACCCCAGCTCGCACCAAGTGAATTTTGTGGTGGACAAACACCATGTGCATGGGTTTTCTCGGGGTTGTCCCGTTTTCTCCCACTTTCTTCATTCCACCATTTCATTCATTTCTCATCATCACCGTGTCCTTTAGCCTAGTCGGTATAACCGTGGGTCGTAAAACTTAAAGATTTGATCTCAAATAATTCCAACCCAAACAGTTGCAGGAAGTATGTCATTTCGAATAAAACAAACTACTCTATAAAATTCTGAGTATTATTATTTTTTAAATATACAATTCTAGCGGACCTTATTTCTAAATCGAAGGGTAAGAAGACTAAATTCACTCTTGTTATTATAGATTAATTTCAATTGAAACAGTTAAAATAGTTGGGGAAAAATTAGAAAGCCATACCCTATATTCCAGTGTGCCACAACCGGATAACAGGCACACTGGCGTGCCCAGCAAATTACAAGAATATTTGTCGAGTTTATTTTATTTATTATTATCAACGATTCTCCCATGGATCAGCTGTCTGTATACAGTTAAACAAACAAGTATCACGTTGAGGGAATGAGTGTAATTATTTACTTTAATAGTAATAGAAAGGTATATTTTCTTGTATTTTCTACCGGGAATAACTGCATCCGGTCTTGAAAGCTGGGGCTAACAACGAGGGAACCCGATGTGCCAAACACACACCACTCTATAGTCATGAGTGCCACAAGTCCTTTTCTACGTCTTGGCACCCTAAAGGTTGTTGCCTTCAAAGAGAGATAGAGAGAAATAACTTAAGCTTATTGCACTTCCATGCTTAAATAAATACATTATGTAAATAACTGTTTCGTTTTCTGTTTTTATTATTATTATTATTATTATTATTATTATTATTATTATTATTATTATTATTATTATTATTATTATTATAAATTTCTTAGGAAGTTGACTGCCATATGTATGCACACTGCTCTCCCGTGCAGCGCCTCGTGTATGATTTTCCATACATAAACTATATATTCCAAGTTTGTTGTGTTCGTTCTATAGGTGTGTTTGTAATTAGATGCATATGAAGTAGAAGTCAAAATTTAATGTCCACGCTACGTATATGCAAAACCATAGACAAAGAAATTTATGAACAAAGACATTTATGACGCTAAAACAAAGGGCAAAAATAAAGAATTACTGGCGGATTGTTGCCCGTAGTGCACAGGTATTAACGGTTAACAGTGTTAAATTTAAACACATAGTTTTAATTAAGCTCGAATTTAACTTATAGAGTACAGTGCGGAAAGGCTGAGGAGTTTGCTAGGATCGTTACAATATCGAACCCCGTAAAATGTACTGTAAACCTGTCCGCAAGCCCCCCGTAATGTTGAACAGATGTTGTGTATTAATGCTCATTTCAATGCAAACCTATATAGACCTACGTACTTCAATACTCACGAAGGTGCAGAAACTATTCATGAGTTCCAGTATTAAACTCTCTCACCCAATGTATTCTCCTAACATGTCTCCCAGCGATTACAATATTTTTTGGTATCTCAATCACTTCCTAGTAGGATAGCTTTAACTAGAGACCACTGATTAACCTGGTATTGGATGTTTCACTTTCTTACTTTTGGAGTTGACAGTCATGGGTTGGACATTTTACACGCAAATATCTAATATTAACAACGTTCCTTCTATAATTTCGTAATATTGTATTATTTCTTTGTATTATTCATTAGCTTGGTTAGACTTGTTTAAACACTTTTCTCTTTGCACCTATTCCTTAACGTTGGATAAAAATACACTAGCTCTCACCGGGAATCAAATCCAGAACCAATGCACTTGAACCATTTGGCCACAACAAGGCACATTTAAAAAGAAGTTTCGATTTTGTCAGGAAAGTTGTGATTGGGTGTAACATTTAAAAATATATTTAAGAATGGGTACGGATGAAACGCACTGAATTTTCTCGCTCGAATTTCTTAAACTGACTCGTGTTAGGCTGCAGCTATTACTGAAACATTTATTTGGGAAATGCGAATAAAATAATGTGTTTTAGAAAACTTTGTTCGAACCAACTTACGTCCAAAAGTAAAGTAAGCATTCGTCATATTTCTGTTAGAAATAACTTATGCCATACATTAGAATTATTAAGGAGATAATTGTATGTGAACTATGAGCAAAAGCGTCTGAGTACTTTCTGAGAAAAGAATAAAATATCACTTGTATATCTTTTCAGGACAAACGAGTTATGCTATTTATGAAATACGAACAAAATTGCCAGAGTAATTATCGACAAAATCGTAGGGTAAAACTTGCTCCGAAAAGTAATATACCAATTCTAGCTTTTTAGGATGATGGAATTATACCATATCGTTAGGTTATTTATGTAACATATATTTATGAAATATGAACAAAATTGGGTCAGGCGTTAATGGGAAAATCGTCGAAGAGTAGGCTAAACTACCTCTTCTGAATGTTTACAGGACGAACGAGTTGTGTCATATTGTCAGGTTATTAATGATACATTTATTTATAAAATGTGATTGAGAAAATTATTCAAAAAAATGCATCCCATACAGTAAATTACACCTTACGTATTTTTTCAGAGCAATGATTCATACTATATTTGTAAAAATATAAGCAAAATTTTTACAGCCGTTTTTGAGACAATTTAATGATTTTAAATTTTCATCCTTCAGTAAACTACCCTTATTTTTAGGTGTCGGAGGATATAGAATTCGAAACGATAGTGTTATAAACACAAATCTCCGGGTGTAGATGAAATTCCGGCTGAGTTAATTTTAGCTGGAGGCGAAAAATTGTGGAACAAGATACACAAACTCATTCTCCTTATATGGAACAAGGAAGAATTGCCACAAGAGTGGAGAGAATCAATCATTGTTTCAATTTACTAGAAAGGCGACAAAACTGACTGTAATAATTATCGAGGCATTTCCCTTCTATCAACATCCTATAAAATCCTTTCAAATATTCTGTTAGCAAGACTGACCCCATACGCAGATGAAATTATTCGAGATTATCAGTGCGGATTTAGACGAAATCGATCAACCATCGACCAAATATTAATCATTTGCCAAATACTCGAAAAAAAGTGGGAATACAATACCCCGGTACATCAATTATTTATTGATTTTAGAAAGGCGTACGACTCGGTTAGGAGAGAAACATTATAATTACAACGTTCTTACAGAACTTGGAATACCGAGAAAGCTAATTAGATTAATTAAGATATGTTTAAATGAATCCCAAAGTAAAGTCCGGGTAGGAAAATTTTTGTCCAGAGCTTTCACGTCGAAAATGGCCTGAAACAAGGAGATGCGTTGTCGCCATTATTATTTAACTTCGTTCTGGAATACGCTATAAGGAAAATCAAAGATAGCAACCAGGGCCTACAATTCAACGGTATTGACAAGGTTATGGAATATGCTGATGATGTAAATTTAATAGGGGATGATAGGAGAACAATAGAAAGAAATGCAGAGATCTTATTAAACTCTTGCAGGGATATGGGTTTAGAAGTAAATGCAGAGAAAACTAATTACATGGAAGTGCGTCGGGACCGTAATACAGCAAATTATGAATGCGTTAAAATATTAAATAATACTTTTGGTAAAGTGGATAGTTTCAAATATCTAGGATCAATATTAACAGAGGAAAATCATATTCACGAAGAAATTAAATGTCAACTCAAAGCAGGGAATTCGTGTTACTATTCGGTTCAAAATCTCTTGTCGTCGCGAATTCTGTCGAGGAATTTGAAGCTTAAAATATACAAAACGATAATTATGCCTGTTGTTCTGTATGGCTGCGAAACATGGTCACTTACTCTGAGGGAAGAACATAGACTGAAAGTATTTGAGAACAAGATCCTGAGACGAATATTCGGACCCAAGAGGAACGGGAATGGGGAATGGCGGAAACTTCATAACGAGGAACTACACAATTTATATGGTCTACCCAACATTATTAGGGTCGTCAAGTCTAGGAGGCTTAGGTGGGCGGGTCATGTAGCTAGAATGGAAGAAAGTTGAAATGCTTTCAAAGTCTTGACTGGAAGACCAATTGGAAAACGACCATTAGGAAGACCTAGGCGCAGATGGGAGGACAATATTAAGATGGATCTCGCAGAGATTGGAATACAAAGTAGAAACTGGATGCAGTTAGCTAAGAATAGAAGTCAGTGGAGAGCTTTCGTGAACGCGGCATTGAACCTCTCGGTTCCATAGGCCATAGAGTTAGTTATTTTTTTTAAAGTGTTATAAAAACTTCATGTCTAGAATTCGGTCCAGATACGTCGAACAATATGGCCTCTATTTGAATACATGAAAAAGCGTGACGAACCGACAGACGAACAGATGGACAGACATCAAAATTACTTTTTCGATATGTGGGGGCGTGAAACTTGAATTCATTGAAATCTCGAATTCGATTTTTATCACTATTACTACAATTTCTTCTTTCGTCGCTCGAACGTGAAAACAAATAGGAATACAACGACACGTAAGGTGATAATTTGTAATTCCCAAAATTTAATGAGTTAAGTTTAGTGTGTTGCCGTGCTAGAAAAAAAGCTTATGCCTGTTTGTTATATCATTTTAATATCAGTTTTTCACGCTACTATATAATGTAGAAATATGGTATGATTATCGTTCATATTCATGTTATCTTTTGGAAATATTGGTGTTCCGCATACATAGATCTGTATAATTTAGCTTCGTTCAACGAAAACATTCCTTACACAGACTTATGATTGCATTTTGAAATCGTGTTTTTGTCGTCGTTAGAATTTAGTAAATATAAGCATAAAACTCAAATTAGTTTTTGACTTTTACAGAAAACCAAATTTCTGTAAAAAAAAAAAAAAAAAAAAAAGCCCAAAAGAAAAAAAACTGCGGCTGACTTAATCCCCACCCTCCTTGTGCAGTGCATAATAAAACGCAAGTGTTATATAAATTATCCTCTACTCTCATTCGTTGCCGCTAGCGCAAATTATAAATAATTTTTTTTTAAAATCATTCCTATAAATCGAACAGGTCATCTAATCAAAGTAAATAATTTTAAAAAAATAAAAATTAAAAATAAAGTAATTGTTTTTAAGCACTCAGGTTGTTAAATATATTATTTGCTTGTAGCTTACTTATTGTATATTATTTGTTTAATCATAATACATAATACTCGTAATTTTAATCTCACGTTAAATTCTTAGCCGTAATCGCTCGTAACTTTACAGTGTATTATAAGGATTTATAAATTATTTGTTTTAATTTGCTTTTTTTTATTCATTATCTTTACGGCAAGCACTTTTCTCTTCCCCAATATCTTTTCAGCGGCCGGTGAAAACGGGAACTGCTTATATAGTTTATAATGACCTTTCGTGGGTGCTAAGAGCCACAAAGCCAAAGTTTAAAGCAAATGGTTAAAAAAATGTCGTCTGTTAGCAATCCAAAATAAATCGTCCTATTCCCAATAAACCCACAAAGGTCGGTCATAATTTTTTGCAATTGTGGATATGAAAAAGAGAGAGAGAGAGGGAGAAAGTCAATACTCTAAAAAGAAAAAAAACACAAGCACACACACACACACACACACACACACACACAAACGATAATTTGACATCAGCTTTTTCCTTTCTTCCTTTTTTTCACGACAACAAGCATCATTCGATGTAACGTCATATCGATATAACAAGGGGTAAACTTGGGAAGACTGTCAAGGTCGCGTATGTTATTTTTCCTGTTCTTGACACACAAATCCGAAGTGAGTTGTCTGCTGTTCAAGAACGGGCAGGTAACATACAAGACAATAAACTGAAAACAATAACTGTTTCCAATAGTACACGTATTCTAATACTGAATAAATACGTCGATACTATCAATAAGTTATTTCCTTATTATATTGTTTCGGTTCTTATTAACATCAAACTTATCCACTTCCAATAATGTTTTGTTTAAAAAAATGGGATGGGATAGGATGGGATTCGATGTGGTGTCAAAATAATAAAATATCTACGAGTCCACCACTCTATCTACCTAACCATAGAGGCTACGTTGTGTTTGTTCTTTTTTTCTTAAGAAATAATCTTCATAACCATGGTGCGTATCGCTTCGAACCTTAACATAAGAGTTTTTCTGTTTAATTCTATATTTTCGTACGACATCTTAGTTACAGAAGCTAATTTATATTTGGCAGGCAATCTACACACTAGGTTTTAACCAATAAATGCAACATTTTAGTCCACTATCCAGTTTCTTGATCCATCTCGACTCCCCTACTGAATTCCCTCCGCAATCGTGCTGTGCTACTGAAAAAATCCCTAGAAATCATCGTTGCCAGTATACACAAAACCGAGCATAATTTTGTTTTTTGTTTATATTTTTATTATTTTATTATATTTTTTGGAAATATCTCCTTAGATGGATTGCTCTCTATTATCTCCACATACTAATAACTCAATTTTACCCATAAACGTAAGGAAAAAGGAATAAATGCGGAAAATCGTGAGTTACAGTATACGCGCAATTTTTTTTTTTTTTTTTTTTTTTTTGCGCATGGGAGTACATTTTGGACCCCAGTAGTGCATTTTTTCCATTATTTCAATAATTAATTACATTCACCGGAGCTTTCATGTAGAAAATGTAGAAGGGCCTAAAATATTCAGCTAGAAAAAGAACAGCCAAAATCAAAGAAAAAAATACAGGAAACAGCAAATGTGAAAGTGTGAGGTACAAAATATACCCTATTGAGCTTCCGAGAGTTAAAGTGTAGGTTTGTGTCTCATATAGCCATAAAAGTGTTCTTGTTCGTCTGAATAGCTTACGCCGCAGATGTTAATAGTGAGCAAGGTCTCTGGTTTCGACATCAGGTTAGGAAACAATTTTCTCTGTCATTATGAGAGTACCCGAGCTCAGCTTAAATTAAGAAACACTGAAATCTGGTCTAAAAGACCAGAAACTATAAGTGGTATTGGCAATTGATTCATTGGCCAGGCATATTGAGTTGAACATGTGCCGTCTTCCCAATCATAATCCTTTGAGTACTAGCAGAAGGGAATTTGGTCTGTTAAAATGATAGCATACTTTGAATTTTTTAAAGTAGCATACTTTGAATTATTCTCAAACGATTTATAATATGTCTTAATCTATTTCCCATTTTGGGAGGTAAATTTCAGATTTTCAGTCAAGCAGCTACTGCATTATCGCTTTTTATCCTATATTTTTGTTTGGTATTTCATTCTCTTCAAAATAAAGCAACGTTCAAAACGGTATCATTCGCATGTCCGTATCATATATATAAAAAGGGGAATAATTACTGAGCAGTCCCTTTTCCAAAAGTTTGGGCCCCCTCTGGACCAGCCTTGTGTTAACATATAGATCTCAAAATCACTTGATAATGAAATTGTAGAGTGGGAGGGGAGTGAAGAAAGAGGACCCCATAAAACCTTTTAGACAGCATTAACGAGAGGTAAAAATAAGTTTTCCGCGTTGCATTCTTGAAGGCCAAACAGATGATGTCATGACCCCCACCAACTTGACGAGCTCCTTCTCAAAACACATGTGACCTGTTTCGCAATACATGTGCAACTGAACAATAAAAATTCAACAATAATGGATATTAAATGAGCGTTTAAAACTCTCTCTTTTTCTCTCTCTCTCTCTCTCTCTCTCTCTCTCTCTCTCTCTATATATATATATATATATATATATATATATATATATATATATATATATAAGTGGCGGATCCAAGGGGGGCTATAGGGGCTATAGCCCCCCCTTGACGCTGAGGTATACACTGGATAAAATGGGCTTCAATCCTGCTTTACACTGGATAAAACGGCAAAATATGGTTTAGCCCCTCCCTCGATTATATCCTGGATCCGCCCCTGTATATATATATATATATATATCGAAAGAGTTCATAATACACAGATACGATAGACGTGATTTAGGTGACATTGCGTACTTCACACTTGGCGTTCTCTTCGTTTGCAATTGATATGTTTTCACGCTGGCTACTCACAATGAGTAAATGTCAAAGTATGTCTATTTGTGTGGGAAATGGGCCAAGTTCAACGAAGCTAGGTCTTAAGCTTGTTTTGTCATCTCATGTAGTTGTCCTCTATTGCCTTGTCGGAAGTTAAAAAGAGAGAGCTTTCGTACTTTGTTTTAATACATTTTAACCCATTTCAGAACCACAAATTTGTGTGAGTATGGCGACAATAAAAATTTCCCAAAAATTAGTTTTACATATTTCCTTAATGTATTCGTTTTTAATGCAGTTTGCCGTGAATTACGCACAAAGTGATCTTAAAGTTACTATGCATAACGAACACTTTACAATACTAATACACCAATCAATTTACCAAGGATGCCCACAACTGACGACCTGGTCGAATGAATAGAGAAAGTTGTTTTGGAGGATTGCCGAATAAGTGTGGGGCACATCGCCTCCAAAGTTGATATATTCGTGGGATCTGTGCACACTGTCGTCAGACCTGCTTGTGCGAGGCCGAGTTTGTCTTGGTTTGTTGTCGCACACTACGTTTCGCCTTGTTTGAAAGTTGTCCACACTCACGAACGCACATTACACCATCATCAGATGTCTCACTCAACTGTCAATGAATTTCAAGCAGTGTCACACCACGCAAATTGACAAAGCGAATAATTAACGTAATTAAGAAGGTTGCCACTTTACGAGTAAAGTATCAAAAACAGTCCTCACTCTCAGCGCTACCGTTCCGTGTGCCGTATTGTCGTTGGCGGATCCTGGGGGCGATCGTACCCCCCCAGAAGAGGAAACTTTCTTATTTTATATATAAATAAAACCCATCCTCAGAGTTTGGAGCTCTTAAAAGTAGCAATATTACAACCCACCCTCGAAGTCCGTCCTAGATCCGCCCCTGCGTGCTGTGTTGCCGTCTCTGTCACGCATTGATAACGAATGCTTGCGTATTTTAAAACACAGTACGCTTCTATCTGTTTCCAGTCCTGAGAAAAAAAAAAGGTGTTATAAGTTCAATGTACCTCGTATTTGTATCAACGAGCTATGAAAATCTTTGAGTTTAACCTCCTATGATTATGCCCTTTACGCTAAAGGAGACGGATGACTACTGTAAATGAATGATGATGGAAAAATTGTTAGAATAATAACGTGGGAGGAAACGGAAGTATCCCAAGAAACCTCACGAACTGAGCTATGTGAGGCAGAACTTACTATATATATAGTGGTTTCCGAAATAGTACTCGAAATCACATTTAAGACAAGTATCTGAGCCATTAATCAAGCCCGGAACTTCAAGGATGAAACTCGTTTGAGCTATCCATTAGGCCATAAAGTGACATATGAATTCTGCGTGTACGATCACGTAGCACTGAATATTTTTCTTAGAATTATACTCGTGCACAATATCTACTCAATAAGATTTGTAAATAACATAAAACTCATATATATTTCGACGGTAAAGATCTATCCCACAAATTGTGTTTTCGTCACCTTAGAGAAAAACAAGAATCCAATAAGAAAGAGTTCGGAGAGCAAAAAGAAAAAAAAAGAATGAAGTCCTTTTTGCTTAGGATTGTTTTTGTTAAGCGTGTTATATAAGGCCCTTTCCGACGGCAAAGCAAACAGGAAACGTTTTCCTGTAGTCTTATTTCTCTTTCTCTCTTATTTTTTTTCTTTTTGGTTCTCATTTCAACGTTGAAACTCGTTCTCTGATTGGCTAAAGACGATTCCTTTCAAACTAAAATCTCTGACAAGAATGGTCGAGTGAGAAAAAACAGCCAATTCTGGCGAGAGCTCTGTAAATGGAGATGTAACGACCCTCAGCGAGTAGATTGAATCTTAGAAACTACGAATCCTTGAAAGTCTGAAGGGAAAGGAGAAAGTATCTGGGGGAGGGTAAGTGGGAGCTGGGTAAAGAAAAAAAGCGCAGACGAAGAGATGGGGGGAAAAGGTTGTTTTCAACTAAATGGCTAAGTTTAACTATGTTCCTAAGTGAATACGTGTAAGAAATACCTAGTCTACAGTTTGTTTCACTCAGACGTCAAATTCTTCAGAACGTTTAATTCTTGGGTTTTGTGTGGCCACTTTATCAGAAGAGCAGTTTACTTTTAAGATAACGTTAGTGTCAAAAGAGTAATTAGAACTGTGCTAGTCTGCATGAAAAAAAGGAATATTTGAGTTCATCTCCAGACAGAAAATAACATTAGGAAGTAGATATAAAGTTACTGCAGCAGACATAAATACCAATTTCGAAATTTGAATTTTTTGTTGTTAAATTGTACAATAATATTAACGTTTAAAGGAAATTTATAGGGATGCGCTCGAGTCTAGACCCACTTTGTAAAATTCGAGACGAGTCGAGACAAACATATTTCTCGACTCAAAAATTTGAGTCGAGACACGAGTCGAGTCGAGACGGCTCTTAAAAATCTCGACTCGACTCAAATGTCTCGAAAATCTTTCTATAATTTTTAATATTATTTTGAAGAAAGTATTTACTTAGAAACACCTTGAAACCAATTCAAGTGAGCATCCATGCATAGACATAACTGACGGGGGGCAGCAACTGCCCCCCCCCCACATCTCAGAAGTATATTAGGATAGTCATTCAGTGTTATCTATGAACTGAGCTGAAGCGAGTACAACACCGTTTTGCTTAAGTTTATGATTTTGTTTCACAGTAATAAGGTCTTTATGCGCTAACCAGGCCAAGAGAAAGGAGGGGCAAGACAGCGAACCTGGCCTAACAAAAGGTACCAGGTAAAACTACAGTCAGGATGGCCGGTCGGAACATGGTTCGATGCTCCACCTTTAAAATACTGCCCGTTAGGCATACACACTGTCCAGGGCTTAAAGTGGCTTCAGTGAATAGCCACCTCGCCAGAATGGTTATCCACAATGATTTACGAGAACACAGTCAGCAATTAAAGTAAATAATCCCTGATCCATGTTCCTGATGTGGTTTGATAAATCATTAATAGTCGTTTCATAGACGTAACCAAAATATTAATTAAAAATTAATGCACTGTGTTTGTAAGGTGACAAATGTTGCATATGAACTAAATTTTGACAACAGGCTGATTTGTCGGAACGCAGCGCAGGCGCGTTCCGGCTCACTTTAAGCCGTGACACTGCCTCTCTACTGCTAGCTGGGTAATTGTCACTCACTTTCGATGCATGTGATCTGAATTGGTTCACACCTCACTTTATTTTTTTTTTTTTTCGTTTTTAGACTGACGCTTCACAACGGTAATAATAATTTATAAACTGTATTGTCAAATTCAGGATTTCTTTATTTTTCTGTTACATAAGAAATGCTTGTAATTTGAATAAAGATAGGACTTATTCTGAATAGTTTTGGGGGGACGGGGAGGATCACAGAGGCAGTGTAAAATTGTGATTGAACTATATCTTTTTTTTTTTAATGTTAATGTTCAGAGATGTTCATATACCTTCTCCCTTAATGATTCTGGCTGTTTCTTAGGCAATGGACAGTTATTAAAAATTGTTTTATCTATGCTCATACTATTATAAAATGTTCGAATAAAGTTCTAGAATAACCGGGATTTTAACCATATTTGGTAATGTCTTGCAATAAATGTTTTGCTACATCCATCTTAATAAAGGTCAGTGAACTTGGAGTGTGCTGGGGAAAGGGGTTGTGGTGTACGTTGATGGTCAAAGGAAGTACAGGTCGGTCTGTTGTCTGGGATACTGGGTGTGTTTTTATAAGGATAAGCAGAGACACACAGAACTCCTCTCTTTGTCGGAAATCTTGTGGTCCTAAATACAAAAGATGTTTTATTGCTTTCCCTGTAAGTCACAAAAATAGCAACATCTGGTATTGTTGTAAAGTGGAAAGGGACAATTGTAAGGTTAAAACAACGAGTTATTTTTACTAATAGCCATCCTGGCACCCCAACCAAAAATAATACACTTGATTAATTCTGAAGTTTGTGTTTGCAGTGAGCAATGTCGCCGATCCTGGGGGGCGGTGGGACTCGGGACCCCCAAAGCTCATATGCGCCCCTATGTATTTTTCTGAATATGTATGTTTTATATGTATTTTGTATTATTATATGTATTTTTTATAAATATATAAACCCACATCTAATGCCCCCCTCCCCAAAGTTACAGAGAAATCGGCGCCCTTGGCAGTGAGCAGTTCGTTTGGTGTTTTTTTATAGCCTTCACGTGTATTGGTGTATAGTAGTTTCATTTTTTTTATATTTTATCTGTGGTACCTGAACATTTCTCAAGTTTCGCAGGAAGTTGTGACTAATATGCAGTGCTCAAAAAAAACATATTGTATTTCTAAGGCTGCGGAATTTCGAAACGCACTATTGCACGGATCAGTTGCTCGTAAATTAGACGAACCAAATAGTTAATGGCAATAGCATATATTTGAAGCACTTCTAGATAGTATTTGTATTGTGCTCGCCGATGTGTTCCTCTTAGAGGCCATAGGGAAAATAACGAAAGTGAAAATAAAGGCAATTTACTAGAACTCTTATTGCTAAGATCCCAAGACAATGACGTGATTTTTCTGTATTATGTTAACAAAGAGAAAACCTTTAGATACGTTAGTCCCGAATACCAAAATCAATTTCTAGATTTAATGTGTAAGTATATGCTGGGAAAAATAATTGATCGTGTGAAGACTGTAAGTATATATAGTGTCATCATGGATGAAACTCAAGATTTGAAGCGACATGAGCAAGTATCAATTGTTTTGCGATACTGTGATGAAACATTAAATGTTCACGAAAGTTTTATCGGGTTTTACAACACAGAAAAAACACGGCGAAAGTTTGTCCAAACTGTTAACAAATTTGTTAATATCACTGGTTCTGAAAGTAGATAACATCCGAGGGCAATGTTACGATGGTGCAGCCGCTATGCGTGGTCAGCACTCTGGTTTTGCAAAGAGGATCAGGGACATGAACGATTTATCCATTTATATTCATTGATACGCTCACATTTTGAACTTATGCATTGTTGATGTGTGCGGAGAAGCGTCTGCGATTCGAAATATATTTGATGTTCTGAGTAGTTTGCATTCCTTCGTAGAAGCGTCGTCAAAAAGGCACGCTATTTTTGAAAATATTCAACGTTAAGGAGAAAACTTAAAGCATTTAATAACATTAAAATCTTTGAGCGACACTAGATGGAAGTAGATTACAAGCTATTCGTGCAGTTTTAGAAAATTTTGGACCAGTAGTGAAAACTTTAGAGGAAATAGCAGATCACGATCAAATTTTCGGCCCAGACGCGCATTTCCTGTTAAAAAAATGTTCATGACTTTTTATTTCTGTTTCGTCTTAAAGTGATGAGACGTGTTTTTGAATACACGAATCAACTGTCCATGCACTTACAGAATACACTTGTCAATTTTTCTACTGTGAAAAATTTGTCGCAAGCCACTATCTGCAGCCTTCAGTCCTTACGGAGTGAAAAAAGTTTCAATATGCTGTGGACAGAAACAGAAGAAATTGCAGAAACCTTGGGGTGTAGTGCACCGAACGTTCCACGAAGAACACGAGTCTCACGAGCATTGAATGGTGATGATACTTCTTCCGAGTGTAAGACAGCAGTTTATATTACAGACGCGAAGTGTATTATTCCGTTATTGACATCCTTGTGTCAGATATTAGCAATAAAAATTCAAAGAAAATGATATGCAGGTTCTTCATTCCCTCCAAGACATCTACACAAGCCATCAGCAGAAAGTATCACAATTGTCAGCAACAACTGCAAAATCCCCAAAGTTGAACTGATATCAGAGTTAACAGTTTTCTCCAATTTGTATGCAGAGAGATAGACTGAAAATAATTTTTCATCGCGTCTATTTTTTTTTTTTTTTTAAATTGAACCTTTACGAATTCTTCCCAAACTTGAACCAAGTTTATAAGACTTTTCTAACCGTGCCTGTCAGATCCGCAACCAGTTCCTTTTCGCGTCTAAGACGGCTAAAAACATACGTTCGTAGCACTATGGGTCAAGAAAAATTTCGTAGTTTAGCTGTGTTGTGCTTAGAAAGGTCTTACGACATTAACGTTTCTCAGATTATCGACACATTTGATTCAGAAGCAACACTTCGAGGAAGCTCCATTTACAGTTCAAGTCCAGCTTCCATATCATTACATTTAGCAGTACGCGAAATATTAACTTATTAAATCAAAATTATAAATGTGATATTTACTGGCTAATATTTGGATTTCCTAATAATGTGATTTCCATGTATTATTGATAAGCAGTATTTCTTTCAGAGGGTGAGCCGGGCCTACCCCTCCATACACACACACTCAAGTGCAAAATACCATTCAGGCTATATTTCAGAGAAAATTAGTATATCAAGAAACATATGTTTAACTATAATTTCCCTCTTTATTTTTAAAATACCCTCTTTGGAAATTTTTTCTGAAAGAAACACTATTAATGAGCTGGGGTAAACAAATATGTGGATATTGTGCTGATAGGTTGTTCCAGGTAATTCCTTAACAACATTAAGGCTCAGATCAATATGACGGTTTGGGAAAAGATCAGGGGAACATTGGCTAAGTGGGGCTTAAAATGGGCCGGAACTCACAAGTTCTGCGTTCCAGTAAGTCAGTGTGATGTCCGAATTCAGTTCCTGTGCTGTACTTGTCTCGCTCCAAATTTGTATCTTTTCAGTTTATTATTTTCATATTTTACGCAGATTAATATCCTATTAAAGCACGATAAAGAACTAATCTAGAACTTTTCGTTCTGCGTCATTGTGTTCCGCGAAATTATTCTAGGGAGAGGCGTTCCGGCTATTGACTAAAACAATTTTTAGCACAAAGGCAAAGGTTTAATTTTAGGTCTCATCCGCAAAAACTGACGTAAAGTTAGGCTGGATATCTGCCGGAGTAGTATTTATATCATTCCCACACTCCAACTACACAATGATGATCCAAAATCAGAGAGGGTTTCTCGAAACTACAGTGCTAAATATTTGGTTAAAACATTAGAAGCAAATGTATGGTTGGTTTCAAAAACTGACAATTTAAGGTCGAAGACTTTGAAATTTGTGAATATATTTTTGTCGAAACAAAGAAAAGTTTACACGCGCACAAGTGAACAATGTATATTATATACTTCTAATTACAGCTTGTGAATCTTACAGTCAATAAATAAAACTTGTTGTCTCTTAATAATGAAAGAAAAGAAGAATCGCAGTTCACGCTCATGCCATGTAGCTGCCACCGCAAATTCAAACTTTATAATCGATTTTTATACCAAAGGCAATAATTTGAAATATGTTGCTGCTTCCAATCTAAAGTAGGAATTAAAATATACGCCTGGTTGAATTCTCAACTTTCTGTGATCAGTTGTTAATGTATAATGCTCTTTCTTAAACTTCCATAGGGAGAGAGCATACACAACTCAAAGAAGCTTGGAGAGATGTATGCTTGCAATAACCCGGAGAGATAGAAAAAAAAATTTACATGGATCAGGAAGATAACAAGAGTGACCGATATCATCGTGAAAATAAAAGGACTCAAGTGTCAGGGAGCTGGTCATATTACAAGAAGAACTGACGATAGGTGGACAAAAGCAATACTTGACTGGATCCTAAGGGAACGAAAACGATCTAGAAGATGTTGTAATACAAAACGGTGTGACGAAATTAGGAAGCAGTGTGGAGTAACATGGAAACCAACTGCCGAATATAGATACATGTGAAAAATAATTGGAGAGACCTTCATCCAGCAGTGGGTCGACAAAGGTTGACAATTATATATATATATATATATATATATATATATATATATATATATATATATATATATGTGTGTGTGTGTGTGTGTGTGTGTGTGTGTGGTGTGTATGTGCACGAATGTTTTGCCCACCGACCATATGGGCCAAGGTTACGCTTTATGCATCCATGTGTCTAGTGGAGCTCGAGTAAAGCACCATGACGGCCGAGGCGTATCGCACACTGCTTGCAGACTATGTACACCCCTTCATGACGACCATGTTTCCTAACTGTAGTGGCAATTTTGAGACAAGATAATGCACCATGTCACAAGGCCAGGAGTGTGATGGAGTGGTTCGAGGAACACAGGGCCGAGTTTCAAGTAATATGTTGGCCCACCAACTCGCCGGATTTGAACCCAATCGAACATATTGGGATATGATTGAACGTGACGTCAGAGCACATCGCCTCCCTCCCCGGAATTTACAGGAATTAGGTGACCTGTGTGTGCACATGTGGTGCACACTCTCTTCAGCGACTTACAAAGGATCATTGCGTCCATGCCAAGAGCATTCGCCGTTGTTATCCGTGCCAAAGGTTGACATACTGACAATTAGATAGGTAGTCATCATGTTCTGGCTCATTTGTGCGTATATTTTAACTCGTATATTTTGTCTCGACTCGAATTTCGAGACGTCTCGACTCGAATTCGAGTCGAGTCGAGACAGACACCGTCGAGTCGAGACACGAGTCGAGACGGAAATATATTTTCGAGTCGAGACACGAGTCGAGACAACATTTTCTAGAGACGAGTCGAGACAGGCTTAATTCTCGACTCGACTCGACTCGTGCGCATCCCTAGAAATTTATTTTCCACAGAAATTTTTCAAGGCATATATTAATCTACAAATTTTATCGAGCTGAACAAAAAGAATATATGAGACTAATTCTTATTCGTCGTTTTCGAGATACATTTTTTAAACTGATTCTGTACTATACCGCTCTATCCATCCATGTAAAACTGATACTGACGTGTGGCCAAATTACCTTTTGCCTTATGACTAACAAGACGAGAGTATGGAGGGGAGGGAGAGGCTAAAGTCTCGAGAATTAATGTCACAATCCTTACTACGGGGCCTGAATTAGTATAAAGATAACGAAGAAAGTACTGTCGCTCTTTCACTCATCACTTTCGAACATCAATAAGTCACCTAAGACCAGTGGCGAAGGGTGATAGTTTCAAGAGGGTAGGCCCAATGTTCCACTACTACTACTAATAATAATAACGATAATAATAATAATAATAATAATAATAATAATAATAATAATAATAATAATAATAATAATAATAATAATAGTAATAATAGTAAAATGAAACAGATTAGACAAATATTTTACTACAGAAATACAAGAAGACGAATTCACATAAATTTAATGCAATTGTAGTTCATGGACAGCACTTATTCGATCCGGATCTCAATTTTCATAATGAAATTGACATATGTGACTCATAGATGATCCTCACTCGCCATAATGCAATTTAATTGTTTTAATTGGCGTGATCGGGTGGGGAAGATGGACTATCACATTATCTGCGCTTCACAAGAAATATATATTGCTTAGTCTCAGGAGCGTCATTTCAGACTTCTGTTGAGGGGAGCAAGAGCACCACCGACAGAAGATTTTTACCTTTTGTACTAGTATATTAGTAGACAATCGATTAGAGTATATGTATTTCTCAAACTCTTGGGGGGGGGCAATTTCCCCCTCCTGCCCTTCCTAAATGACGCCCCTGTTTAGTCTACATGTACTGAAACAAACTCTGTTTGTAAAATTTTGCCTTTTTAATTATATTGTTCAAAACACATGACAAGCATTCAATCAAGATATTTTGTGTGTCACTTAATTCCCCTTTAAAAACAGAATCAGACTTAAATAATCAGACTTATATATATTGTACCAATGCATGCAGAACTCTCTTGCCCTCTGTTTGTTCTATTTTCAACACAAGCGTTAGTCTTCGTTCCTTAATAACAGATCAATTTCCAAAAGACCACTCACATAGAAGGTTCTTTAATAGGAATTATATTACGTATATTCATATTCTCCACATATTGACATTTTCTCTCATTCACTTTTGCAAATGTAAGAAAAAAAATCACTCAAATCTCAAAAACACACACTCTTTCTAGTGAACTCAACGAGTCTGATTTCGTACAGATTTGCGCCAACGCAACGGAATAAAGGGGCATTAGTTTGCGATAATAGGCGTAGCGCCTTTAGAATTTCTTGTTCTAGTTTTTGCGTTGCGATTGAGTCCGCAAAATTAAGCAAAGTTAGAACGGAATGGAGCCAACGTTATCTTGCTCTTTATTTGTTTGATATATCGAATCGAAATCGAAGGTCTCGAGAGAAACTAGTAGGTAGAAACGAAAGTCGATAAGCGCTGAGGCCGGCCTCTTTCGCAGGTTATACGCTGGTGAAGAAAACGCCATTTCCAACACGTTCTCTCGCGGGATTTTCTGAGTAGCTTGGCGGTAGTTCTACTGCACCTGAGACACTGCTCGGTGAGCCTCCCAGCAGTGGTGCCAACCACGATTTCTTTATGGAACTTTTTTTTCAACTTAGAAAATATCATGCATTCTGTGCAAGGAAAATTAATTAATTATAAACTATAATTTCTGAAAGTAAATGGGTAGGCCGGGCCTCAGGGCCTCTTACCACCCTTCGCCACTGCCTAAGACGTACCTGGAAGATCAAAAATAGTCCCTATCAGTATTGACGACCTTCTGCCAACGTTCTGGAAGGCCATGGATTCCAGGGTAGAACTTGGTGGGCCGTGAAGCGAAGAAGGTATCAAGTGCATTTTGCACTTCTACTAAGAATTTGAACTGGCGTTCTCTAAGGTAGTTCTTCAAGGAATGGAACAGGTAATAATCGAACGGTGCAATGTCCGGGGAGTATGATGGATGCAATAGTATTTCCCATCGAAGCTGTAGAATGGTGTCCCGGGTCATCCTAGCCACATGCGGCTTAGCGTTGTGCTGTAACAGGAGGACACCTTTCCGATTCAGAAATGCTGGCTCCAGAGTTTTTTTTAACATGGCTGAACTTATGACAGTACACAGTTGCACTGATGCTCTGACCAGCTGGTAGCAGTTACCGATACACGATGTCACGAGCAGTTCGTCCACCAAACACACAGGAGGACTTCCTTCTGGTGTAGTGGTGGTTTTGACGGTTTTGGAACCGGTTTATGGGATGCTAACCAATGATGACAGCTCCGTGGAGCTTCATATGGGACCCACTTCTCATCACATGTCAACACCGTGTACAGAAATTGCTCCTTCCTGAGACGAGACAGCAAACAACCACAGATGCGTGCTCGCGTTGCCTTCTTTCCCGGACTCAAATCATGTGGGAGCCTTCGGCCCAACTTATAGTGCTTCCCAAGTTGATGGAGGTGCTGCTGAATGGTTTCTCCATACACACTGAATCGTAGTGCGAGTTCCTTATATGTCTGGCCATTGTTCGCCTCAATTGCTGCCTGAAGATGTTCATTTTATACATGTGTTGGTCTTCCGGCACGTGGTGCGTCTTCGAGTATTTCGTCATCGTCCTTAAACTTGTTAAACCACCGCTGCCCTGTCCGCGTAGTCCTTACCAAAGACCTGGCACATCTTCCGCCCCGCTGCAGGGGCATTTGACCCAAGTTTGAATTCGTATAGTATACACGCTCTTATGATCCTCTGTGTTGGTCCCATGTTCACTGTTTCTTTACGGAAGTTCACGGTGGAGCTGAACTGCCACAATCAGTAGTATGTTGGATATACACGCACCAACAACTGACCTTCGCCTTATCTTCATTTGCATTAAACTCACGGTGTGAGGGTCAATTAAACACAGACCTTCACACGTGGTTACTTTTATATTTCCGGACATCTGTTCCTCTGTTTGTAATTTTTTTTCAGTTTCGCACAATTATGAACCAGGATTAAGGGGCGTCGATTGTGATAATGAATAAAATGTTGTAATGATGAAAATAGGAGGAAACGGGAAACCCCCGAGAAACTCCATCTATATGGTCCTTGTTCACCATATTGCTCACTTGGCGCGAGCTGGTATCGAACCTAATCCTTCATACATCAAAGATGAGCTTTCTACGACCGAGTCATCGCGGTTCTGCCGCTTGTTTCTAATGGGGTTAGAACAAAAAAGAGAGATCGCTACACTGTTTCGTCTTTGATCTAAAAGCAAAAGTTTATTTTAACCGAAGGTAGTTCATTTTGAAGGTTTTGAGTTATTTTTTAATGTGTTAAATAATAGCCGGTTGAAACTTGCATTTGTAGGTTTTATAAACTAGAAGATTAGCATAAAAGTTAAGTGATTTACTTTGAAACTTATCTTCCGCTGTACACGATTAGGCACGAGGTTTGTTATGTTCTATTGTGAAATGGCATGTTGTCACATTTACGTCGTTTTTTTTTCTTTTGGTCAAATATGACAACTTATCGAACTTCAGAGGAGTATTTATGGTTTCTTCAAACATTTATAATTTTATAGTTATAATTAGATTAGAACTATTGTAATACATGATATCGGATTAAAAGTAAAGATTACATTTCCACAAGCAATGACTCTCTTTGAATATACTAATCCAATTTTCTTATTTGCAATCTATTCAGTAAAACAAAATCTATTGTAGGATGTTGATTAGAGTTTAAATTTTGTTACAGAGTGACCAAAAACGATGAAGAGTCAAAACGAACTTTACAAGAATAATCAGTGCAGCACACGCAACATCGAGCATTGGTGCAATACAGTTCATTTTCTCTTTGATCGAGAACGTAGACAAAACATGGAACTGTACTGCACTGTATTGCCAGAAAACATCCGACCGTTACCAAAAGTCAGTTCTGTAAAGAGAATCAAATTATCAAAAGAAAGATAAATTGCAATTTGAAACACGCCTGAGTGAAAAAAACTATTTGTGTTAAATAAAAGGAAGCTAATTAAGTTTAAAAAGAACTAGAAAGATTTGTTTTCAAAACCAAGCATTACAAGCGCTTATGAAAAATGAATTCTTCTAAATGACCGGGTCATACAGCACCTCCAAGATGGTCCAAAGATGAGGGGTCACACAACAAAGTCAAAAAGTTATAGATTGATAGCAGTTATTGCAAAAAGTAGTTCACATGAATGTTGTGAAAATGAAGATAAAACTTGTTACAATTGGTTCAAGCTAGCTTGACTATAGTAATTTAAACTAAAAAATATTCAAAGACTCTGAGCAAATGTTTTATTAAAATAAGGAAATGTAACAATTTCCCGAACTAAGTAAACCTTTGGCTTTATCAGAAAACATTGGGGTTTGCTCAGAGATTGTTTCTTATTTCTATTATCAATTACAAAAGCAAAGATACAATGAACCAGATAGTTATTGGGTTTACTTAGTTATTGGGAAAAATTCATCGGGCACATGTTGTATGAAGTGAAATTCAAAGATGGCTCCTGCCTTACCACAAGTCATATTCAACGTAAACCATATTTGGAATATAATTATTTATATCACAGAAACTCAATACCAATATTTGAACTGATGGTTCAATTAGAATACAGTGAAACCTCTAAATAACGGACACCAATGTGACATGAATTTTTGTACGTTACTGAGAGGTGTCCGTTACAGAGAGGTTCCAGAAATTTAATTTCTCACACGGTAATTATATGTAATAATACATAGTAAATATATTATGTATAAGAGTAAATACGTAAAATTCAATATGAAAATACTCTCGTACGTATTTGACTTACTGGTAGGAATGAAGGAGAAATTAATTTATGTTAAATAATATTATTGCTCGGAAATGAGTACAACAGCGTTTCCCAACGTTTTTCAACTTGCGGCACACTATGGGTGTAACTTGAATTCTTGCGGCACACTCATAGATATTATTATTTATAAATATAAAATACTGTGGTATTTTTTTCTGTGATTAATGATATTTCTCACAGAGAAGAAAACTCGATCATTGGTTTTCTCCCGTTGTTAATCATTATGCTTACTTTTCATTCTAATTTAAAAATACAAAACAAGTCAATGAAATATTGGACTCAGCTTTGCAAAACTACGCTTTCTTTTTCGAAAACTGTATCCAACCTTTCACTAAGATAGATAGATCACTAAATAACAAACGAACAAACAAATCTCTTTTACTTTTAAAACACAAATGTAGTTAATTTGTATGCATGTTTGCTTTGTCGAAAGTATTGAATGATATTTTAAAATTTCAGGTTATGAAATGGTCTGCAACAATAAAGGAGCAACAATGGTCATAACAATGATAACAAATACTTTTTTCAACATTGAAATTGTACACGGTATGAAACTTAAAATTGTAGATTCATAGTAGAGGTTCATAGTAATGTGAAATACCAATATACATTTTCCCTTATGTCTTGCAATCTGATTGCTATAGAATTAATAATTTTGTTTTGATTTCCCCGCGGCACACCAGCGGTCCATTCACGGCACACCGGTTGGGAAACGCTGGAGTACAATATTCCTATATTGTAAAAGTTACATGGGAGCGAAAGCGCAAGGGAAAGCGTTTTTCATTTATTTAAAATATTCAGAACCTTTTCAAAAGATGGAACTAACTAACCGAACAAACTCTTTTGTTTAGCGAAAAAGGCATGCTTTTTCCTCTACAAGGGTAATAAAACTCATTAGCAAGTGTTCTCTGACAATCTTCAGTACGATTGCAAAAGAAACATGTGTAAGGGGAGAAGAAGTTTGTGAACTATCACGATATCTTTATTGGCAGAATGGATGAAAAAGCAAATTATTTGGAGTGCATATGTTTATTGACAGCCATATCACAAAGAATGTCCTAGGAAGCCGGGAATACTCCAACCCAGACTTCCTCCAGTATCAAAAAAAACAAAAATGTGGTTGGAAGAAACGTTGCTCGTTACAAACACTGTTTGTTTTATTATGTATGAAATTGCCTTGAAAAATGCAAGGCCCAGAGGAAAAAGGACTAAATTTGTTAGGGAAGAAAAGATCTTTTGCATAGAATTCTTGGCCATACGACTGACCTTGCATGAGTGTTATTGCTTATTGAAAGTTTTCTAGGATTTCCACCAGAAACCAGGTTTATTGCGGGCAGGAAAAAAATTCAAGTTCACCTTGAAGCTGTTCTGTGTGGTGGTTCACCATGTCTAGACTCATGATAGACACACTTGTGGGGAAAACACTTTTCCGCCTACTGTAATATATCGCAGATACGAGAATAATTCCTGTTCGTTATGAAGAGGTTATTTAAACGTTTGGGGAAAAAGAGAACTGTCCGCGTCCGTATCTGAGAGTGTCCGTAAAAGGGAGGGTTTTGTTCCGTAAGAGAACATATATTTCTGCCGGGACAAAAAAAAATCTGTCCGTATTATAGAGGTGTCCGTTATTGAGAGGTGTCCGTTAAGGGAGGTTTCACTGTATTTAACAATTTTCTATCTACATATTTTTATATACTCACGGAAAACCCAGAATATGATTTTAAATTCACAAATAAAATATACTACACACAATAATAAATATGGTATTACACATACCTCGCGAAGAGAACAAGTGATGGGCCCAATCACTTATTTTCAAGGTTCCTTCATCGGAAGAGTAAACAACCAATCAAATTCGAGTATAGCTATCACATGCCATATTGACAAAAGACTCCAACCATAATACCAGATCACTTAAATTAAGAAAACACCAAACTCTATATCCCAAAAATATACTGTAGTGGAATACAGGGAGGAAAGAGGAAGGTGAATAGGTTACCAAAAAAAGAAAAAGAAAATAGTAGGAAACAGCGCTGTTTCTATTATTAAATTAAATCCCTTTTGTATTCATTTTACTCTATAATACCAATAAATACGCAAAAGTAAATATCACTACGGCACAACTCGTTTTATATTTAATTCTTTATTGGATAAATTGTTCAATAATTTCCCAGCAACGCTGAATGATAGTTACTCCGAAAGAATTAATTAATCAAATGAATTAATTCTTGGAATAAATTGCTGTGTTGCGTGTAACAAAAATTATAATGACAGTCAAAAATCCAGAATTCATTTGTGACGTTTCTCTCTGGTGGCAGGTTATTTGTGGTCAAGTCTTTACAATTGAATGGCCAAGTGGGTGTAGAGTAAATTAGAATCTCACTCATTTAAACTAATTAAAATTGTTCTTGTTCAGATTGGATAATCCGAAAGTCAATATTTCTAAATTTAACTACACAATCTTTTTTAAAGTAACTGATTAAGAACTAAAAACTTACTACTTCTTTAAACTTTTTGGAAATTATATTTTAGATTCAGTTGCAGAATCTGAAAAGGAAATCATTAAAATATTAGAAAACCTGAGGATGGGCTTTGAAGAATATGGGATGAAAATAAATGTTAGAAAGACAAAAGTCGTGGTGATTGGAACGAAGAGGTCTGTGTCAAATATAAAAGTGGGAGGGGAGCAAATAGAACAAGTGAATAGTTTTTGATATCTGGGTAGTATTCTCAGTAATGGCATGAAGTGCGAACGTGAAATTAAAGGATAGGAATGGCGAAAGAAGCATTTAGGAGAAAGAAAATACTACTTTGTGGGACCTTGAATAAAGAGTAGAGAAAAATACTCATAAAATGCTTCGTGTGGAGTGTTGTACTGTATGGGGCGGAAACTTGGACATTACATAAAAGTGATGAAAAACGACTTGAAGCCTTCGAAATGTGGATGTGGAGAAGAATGGAAAGAATTAGTTGGGTCGAGAGGCATGAGAAGGTGTTAAAAATGGTGAGGAAGAAAAGAACACTTTTAGATGATATTAAGAAGAGGAAGAGAAACTGGTTGGGACATTACCTAAGAAGAAATTGTATCATGAGAGACGTCCTAGAGGGTATGGTGGCGGGGAAGAGAGGGAGGGGCGAAGGAGACTACAATTAATGAATGGATGATATAGAAACAGAAAGATCATACGTGAAGACGAAGACATTAGCGGAGGACCATGGAACATAGAAGCTTCTCAGCTGCTGCAAGTGACCTGTCAGTAAGAGCAGAAAAACTATTATTATTATTATTATGATTTATTGGAAATGGAAATTATATTTTAGATATTTTATATTTACTTTCGGCAGTTTCAAATATCTGGGATCAATGTTAACAGATCAAATTCATATTCACGAAGAAATTAAACGACGGCTTAAACAATGGAATTCGTGTTATTATTTAAGTTCAAAATCTTTTGTCGTCGCAAATTCTGTCGAGGAATTTGAAGCTTAAAATACATAAAATGATAATCATGCCTGTTGTTCTGTATGGTTGCGAAACATGGTCGCTTACCTTGAGGGAAGAACGCAGACTATAAGTATTTGAGAATAAGATGAATATTCGGACTCAAGAAGAACGGGAATGTGGAATGGCGGAAACTTCGTAACGAGGAACTACATAAGTTATACGGTTTTCCGAACATTGTTAGGGTCAGCAAATCTAGGAGGCTCAAGTGGGCAAGTCATGTAGCCAGGATGGAAGAAAATAGAAATGCTCTCAAAGTCTTAACGGAAGACCAATCGGAGAACGACCATTAGTAAGACCTTGGCGCAGATGGGAGGACAACATTAAGATGGATCTCGCAGAAATAGGAATACAAAGTAGAAACTGAGTCCAGTTGGCTAAAGATAGAAGTCAGTGGAGAGCTTTTGTGAACGCGGCATTGAACCTCCGGGTTCCATAAGCCATAGAGTTAGTTAGTTTCATCACTTCAGCTTTCATGCTTGACTCCTTTGGTTTGGTAGGTTATTGTAATTTTACAAGTGAAACGAAATTGACTTGTTAATGTTAGAACAGAGTTTTCTACGGACCCAATAACCTTGCTATCGTATGAACATGATTCACTTAAATATGAAAATAGCCTGTCCCTGATACCTATTGATTATAAGTTTGAGGAAAGAGGATTGCAATGAAAAAAAAAGATTTTTCAAGTAATGGTGATGACCGCCGTGTGATGTGAGTATGCTGACGACAGATTTTGCTGCCGTAGCCTATTTTTGCAGGACGTCAGCAAACTCATGTCGAAGAGAGAGAGAGAGAAAGAGAAAGAGAAAGAGAGAGAGAGAGAGAGAGAGAGAGAGAGAGAGAAGAAAGAAAAAGAAGATACCGGTGAATGCTTTTTGAGGCCAAGAGCTCAAACTGTCCCCGAGGAGTGCTCAGTGAAAAATCCGAGTAATGAGAAAGCGAGACTGTGCTGCCACCTTCAGGAGAAATATCCAAACTATCTCATAAAGAAAGAAAAAATGTAAGAAAAATGCATTTTACTGACAAATTGAAATTTGATGAAAAGACATTTTGAATGATTGCAGAAATCTGGAAATCAATGAACGGTATAATCATATCATATATATTTTCCAATGACGCATCAGCAAATGGAACGAAACCTAAGTTAAAGCGTCCATAACGGTACCTGCTGTAGTTCCATTACTTACAGTCTTGTCTCACTATGTTCCCGAAATTATAACAATGCAAACTTTAAAAAAAAACTTATCTCACTATGTTCCCGAAATTATTACAATGCAAGCTTTAGAAAAAAAACTAAGTCATAGCTTAAATAGTGAAGAGACGTTAATCTTAACAGTGAAGCAAAAGTTAAGTCAACCTAAGGCACTTCAACCTTTAGGTATACCTTCACTAATTCTATTGTTGCTCTTTCACATTGTTCACATTTTATGCCTTCAGGAGCCATACTATATAGGTACAGTAAACTATTTACATATTCTTCTTATCTACCTCTAAGGAGGGGCAGGATAGCTCAGTGGTAGAACACTTAACACGTTCGCTGCGGCAGTGTAAAACTGAGGTTTGGATCTCGGTGCTATACGAGTCACGCGTCACCGATGACTCGTGTACCACGTGGATGCTAGTAATGTTGAAAATCTGTACCAACGAAAATAGCACAAACGAACAGAGGTAATAGAATGCATAAAACAGCACAACACAGAAATGAAATATCGCATGAGCCACAGGTGACTCGTAACGCAGCGAACGTTTAACTCTGGTACGTACGGTTCTGGTTCAATCCCCGGCCAAGTAGGTTTGTGGTGGGAAACATGATGTCTGTGGATTTTCGAGGGGGTACTCTCGTTTCCTTCCACATTCTTATTTTACTAATTATTCCATCATCATTCACTTGCCTTAATCATCCGTCTCCATTAGCATGAAAGGCATAATCGTGGGACGTTAAACTGAAAGATTTCATTTCATTTTTTCCTTTCTATACTTTTAAACTTGATACAGTTTTGCCTTTGGCATGGGAGATCCGGGTTCGATTCCCGGTGGGAGCTCATGTGGTTTGGATTCCACGTTAATCAGTAGGTCCACGTCTCATATAGCCTCGCTGCTGAGCGGGACAATAAACCCCAAATCAACTCAACTCATTGATACAGTTTTCTTTGTCTCAATAACATTTTTCTTTATAGAATTTATTTCATCTTCCATTTTTCATTGCATCTCATATTTCATAGTTCAGATTTGACATTTTGACTCCTGTGATGGTACTACTGAGAAATCTCCATACGCGGACATCTCTTAACGGCAAACACATCCTTAATATTGACGAACTTCTTTCGTCCCGGTAAAAATAAAATACGAGGCGTGTTCAAACAAGATCGAACTTTTGGTATAAAATCCGTGTTTCATAACACTTTAAGCACTGTCCCTCTCAGAGTAGTCCCCTGGTCTAGGTCAAAACTCCCACAGCCAAAACCCACACTGAAGAAATATCAAAACACCGGCACACTCGGTCATAACTCCCACACAAATGGACAAATCTCCCAAATGCACGAACGGTCAAAACTTCCACAGCCAAAACTCCCACACTCAGGAAATGTCAAAACGCCCACTCATTTGGTCAAAACTCCCACATAAACGGACAAACCTCCCAAATGCACGAACGGTCATAACTCCCACAGCCGAAACCCCCACACTCAAGAAATATCAAAACGCCCACAGAATCGGTCATAACTCCCACATAAATGGACAAAACACTCACACATAGCAACGGTCACAATCCCCACATAAATGGACAAAATTCCCACACAAATGGACAAAACTCCCACACAATCGGACAAATCTCTTACACTTTGAAATGATCATGGTTGCACGTCTTGTAAGTTTCAAACGCTGAAAATAATGAAAAGAAGTAAGGTTATTTGTCCACTTATTATCTTCTCCACTTTGGATCATAAGCGTTTATTGGATTTTTCTAAATTATTTCAGCAAGTGAAATTTACAAGACGTGCAACCAGGATCATTTTAAAGTGTGGGGATTTGTCCGATTTGTGTGTGGGGTTTGTCCATTTGTGTGTCGGTTGTGACAACTTCTGCGTGTGGGAGTTTTGTCCATTTGTGTGGGAGTTATGACCGATTGTGTAAGCCTTTTGATATTTTCTGAGTGTGGGAGTTATGACCGATTGTGTAAGCGTTTTGATATTTTCTGAATATGGGAGTTTTAGCTGTGGGAGTTATGACCGTTCGTGGATTTGGGAGATTTGTCCGTTTGTTTGGGGGTTATGACCGTTTGTGTGGGCGTTTTGACATTTTTTGAGTGTGGGAGTTTTGACCTGCTCCCTTTCTGGGATGGTGCACAAGTCTCTTGCTGTATTGTCCTGAATCTCCTCTATGGTTTGGGAACGATGTCCTTTCAAAGTGATCTTAAGTTTGGGAACCTGGAAAAAGTCTGTGCTGGGGCTAGGTCCGGAGAATAGGGTGGATGGGGCACAACGGGAGTTTGATGTTTTGCAGGTAACTGTGGATGAGGAGTGAAGCGTGAGTAGGCGCACAATCCAAACCTGTTTTTTTTTTTACAATTTAGGTCTCTTTCTGCGCACCACATCCATCACGACAGCGGAGATGGATTTGATTTTGATATAATTTTATTTTAGCGTTCCTTTTAGTAGGGAGGCTATCTGAGACATGGACCTACAGTTTTACCCTTGGGATGCGAAGTACATGAGTTCTCGCCGGGAATCGCAACCGGCTCTTCTACACGAAAGGCGGGCACTCTAACTGCTTCGCCACGCGGAGGAGATCTATTCTTGGGACGCTGAATCGATTGCGAAAAACAGTTTCTCAATATTTTTTTAAAAACAATTTTTGCCCTGATGCCTCTCAACAGATAGACGGACAGCTGGATGAATAGATACAACTGTTCCATGACACTTTCGCATTTCCGGTGGGGCCACTCGGTGAATAAAGTGTAAAAAGCTTTTTCAGGCCATCCTTCCTGGATGATGTTGTCTTCATTCACACGAGGCAAATGTCGGGGTGGTACTTAACTTACAGGTCCCAGACCACTTGCTTCCTTCCCCAATCCTTTCTTCATTCCCTTTCCTCGAATAGTGTGCTCGCCAAGGGACGCCATTCCTCACACCTGACGGGCTAATTGTCCAGACATCTAAATCCTAAAGACTTCCAACTCTTATGCATAGCATAGTTTGGAAATATAATAATAATAATAATAATAACCTGACGAAATCGTTTAAAAACATTATTTTCCACTAAAAGAGAAGAAAATAGTTCTTCATGGAAGAAAGTTATGAAATTGAACTAAGAATGAAGGGAATGAGCGCTTTTCCTGAGGTTAAGAGCTCAAGCTTTCTTGCATATCATGAAAAGGATTTACCGTAATCTATTATAATCAATCGCACTCAATATTTTTAGTTGTAGTTCAATTTCATTATTTGGACCATCCAAAGCACAAATACGTCAATTCAAATTATCACAAACTAACTATCTCTATGGTCTATGGAACCCATAGGTTCAATGCCGCGTGCACTAAAGCTCTCCATTGGCTTCTGTCCGTGGCCAACCTGATGCAGTTTCTACTTTGTACTCGCATTTCTGCGAGATCCATCTTAGTATTGGCCTCTCATCTGCCTCTAAGTCTTCCTAATGGTCCAGTCAAAATTTTAAAATTGGATTTCCAGTCAGAATTTTAAAAAGAATCCTATTTTCTTTCATTCCGGCTATATGAACCTCGTAGATTTGATGCCCCTAACATTTTTTTTTAACTGTATTAATTATGCAATTCCTCGTTATGAAGTTTCCACCATTTCTCTTCTCGTTTCTCTTTGTCCGAATCTCAGGATTGTATTGTCAAATACTCTCAGTTATCGTTCTTCGCTCAGAGTAAGCGACCATATTTCGCAACCACATAGAACAACAGGCATGACTATCGTTTTATATACGTATTCTAAGTTTCACATTCCTCTACAGAAGTCGCTACGATAAAAGATTTTGTTCTGAATGATAACAACAATTTTCTGCTTCCAGTGCACTTTTAATTTCTTCATAGATATGTTTTTGTTTTGTTAATATTTATATTTATATTTTTGTTAATATGTGGTACTTGGAATTATCCACTTTGTCGAAAGTATTATTTGGCATTTTGACGTGTCCATAATTTCCAATAAATTGTCACAGTTGTGAGAAAAATACGAAGTTTCACAGTACAAAAGGTGCATGAGAAAGTCAACACTATCTTTTATATTATAAAAATAAATTACACAATCTGGACATGAACCTTTGAGGTCCACAAGGAGCGTCACATAGAGATCTTAAAGAGGAAATAGTCCCAAATAACCAAAAAGGAGACTTGATTCCTGTGTGCATTGAACGCGCCATTTTATCCCACCCAAAATAATATTTTACTTTATACTGCAGTTTACTAAGCTATTGTTTTTGTATTTGATTTCCATTTCGATTCCATTCAGCGTCTGGGAGTTGTAAATGTTGAATTTGTTATCTTTGTTCTGCACATATTTGTTATTCAAATTCTCATGATCATGCTGTCACAAGTGTATTATAGTGGCAATAGTTATTTTCCAGTCTTTCCAAGTATTTGTTATGATTAAATATATCTATGCAACAAGTTATTCATCATGCATTATATATATATATATATATATATATATATATATATATATATATATATATATATATATATATATATATATATATGTATGTATATGTATAGTTTTGGAGATTTAAGATATTATCCTAAATGTACTATAAAAGGCTCTTGATAAGAATTCAATTTCTTGAAGTTATAATCCTTTCTACTGTAATTTGGAACGTATAAAAATTATACAATAAATGTGTTATAAACTCTTTTCTTTTGTTTTGTAATATTTCAGAATAAAATATTTAAATGATTTAGATTCCCAATTTCTTTTACGCACCAACAAAGATTTCTATCTTTTTTCCTTATGCAAAACAGTTTTTTTTTGTGTGTGTGTGTGTGTTAATGCCGTGTTGAATATTATACGATAAAATAACACAATTTTCGATCTAGACCACGTTCTTAATACTTCCCAAGTGTTGACTTCGAAGTCATCCGCTATGCTCCAGTAGTGCTTGCCAGGACCTTCTCTGTTTTTCTTTTCCCATTGGCTGATTAATTTATCTATTTTATTTTTTGGAAATAAATTTGAAATTATAGTAAGGAATTTGTATATTAGTCTTGATTGTATTTGATTTATTTTTATCTGAAACTGACATGTTACCAGTTAACAGGAACCGATTCATTCAAATAACTACACTAATGCTATAACTATGATATTAGAATTGTAAGGACCAGTTCCAAGGCAACCTAGAAACATATTTTTGGTCCAAGAAGAAGATAGGGCAAACTTCGAAAGTTTGAGTTGTACCACGTCCTCCCCAAAAATGTGAAAGTAGAAGAAAGTTTTAAGGGGAGAGAAAGTGCAAAAGAGTAGTAGTAGTAGTAGCAGCAGTAGTAATGGTTGTGAGCATATAAAGTTTAAGATTAGACGCTCTGTGTCCATGGCAGTCAGTTCAAGATAGTTGCAGCGGAAGTATTTGACAAACGACTACAATGTGTCGGAGAGAAGCCAGGTCACACATAGCACACACACACTCCTGTCACAAGGTAAACGCTAGGGCACGGTAGGAAAGGAAGCTGCAAGATATTAACACTGGAGAAAGCCCCCCTCTTCTATTACATGTCCTGTAAAAGCTAACGGTTGAGGTTTTAGGAGGTGAGAGAGGGGGAAGGCCGACAGAAACTTTTAATTACCTTTCAAAAACTTTCTCCACATAGTAACCATCATCAAAGTTTTCCCCTACAAGATGTTGCCCCGCCTCATACTGTGCACAATTTCCATCGTTTCTCTTCCTTTCCTTCAAGGATAGAAAAAGATGCTAAAAGTCAGCCGTCTTTTGTTCCCGTGATCTGAATTATTAAAGTAGAAGAGTACCTGTATCTTCTTTTCTTTTACTGTATAAACGGTTTGTTTCTGAGGCAAAGATATTTTTCAAACAATTAACAGCAATCTTCTACCGCAGCTTAGAAGATATACATTTTGTATTTGTGTTTGAGTATATCTGAGTAAGAAAGCGTTTTTAAATGAATTGCAAACTTCGTTGTTTACTTCAATTTTTATTGCTGTTAATATTTTGATTTTAGAGTTTAGAGGTTTCTCAGTGGAATCATTTAAGTCTCACTACTACGTGTTAGACATCTACTCTGAAAGTTAAATTGTTCTGTGGTGGCTGATGTTGACTGTGGTTTCTACGCCTTATCTCTCGATTTTTCATACATATGGACATATCAAAATTATGAGTAAACGACTTTGAAGATGTATACATTTGATAAAGAAGGGAGGACATCCTCAGGAATTCTAATCATCTGTAGGTAGTTCAGCGTGAGTGGACTTAAGTACTGAAACTGTCCCCCTCCACTTCCCCCCCCCCCAAAAAAAAACGTGGACATTGAGAAAACTTTAAAACAGACATAAAAATTACTGATCAAAAAGGAGACAGAAACATGAAAACAGATGATTATTTTCTATAATAATCTCTAATCGAGGGGAAAATTAGGGGTAAGTACAAAATTACATTATAGTATGTTATTTGATTTAGAATGTATATATAGGGTAGGCCTATTTCCTGTAGCTATGGAAGCTTTGAAATTTGGCACAAATGAAGCATTTCTGGTATAAGAAAACGAAAACATCCGAGAATTAAAACATTCCCTCTGTAACGAAGAAAATTAGGTGACATGTTCAAAATTACATATCGTTACATCACCTATGACAACAATTCAAAATCTACAGGATTGTTCTCGCACACACTGTAAAAACTGTATAGTTGGAATAACCCAGAATTCTGGGTTGAAAAAGTGACAACCACGCCGTATTGTCTTAGAAATCAGAAAATATGGTTATAATAACAATACGAGAAGTCAAAACTAGTAAAAAATAAAAACCTCTGGCATGACCTGGATTCGAACTCACACCGCGCGGCTGTTAAGCGCGTGCGTTATCCACCAGACCAACCGGAATCTTAGTTTAGGCTGTGTGATAACAAGAATTACAGCATACTTTGGAAGCAATTGTTTAGTCACTTTGAATTTAAAACAAGTCAATTAAAAAAACTAAACCAAACCAAACATCACCCGGAATATTGAATCAATGCCATTAAAAGCTAGTTTAGTACAGCAGCTATTTATCAATGTTAACGTATGTTTTGAGAGAAATTGTCTTCACTCTTGGCGAAGTGTACTGAGTGAACTGCAGTGCACTTCGCCAAGAGTGAAGAAAATTTCTCTCAAAACATACGTTAACATTGATAAATAGCTGCTGTACTAAACTAGCTTTTAATGGCATTGATTCAATATTCCGGGTGATGTTTGGTTTGGTTTAGTTTTTTTAATTGACTTGTTTTAAATTCAAAGTGACTAAACAATTGCTTCCAAAGTATGCTGTAATTCTTGTTATCACACAGCCTAAACTAAGATTCCGGTTGGTCTGGTGGATAACGCACGCGCTTAACAGCCGCGCGGTGTGAGTTCGAATCCAGGTCATGCCATAGGTTTTTATTTTTTACTAGTTTTGACTTTTCGTATTGTTATTATAACCATATTTTCTGATTTCTAAGACAATACGGCGTGGTTGTCACTTTTTCAACCCAGAATTCTGGGTTATTCCAACTATACAGTTTTTACAGTGCAGTAAAAAATGGTTTTGTGTTAGCTCAACTCAATTTTAACACAGGGCAGTGGTTCCAGCGTGACTACCACTATACGGTGTTAATTCAACACAGACCCCGCGGTGTTGACGTTTAGCACAGGGGTGTGATACGTTTTTAACACACAACCGGTGTTGAGTGGTGTTAAATTCAGATCTGAGTTAGTATTTTCGTTTCTGATTCGACACCGTGTCAGGGTCGGTAGTGTTTGGAAAAGTGTTGAGTGTTACTTGTGGTGGTGTTGCACCAACACGAAGAAAGTAACAGAGTGTGTAGTGTGTTAATTATTTTGTGTTAATATTACACCATGTCAAGTATCAATATAACACAGTCCCTGTGTTATTTCAACATCATTTTCTCATTTCAACACATAATCTGTGACATAATTCAAGGTTAAAGCCGTATAAGTAACACAGGTTTGGTGTTAATTCAACACTCCGTTGTGTTAAAATTAAAAGTTAAACCACCAGATTAACACCGTTTTTGGTGTTAGTTCGATTCCACTTCTGTGTTACTACGACAACTATTCCGGTGTTGAAATAACTCTGTGTTTGATGTTGATGTAACCATTTTTTCTGTGCTGGAAAAGCTTGTAGTGTGCATGCTTACGCTTACAGAAGATTCTAATTTGAAAATAAGAATAGAAAACTACAGAACACTCCATTTACGAAATCTTCACAAACTTTTTTGTCGTCCTTCGTAACATTTATTGTGAAGTATTTCTTGATGGTGCGAAACACAACTTTCGCCAATATCTTGTTCAAGAATGATAAGAAACTCTTACCTATATCCTTATAGTATGTTTATCCCTTAATAGTGTTTCTACTTGTTTTACGCCATTTTTGAAACAGTTCCCGGTGTTGACTGGTGAGCTCTAGTGCAGTGGAAGTGACACAGTAATACGGTGTTGTTTCTCACTGTTGACATAATTCTTCAGAAATACTATGTACAACAATTGAGAACACATCGCACGGTTTGCCCGTTGACATTTTGCGAATACCTGGATTTGTTCAAGTATTTCTTTCTTCTGTGTTTGTCTGTAGCTTCAGTACATAAGCCTTTATAATTAGATGCCCAACATATTTGGCAATCACTCAGAAAACAACACTGAAGATTCTACACTTGTGTTAATTTAACACACAGCCTCTGTGTCATTTCGACTACCGGCATTTGACACACAACTCCAAATGGAGAGTGAGTTGTTCTAACCACCTGTTTGTGTTATATTTTAACAGAATCGTGTTAACACATAGGCATGTCGTTGAAATAACACAACGATTTTTTTACAGTGTGTAGATATGGAAACTTCAAATTTGACACATGTATAGGATTCGTAGTGGAAATAAAGGAAAAAAATCCGAAAATCTAATATCTCCTTTTCCATGGGGAAACTTAGGTGGGAAAGGCAACAATCAAAAATTTCGTACTTCATTTAAACATATAAACTTTACATTTGGCACAAATATAGCTTTTGTGGTACACGTAAACAATCAAGTTCGAAAGTTCGAAATTTATGACCTCCTCCTAGGTAACTAATAACCTCCTCCATTGAGGAAATGTAGAGGTAAAAGTGAAAAATTGCACATTATTACGTCAGTTCTGAAAACGATTCAAAATATATATACGATATTTCTTGTAAAAAATGCAAACTTAAAATTTAGCACAAATGAAAGGCACAAGCTGGAAGTGAAATAAAAGAATCCAAAAGCTCGGAATATCCCACTCCAATGTGGGGGAATTAAGGGGCAAGGGCAAAATCGCATATTAACATTATTCTGTTAAGACGATTATAAACTTAGCATGTTCCTTGTAAAGATGAAAACGTTCATACCTAAGTCACTCAGAAACACATATAAAATTTCTCCTAAACAAAAATTTCGAATTCCTCACAAATGTAAGCTTTTAGTAAATTATGTAAAGATAAATCATTTTAATAATTGTCAACTTTACTAGTTCATGAAAAATAATAGGAAAGCAGATAAGTTAAAATTACATATTGGATTGATAAGTTGCTGTCACTGAAAACCAATAAAATCTTACTTCATATAAACTTGACATGGAAGAATAATGATTGGCTATTGATCATTATCACTATTTAATACACTTAACTAATGGTTTATCTCTCATTTTAGGTACTAGGTAAATCACTGTAAATGCTTTTCAGAAAGTAGTTCTTTCCCACCAAAAAAATAAGTAAATAAAAGTGAAAACAGAACCAAGTTGTTGTACACTTATCAATTTATTGAGTCAGAAAAAGGATTCAAACCTGACACGATGCAAAGTTGTATTGAAATCCGGAAAATGGAAAATGAAATTTGCAACTTCAGTGCTGAGAAGAACTTGCCTGGCAAAACCATACGAGACGATACTATGTAGAACTTGTTTTCAGCTGTAAAGTTACAAATTTAATTTTCATAATTTTTGGCTTTTAATTAAAACTTGGCATCGATTAAGATCCCCGCTCTTTTACTGGCCCCATAAAGGGGTAAATGGGCTAGAATTTTGCTCTACTTTTCACATTTATGTTTTTGGTGAGATTATTATTATTGATAGTTTTCCTATCAACCCTATGAAGTTCATTTCATATTTTATGACATTGTTCAAGGCGACATCTATTAGAGTCACTGTTTACTATTAGAAATTAGTGTACGTACTGACAAGTGAGACGTTAGTAATTTATTATAAGGAATTCTCATCCTGCCCCTGGTCTCTATGCAACCAACATTACAAGTATTTTCAACAAGGTTTTATAACATTCTAGGATACATGCAGATGTGATTCCCTTTTATACGAGGCCGGGATGGAAAGTTCTCAGCCTGATAATGAAAGACTGCTAATTTCAGTTCAGAAGTGATTTTATTTTTCGACATAATCTCTCTTAACTTCAATACACTTGGTCCAGCGTTTTTCATCAGTATTCCTTCCCGGAAATGGGAGTCTGGAAGATTGTGAAAATAGTCATCCACGACCCTCTCAACTCCTTCATTCGATGTGAAGGGCTTCCTAGAAAGAAATTTCTTTAAGTTTGGGAAAAGATAGAAGTCCGATTGTGCCAAATCAGGAGAATATGAGGGATAGCCGAGCAAATCGTACCCCAAATCCTGCAGTTTTCCCATCGTCAAGGCAGCCTTGGACACAGGTGCGTTGTTCTGATGAAAGCTGATATTCTTATTCTTCAAGCCAGGCCTCTTCTCGGGAATTTTGGCGTCCAGCTGGTCAAGAAGGCTGGAGTAATATTCTTTTGTAATTGTTCTCCCTTTTGCAAGGTAATCAATTAACAGGATCCCTTTCGCATCCCAAAACACACTGGCAATGAACTTTCCGGCCGCGGCGCTGCTCCACCGGCTTCCCCCTACTGCTTGGACTGCTGTTTCACTTCTGGCGTGTAATGGTGAATCCATGTCTCATCCATTGTCACAAATCGCCGCACAAAATCGGTCAGATCCCTTTTGAATCGGTCCAAAGATTGCTGCAAAAATCGTTTTCGCATTTGCTTTTAGTCGGTAGTCAGCAAATGCGGCATCCATCTTGCGCAGAGCTTTCGCATCCCTAATTGTTTGTGCAAGATTTTTCGCACCCGTTCCTCCGACGTCCCGACTCTCTTAGCTATCTCATTCACATTCACTTGCCTGTCGTCCAACACGATATCATGCACTTTTTCAATTTTTCCGGTGTGGTTGCGGTTTTCGGCCTTCCTTCACGTAGGCCATCTTCGAGCGATGTACGACTCCATATAAATTCAGCTGCCCACTTTTTAACGGTTGACATGGAAGGAGCAGAGTCCTCGTAAACTTTTGTCAACTTCGGATGAATTTCCGTAGGAGTTAATCCATCCAAAACGAAAAATTTGATTACCGCACAATATTCAAGTTTATCCATTTTCACAACTAACACGCAAGACGTCTACCAGTAACTGCAACAATGCCTGCACACAAACTCCTTGAGAGAACAAGTTTACACTTGTTATACGAACAACTGAAAAGCGTTTCTAAGCAAGAAAAATAATATTTTGCTGATTTGAGTGCCATCTCTAGGTCAGCACGAGAACTTTTCACCTCGCCCTGGTAATTACGGTAAGATATAACCCTACCTACACATAGTCCCTAGACATGAAATATTTGTTAGTCTATCTTTCAAAACCAATTACATTAAGATAATAAAGGAAAAATACATCTTGTTTTATTATTATTATTATTATTATTATTATTATTATTATTATTATTATTATTATTATTATTATTATTATTATTATTATTATTATTATTAGAATAGAAAGTCCACGTAGATTTAGCTAAACGTCTATGGACGAACTGTGCCTCACGTAATTCAAACATAAATCTCGCGGGTTCTCTGAGATTTCCTGCCTCCCTTAATTATTGGAACCACATTGATTTACGTAGCACGTACCACGACAAACAGAATTTCAATTCTGCCCTGATTACTTGGGATAGAAGGACTCTCTGTCTCCCTCTGAGCAACCAACGTGAAAACTACAAACTAATTTTTCTGAAAAAAAAAACTTACTTTTCCTTATTATCCTACTTCCTACTTTTTCTCATCTGGTATTAGTAGTACTAATTCCACCTCTCTTGTCAGATCCGTACTTTTATCAACTTCATTCCAGAGGGAAATGTATTATTAGTTTTTTGTTTTTTAAAAAAAGAAAAAATCTATTTGTCTTACCTGTTACAGAGTCAAAATATGATTTCAAGGAACTCTTTCCTCGTACGAAATTGAATAATTAAAGATGAATAGTAATAGACAACGTGATAAGATGAATAATAATAGACAACTTCATAACACTATCATAGGAAACAATTATTGATATCGCACTCGACAGTTTGATTGGTATACGCTCGATAGATTTTTTTTAAAAAATGTAACGTATACGCTTGTTCTTCTGTAAATTTGAGGCGAGTATAGGGTGGGCTATAAAAATATTATTTTGGTATACGCTGTATACTCTCGTATACCTCCCATCGTATCTTTGGAAATAATTCGCATTTTTAAATGTATAAATCAACACTAAAATTGTCGTTAAGTACTTAACGTATTTCCTATCTTTTGTCGAGTTGCCTGCGTTCAATTTCCAATTAGGATGCTTGCTTTTTAGGGATAGAAAATCTAGTAGCAATTTGAGTCGTACTTTAAGGAGTTAGTTCTGCCTCACATAGCTGCGATGCTGAAAATTGTTGTTGATAGTTGACGGTTAGCTTCCTTTCTCAAGACTGAGTCCAGGTGCAGGCCCGTAGCTAGCCGAAAAATGTAGGGGGATGTAGAAGTTAGGGGGGCCTGATCAAACCATATTATAGTTCGTTTGCAAGCCTACCGAGAAAGTTTTAGGGAATTTAGGGGGTCCAGTCCTCTCTAGCTCGCACGTGAATACGGGCCTGACTAGGTATATGAGAATATGGAACTACAGTTTAAGCTGGAATCGGAACCACAGACATTACGTCATTATCTGCTTCTTGCTGAAGTGTCTTTGATCCTGCTGCTTGGAAGTGACTGAAAGCAGGAATGAGTGCATTTTGTTAATGCTATTTGAAAGAAATTCAGTGTCTCCCGAAATGGCATAAATATAGTCTTCAACTTTTATTTCCAGTTGGAAAGATTACCATGATCAATGCATATGATCCTTGTCATTTGTCCTTGGGCCTCCATCATAATCAGCATCTCGGCATCCCCATAATGCGCAACAAAGTACATTATAAACTGCTGATATTTTTTTTGAAATGTCGATGGACGCTGGCATACAATGTGGCTGAGGAGATGTCCACCATCAACTATAAGCCTACGAAGCACCCTTTGATAAGGTGCTGCTTACAATATGTTGCTTTTAGAGACGGATCTAGAAGGTGAAAACTGGGGGGAGGTAGCCAGAATCCACACTAAAATAGGTATATCATGAGTTTACTATAAACTTCCAAAAATATATAAATAATAGCTTAAATAATTTTTGTCACTCAGAACACTGAACACTGAACTGGGGTGCCACGGGTTGTTTCAACATCGATGAAAAAAGTGCAGCTATAGATGCTCTTTGTTATCTTGTTGAATAGTTTTCTTAAATAAAGGAGGGAACGATGACTGCTCAAATTTGACGTTCGCAGACTATTGTCCTTCACTCCTCACTATGAACAGCATGTGGTAAAAAAGATCAAAATTTACATAAGTTGATTCATTACGTAGCCACTGACCTTGTTGTGCTATCTATTGACTTCACAGTAGACTTAGATTAAGGTGAAATTTAACTATTTCCATTCTTTCCTTAATATCCTTCATCGAGGAAATATTAACTTTTAGTACTTTAAAATAATGTACTTGGTGTGTTCATCGATTAATACAGCAGTAGAGGAAGATAAAGCTGAGTTACTTGTTTTAATGTATTATGTTTCCAGGATCGGAAAGAGCCGATAAAATATTGAATGTCTGTTTTGTCTCGACTGTAGAGAAATTACTTCAAGTTGGCATATTGTTGAAGGTGAACAGTGCCGGATTTACGTCTAAGCTAAACTAGCTATAGCTTAGGGCCCCACTCTCTTGGGGGCCCCAAAAATTAAAGAAAAACTGGATGTACATTTCCAAAATATAAGAAAAAACAATAAATAAAATAAAATCTAAATAATAAGATTAAAGCCAAACTGACCTCATAAGAAATAGTTTGTGCAACTGCTCGAAGCAACAATGCTTCGTTTTGTGTAGGCTTTATGCTAGTCTGCTTCTTAAAATGTCACTAGTTTCTTCATTTCTGTATATAGGTGCCTATGTTTATCTGGACACATACTTTCACAGGGCCCCATTACTTTCAATAGCTTAGGACCCCACCAAACCTGAATCCGACTCTGGAGTTGAACGAACCCCATGAATTCCCCTACTGCTTTAACTACAGTATTCTTGAAGGTACAAGTATGATATGAACCTATATACCAATAGTAGAAAGCAAACTCATTCGTCATCGTGTTAGGTCACGCTACTTTTCGTAGCCCTCAGGAGAACCTTACGAATTACAATTTACTCCAAATTCCGCATCAAAACTTCTTGCTTCGTCTGATTGTGAAATAGTAATTGGTAACGAGATTCTGGAATCTATCTGTCGCTAATGTAGATTGAAGCTTAATCATTTACTAAAGTTAAATGTGATCTCACTTAGCATATGATACGTAGGTAAACACTGATATGGAAGTATTGAGGAAGCATTAACTAAATGTAGTGTAGATATATATCAGTCAATGCTTATCTCTGCTGTCACAAATATACTAACAATATGAACTAAATCGATGAACTGAATCCACAACCTCTGAGTACGACCGAGGAAATTACGACCATCAAACAACCACACATTTCGTTTCTTGAATTAACATAACTTTCTCATACTTAGTGATATTGAAATGATTTTGGTATTGTTTCAAATCCCTTAAAACAACCTGAAATGGTATTTCATAATTATTATGATATTTACACTTAAATATTAAAACCTATAATAAAACAAGGCAATTTATTTAATTTTTCTTATACTTTCTCAGGTGATCAGTATAAATTAAACACGCCACTTTCCGTTTGGCACAAAAAGATGGTTGTACCTCACTATGTGAGAAGTTACACTTGTTACCATATAAATTCTGTTACCTGCCATATTGATGACGACATGTCTCCAAAATCGACAATTGGTTACATTGCAACGTTTGGTGAGAACTATTTTGCAACTACAGTACAAGGCCTACCACATATTCCAAAACGTTTCGTTTAGTTCTTTTTTATATGAGTTAATTGGTTACTAAACACATCTAGTTTCACAGTACTCGCACTGTTAAGAAAGATAAACGCTACAGAAGTGCACAAATAATTCGTTAGTTTTGTTTGAATTTTACTCCTGCATTTCGTGTATAATCTGTGCGATTGAAGAAGATTGAGAACTTATTACCTTTTTTTTTAGAAATATGAAAACCAGTACTATTTATGTAAAAATTCATTATATTAGCCTGCAACTCACATACTAGGAGTGATCAAAAAGTAAGGTTACAAAGCCTGTACTGAAATGTGTATATACCATTTCATACAACCAATACAACTAACAGATGGTACATTAGATTACTTTCGGACAGAGTTTCCATATCGATTGAGGCACTTGTCGCATCGTGCCATCAGATGCCGAAACGTCAAACGACATTCACGATTCTGCCATCAGATGCTGAAACGTCGAACGACATTCACGATTCTGCCATCAGATGCTGAAACGTCGAACGACATTCACGATTCTGCCATCAGATGCCGAAACGTCCAACGACATTCACGATTCTGCCATCAGATGCCGAAACGTCGAACGACATTCACGATTCTGTCATCAGATGCCGAAACGTCGAACGACATTCACGATTCTACCATCAGATGCCGAAACGTCGAACGACATTCACGATTCTGCCATCAGATGCCGAAACGTCGAACGACATTCACGATTCTGCCATCAGATGCCGAAACGTCGAACGACATTCACGATTCTGCCATCAGATGCCGAAACGTCGAACGACATTCACGATTCTGCCATCAGATGCCGAAACGTGATTCTCCTATTGTCCTGAATCAGGTCGTCAACACGAGTTGTGTTCAAATTTTGTTGATGTCGTGCTGGGTTGCCCACTGTGCCCCTTGTCGGTTACGCTTTCTCTAGCAGTCGCAAACCATTCTGCGACATGCTGACGAAGCATTACAGTCTCTCCATAGACATCTACTAGTTGCCTATGAATTTCAGTCTAGGTTACATGTTTCGTCCAAGGAAATTGAAGAATTGTGCGGACTTCTCCGGGAGACCAGTTTTACAAAGGAACCCCATTTGTGTTTAACCACAATTAGCGGTTTTCCGGGCTACGACCATCATCAAGCACGTACTTTCTTCGCGTTTTTATCAAGTCCTCACTTTTCTCTTCATGTAATATCAGTCCTGATTTTTTGCAATAGTTTATTCACATGCAGAATTACTTTGTGGCCTAACCAGCAATTTTTAGCACTTTGCCCTCCTGAGATATTACGCCCCAAAAATAGAATCAAAATTACATACTTCAAGTTTCGGATCCCTACAAATCTACGGTACCAGTAGTGGATATTTCTGCAGACTCTTTACATTCAATAGTATTCAGCACAAAACCTCTCCCACTTTATGCCATTCCAAAATACAGCCCCTTTAAAAGTATAATTTTCTGTACTTTTTGTAGTGATTTCATGCATTGGTTTGCAACCATGCATACTTTTTTAAAAGCAAGAGTATATATTCTTCGTGTACCTCAGTCCCTCCTGTAAACATTTGTTTTTCTTTAGTGTTCGTCTGATTTGTACGTCCTGAGCAACTGTAGTTATTTGTAAACGCTTGCGAATGCAAAAATTGGCACTCCACCGACAACTAAGATGGCCACCATTTAAGGAAAACACTTATAATTATGACAACTTGAATAGTGTTATTGACCTTCTCATACACAAGGGTCATCACACTTATTTTATATATATATATATAATTTTCGGAGATGGTCAACCAACCTGCTATGGACCACTTCGTATGGATTGACCCAACTGTATCATGAGGGATGTACTAGAGGGTATGGTGGCAGGAAAGAGAGGGAGGGGGCGAAGGAGACTTGGACAAGTGACCTGCCAATAATGGCAGAATACCTATGATGATGATGACCTCCATTTTTACACTTGCCAGAATAATATCTTAAAATAAAAGAGGCCACTGCATGTAAAGTAAGTACAAGGCCAGACAAGTTTACATGAATACATGTAGGCTGCTTCGTTCCCGACTCAATAGGAGAGAGGAGCTCCCTCATGGCTAAGAAGTTAGCACACGCGCATTTTTGCGTCGAAGACCCGAGTTCGATTCCGGGCGGGAGCTCATGTGGATCGGATTCCACGTTAATCAATAGGTCCACGCCTCATATAGCCTCGCTGCTGAAAGGGATGCTAAACTAAAATCAACTCAACTCAACTCAATAGGACAGAATATTCTTTTTGCACGACATTCGAAATCCTATTTTAATAATTATATTTTTAGTTTTATTATATCACTTATCTAGTTTTATTTAGTATCTAATAAGCATTCTACTCAAAATAGTTTTCGTCTACGCCACTGATAGGTTCATAATAATATTTGAAATAGTCTGTTACATCTATGTCATGGCTCTCAATCCGAAGACAGTTCATCAGAAGCTGTTTTCGTTCTCTTAATTAAGGGCGCTTACAAACAATACAGAAGCATTGCAAAAGGGCAAAGCGTTCCATTCATTCCAAAGTATTCTTATTGACTGAAGAACCAGACCTGCAACATCAAAATACATCAGAGATATAGAATTTGGGTTTCATCCCCGTTTTGTAGGGCTTCTGCGGCTACTTAAGCAAAACATAATCTAAAGTTTGTTGAGGAATCACCCAGTCTCAGTTATTAATTCAGTGGCGAGAGATTGGTTATTGTTGTTACTTTGTAATGCGGAATTCAGTCGCAATCATCAATACTGGAAATTTCCCTTTTTTGGTAGTTACCTCAGATAAAAATCAAATATCAAACTAGTACCTTTAATTAAACGATTAACCTTTCACAGTCAAGTTCGTATTGTTTGTTAGGCATTGCTCTAATCTAAGCGGCTATTTTAATTTCGAACAAAGCCTTTATTCACTATATCCATCCATAGCACACTAAAACAAATGTAAGTAAAGCCCCAGAGAGAATAACAATTATGACGACTAAATACGCTTTTGTTTTAATTACGTGGAAATTTAATGGCTGACATTCAGGAATACTACCGGCAAACAGTTTCAATAAGTTGGAAGTTTTCTACGAATGCATGTGCCAGGCAACCCACATTACATTGTTGTGATGCGTGGAAATATAAAGATAAGGCGTCTTTCTGCACTGGTGTCAGGATCTTACTATGTTAACTATAAAGGTAACCAAAAAGTTCTGTCGCTTTTTCACCAACTACCTTCGAACATCGATATGACATCTTTAGAACTTACCTGGAAGATCAAAAATAGTCCCCATCAGTAACAACGACCTTCTGCCAACGTTCTAGAAGCCCATGGATTTCACGCGGTAGAAGTTGGTGGGACGTGAAGCGAAAAAGTTATCAAGTGCATGTTGCACCTCTACTAGGGATTTGAATTAGCATTCTCTAAAGTCATTGTTTAAGGGACAGAACAGATGATAATCAGATGGTGCAATACCCGGGAAGTATGGCGGATGAAATAGGGTTTCTCATCCAAAACGTAGAATGATGTCCGTGGTCATCCTAGCCACGTTAGGCTTAGTGTTTTCCTGTAACAGGAGGACCCTTTTGCGATTCAGAAGTTTTAGCTCCTGAGTTTTGAGTTTTACTTGAACACGACTCAACTGCTGACAGTACAGAGTTATATTGATGCTCTGACCAGCTGGTAGAAGTTCGCGATGCACGATCTCGCGAGCAGTCTACCAAAGAAACAGGAGGACCTTCTTCTGGTGCAGTGCTGGTTGCGGCTGTTTTGGAACCGGTTCATGTGATGCTAACTAATGATGACGGCGCCGTGGAGCTTCGTATAGGACTAACTTCTCATCACATGTCAACATCCTGTCCAGAAATGGCTCTTTCCTCATACGAGACAGCAAAGAAACACAGATGTCTGCTCGCATTGCCTTCTTACCTGGAGTCAAATCATGTGGGAACCATCGACCCAACTTGTAGTGCTTCCCAAGTTGATGGAGGTGCTGCCGAATGGTTTCTCTACTCACAGTGAATTCTAGTCCGAATTCCTTATATGTATGGCCACTGTTCCCCTCAATTGCTGCCAGAAGATCTGCGTTTTATACATGTGTTGGTCTACCGGCACGTGGTGCGTTTTCATCACCGCCCTTAAACTTATTAAATCACCGCTGAACTGTCCGTGTAATCACAACACCCTCATCAAAGGCGTGGCATATTTTCTGCTTCGCTGCAGCGGCGTTTTGGACCCCCAGTTTGAACTCGTACAGCTTACATGCCATTATGACGCTCTGTGGAGGTCCAATGTTCACTCTATTCTTACGCAAGTTCATGGAGTAACTGAACTTTCATAACCAGGTAGTATGTTGGATATACCAATAAGCGACGTTTGCCTTATCTCCACTCGCATTCAACTCACGGTGTGAGGGCCAATTGAACACAGACCTCGACACAAAGCGACAGAACCTAGTTGGTTACCTTTATTATAAAATGCCTTTAAAATTACAGGTTTCGCAAGTATTATGTTGTATTATATTTCTGAGTTCTATATTTTTCAGGCTCAAGGAGATGTTGGGAACATGCATATGGATTCCTTCAGCAATGGGTTTCGGAGTTATTGACCTGTAAAGTTAAAATAGGAATGACACCTGATGATTATGTTTCCTCTCAGCACAAAAGTGCAATGTAGGTTGCATAATATGTGTTTTTGGGTAAAACCTCGCACACATTGAAAGCAGTTTGCTAGTTGTATTGTTGTATGTGTCAGTAAATTCCACGTAATTGAAGCAAAAGAGTATTTAGTAGTCATAGATGTTATACTTTCTGGGAATTTATTTAACGCTGGTTTCGCTTTGCTATAGATCGTGACACTAAGTGAAGGCTCTTTTCGAATTCGAAATAGACAAATTAAGTCAGTACATAACAAACAATACGAATTTGACTTTTGAAATTTTAATCGATTAATTAAAGGTACCATTTCGGTATATATTTGATTTAATTGAGCTAACTATCAGGAAAGAAAACCTCTCAGTAATTATGCTTGATATGGAATTACCAACATAAACTTTCACATCAGAACCAAGAGCAATGACCAGTTATATCTGCCCATTCAATTAGTAACTGACACGGAGTGACTTTTCTTCTGAAATAAAATAAAATCTTTGATTTTTACTTCCCACAATTATGACGTGTGGGCTAAAGGAGACTGATGATGAGAAATGAATGAAATGGTGGAATGATGAAAGTGGAAGGAAACGGGAGAATCCTGAGAAAACCAACGCACACGGTGCTTGTCTACTACAAAGCCCAATGGCGCGAGCTAGGATCGAACTAGGGCCTCCCCGCACCAGAAGTGAACGCTCTATCACTGACTTATTATCAAACACTAAATGATGTTTTACTTGAGTAGTCGTAGAAATAAAGAAGTCTTATTTTTAAAAAAAGAGATGAAATCAAATTTAAAATATTTGATTGATTTTGATGTTTCAAAGCGAGAAATTTTGGTTCTTAGTTTGTTCGTGTAAGTGAAAACGGTTTTTATATATGCTTCGTCTTAATAACTATAATTTGGAATGACTTTCACACTCGATTGCTTTCTGTAATGTATATAACACCCTATATTGCGAAACCGAAAATAGCTTAGGCTAACGATCTTCAGATAGAAAACCCCAATTATCGATTTATCTGACAGCTTTAAATATCATTGGATATCTATTATCTATCAGGGACATAGTCAATAATTTATTTTGGGTGGAGAATTTGTCCGGAAACTGTTCTATGCTAAATAATTGACAGAAGTATAACTTTCTGAAGAGGAAATTCGGATGTCGTCCCTTCTATTCAAGGACGACCGAAGAAAATTTTCTAGGGGGTATATCTCCATTTTTGCTGATATTTCTGGTATTATATATACGTGGTTTGCTACATTAAGTATACATTTTCGCGAGCCAGGTGGGTCCAACACCTCCTGCTCCCTTTCGGGCGCTCATGCTTCTATCAAATCAAAACGAAAATGCTAAAAATATTTCCATGTAAATTTACCTGATCTTGTACTCACTTTATAATCAATAATAACTTTTATTTTTAATTATACTTTTTCAAGTGTAAAATGGGTCTATTCCTAGTCAGTACTGTGATCATTCTTCTTGCTACATTGTGATACAGAAACTAAATTCTATCTTCGAGCTCCCATAGGAATGTCAAAGGGAAATAAAGTCTTATAATGGCAACGGAAACGGAATTGGTAACTCTCGCTGTTTTTGTTTTTCTTTCCAGACTTCTATTTGCTGGAAACACATGCTCTGGATCTCAGCTTGTCCGTATAGAAGCCCACTTTCTGCATCCTCCGGTACGTATGAAACGAATTCCTAAATTAAGACCTTAGTAGAATTATTATTTTTAGTAACTCTGTGACATTTTTACATTGACGTTGGAGAGAACGGCCGAAAGAAATTATACTGTTAGGAAGATATATCGTTAGTCTTGTAATTAAATGTCATTGAAATACATAGAGCCCACAGATACTGAATCGTAAAGAGGGTCTTCCAATGGGTTGACTGGCGTTTGAAGTCTCTTTTCAGCAGGGAAGTTATTTGAGACACAACTACTTATGAAACCAACATCCAAAACATTCCTTCAGAAATGGAAACAACCACTCGCCCGGGGCGAGTGGTTTATCAGTGCGGGCGAGTTTTTAAACAGTAATGATTATAAAAGTCACGATTGGGATGTGGTGTGGGCTAGTAGCTTTTTTCTTGGGCTAGTAAAATTTTGTTGCTTATTTGCATCCCTGCATTACTTGTTTCATTTTTCTAGCTCGTACACTTCAAACAAATTTGTAATCTGGAACAATGCATGTTGTCAATTACGCAATTGAGGACGCCCAAGTTTGAGTCAAATAAAAGTGAAATGAAATCTTTCAAGTTTTACGTTCACCGATTATTCTCTTTAGGAGCATGTTTTGTGAAAGTGAATGATTATGACATTAATATAGCGAATAGAAATCTGGGTAATGGTTTCTAATCTCGGTGAAAGGGAGGAAACTCGGTAGGATAACAGGTGGCATCAAACTCAAATGGTGATTTAAGACGTATTATTGGATCCGGGATGAGATATGGGGATATCTCGACGTGTGTGCGGTACTTATACACACAGAGACGGTTGAAGTGGAGTGATAAAAGTAGGTAGGGCCGGTATTGAATAAGCCCACTCGGGCATACCTCGGGTTCCCGGATTGGGTTGGATTTTACCGAGATGTGGTCATAGCATGAGATACGGTATCTCATGGGAGCTTATCCCAGGAATCTGAGTAACGGCGAGCATTGGCAGGAGTCGAGTTTGCCTTGAAACGCTTGAGCACCATGCCTGCATAACACGGGAAGACTGGCTCGCTAGTATTCCACCTAAACCAGGAAGTAACTGATAGGCACTCGGGACTTCAGTCTGGCCGCATGGTGTTCCACTTCCTTAGAGAAGAGGGGTACATAGCTGAGGCGAGTCAAGGTTAAGGAACAAACCTTGACGGTGCACTATGTACAAACAGGAGCAATTACGGGCCTGGTGGGGAATTGAGAGGTACCGGTCCACTAAATAGGCCAAACGGCCGCAACACGCCCTCCAAGCGTGCGATAAATCGTGGTAGTAGACCATTGGATTCTAATGGTATAAAACATCAATGTAATTCGCGATTAAGAGAAGACTATAAATTAATGTAGACTGAAACAAGAAAAAATAAAAAAAATAAACGGATCTGTTGATAATTATGTCATTAGATCTGTGATTGTGTTCGAGTATATTGTCTAGCTTTCTATTGCTTTGTTCTACATGTATTTTATTTCGGATCACGAGTAAAATGTATGACATACGTAATTCAGTGATATCATGAAAAAACCTACATATACTACCTCTTTTTATTGCAATAAAATAACAATTAAACTTCATTTTATCATTAATACTCTGGTATTATGTCTTTGAAAATTTACGAAAAATGGAAGCACCAGCATTTAGGAAAAGAAATAGAAGGAACAAAAAAATTGCCTGGGAACTTTGTCAAAAACTCCGAACCTTACAAGAATCTGCCAAAGTCATTTTCAAGAAACGATTTTTCTTCGGAGCGAAAGTTGTTCTTTATATATCCAATGATGATCTCGTAGGGAGAAGTGGCGGAGTTTTCGCGCTTCAAGGCGAAACGTACGTTCAGTTACCTCGGGAAAGCAGTAGAAAACGAGAAGACGAGAATGAAGTTAGTTTCCATGGGTATGAGGTAGGCAAACGAGAAACAGGAGAGCAAAAGTGGGAAAAAGGAAGAGAAAGCCACAACGAACCCACCTTGTGGGAATTCTTTCGCCAGTTTTTTTTTAACCTCCTTTCCCTGTGGATCTCATACCATTATTATCCCCCTTCTATGTGTTGGAAGAACACACCCATCCCCATTCAAAGACAGAAAAAGCGAGTCTCTGCCGTAGACTCTTACTATCTGGCGTAAGTCAGTCTGCTAGTCGACGGACCGTGAAACGGAGTTGCCACCGCCAACAATCTCTGCTCTGACATTATGGAGAACAGTTTAAAGCGATGGAGACAAGTTATAGTACTTATTTTCATCTTCTTTCCCTTCAGGTCGTGCAGGATGGCTTCTGCCCTTTAAAGGGAAGAAAAATAAAAGTTCTTTTCCATAGGTAAGGGAACGAAGAGATAGAAGGATTGAATGCAAAATTGAACTTCTTTTTTCTTAAAAGATAGGTAAGCGGTTAGTGAAGTTTAGCACTCGTATACTCATAGGAAACGAAAATACGAAACCATTTTTGGGATAAACGGTGACTCAGTGGTACAGCTTTCACTTATGGTGCATGGGTCCTTGGTTCGATCCCAGCTCGCACCAAGTAAACTTTGTAGTGGACAAACACTGTGCGCGTGGGTGTCTCGGGGTTTTCCCGTTTCCTCCTACTTCCTTCAAATTCCACCATTTTCATTCATTTCTCATCATCACCGTCTCCTATAGCCTAGCCGGCATAATCGTGGGACGTAAAACAAAGATTTTCACAAAATCATTTTTTTAAACGTGAAAGAAACACATTATTACAACTAAGACATATCCACAAATATGTGGTTATTTGGAACAGGTGGTCAATTTAGACAAGTAATCACGTTTATGCATTTCTTTTTATGAAATTTGTGAAAATAAATGGTCATAAACAAAGTAACTATAATTAAAATTGATATATTTTTATTCATCTGTCTATGGACGGATGCAGGTATAAACACCTACGATCAACGTTAGTTGAGATGTTGTGTAGGAGAGTTGCGTGAAAGGAACCATTGGGTTGGTGAAATAGAAATGCCAAGCTGGTGTGTGTCACATTCAAATGAAGAAATGTAATACCTCGTTTGTCAAAGTAGTCTTCGGATATAGCCACACAATTACGTCATTTTTCCACTAACAATTGGAGACCCTGACGACAAACATTTGCAGTCCGTGATGCGAAGAAATTCTAAAACGCACGTAGCACCGCAGGAAGATAACGTAAGCTCCGTACTGGCAACAAGTGGTTAAGATGCTGAAAGAGGTACATAGTAGTGGATGAGAAAGAGATCATAAGAATGTTCCATAAACAACGTAACTTTTGAAATGCCCGATAATTCTTTTCTAGTGAGTTGGCACCACTGAACGTTACAAAATTATCATCTCTTGCCTTTGTGGTTACTAGTCATGGAGCGTCGAAGAGCAAATGATCGTCATCTGTTTTCTGTATGTGTAGGAATTCACAACATTAACTACCATATTTGTAATAAGTTTTCACTATGACAACACGCGCAAAGAGCTCCATTCCTACCCGTACAAAAAAAACAGATGACGATATACACTATTTGGCGCTTGGTAACTAGTAACTACAAAGACAATACATGAAAATCTTGTAACGTTCAGTGCTACCAACTTACTAGAACAGAAATATTTCAAAAGCAACATTCTTTATGGAACATTCTTTTTATAATTGAGCGTATCGGTTGAAGACAATGATAAGCGCCATTTATTTTAACCTTCAACTAAACTAGAAAGCAAAGTTCAACATTCCCATGCGATGCAAAAGCAATAACACATACACTAAACAAGCTTTCTTTAGTGTCCTAATTGCGAACTTAAACTGCCTACATTCTATTCAGCAGCCGGATCACAATCCATTCCATATAATAACTCAATTTTGCCGGCAGTGGCGTTTGCAATTGTCTTCCTCCGAGGCGTTCATTTTTCTACTACACAGTAAGATCTATTGATAGTTACATCTCCCATCTTTGGATATTTTGTTCTCATTAATATTGGATTCTTTTTCAGAATTGTATGTTAACAATTGTACGATTAATTACTATATATCTCAAATTGTAAATTTAGTATGCAGTTTATGTTCGTAAATTAAAGAGTAGACTCTGAAATTTCATTATTATATTATAAAAAAATGTATCACACTACAAAAATGAGCCAAGTGGAAATTAAATCATACCAGAGACTAAATTGCTTACCTAAAAAAATCTGAAAACACAGGTTAATTGTATCTGTTAATGTGCCAAGAACTGGAAAGCTCATAATTTCAATCAGGCGCATACCATTTTTTTTTGTTGGGATGTCCAATACTATAAGACACTACGTTTATTTAATATTGTACCAGTGTTATTGTACACCGAAAAATACAATAAGTAATTGCTAAGTATTGCCACATACGAATTACTTCCATCTTTTTTCCGGTGTTAAAGTCTGCATTGCAAGGTGAACATTACTTCCATCTTTTTCCGGTGTTAAAGTTTGCATTGCAAGGTGTTAATGCCTGCATTGCAAGGGAACATACGAATTATTTCCATCTTTTTCCGATGTTAGTCTGCATTGCAAGTTGAACATACGAATTACTTCCATCTTTTTCCGATGTTAAAGTCTGCATTGCAAGGTGAACATACGAATTACTTCCATCTTTTCCGGTGTTAAAGTCTGCATTGCAAGGTGAACATACGAAATACTTCCTTCTTTTTACGGTGTTAAAGTCTGCATTGCAAGGTGAACATACGAATTACTTCCATCTTTTTCCGGTGTTAAAGTCTGCATTGCAAGGTGAACATACGAATTACTTCCATCTTTTTCCGATGTTAGTCTGCATTGCAAGGTGAACATACGAATTACTTCCATCTTTTTCCGGTGTTAAAGTCTGCATTGCAAGGTGAACATACGAATTACTTCCATCTTTTTCCGGTGTTAAAGTCTGCATTGCAAGGTGAACATTTCGAAACAGATGAAGAAGTGAAGCAGAAAGTGATAAGAGTGCTAAATTGTCAGAGCTCTGATTTTGTGCAAAGAGTTTGGATCAATTGACGCAACGGTCAGACAAATGACTAAATTTCTATGGGAATTATGTGGAGAGGTGAGAAAGGGCCCATCTACACATGTATGCATAGAAACTTATACATTGAACAACCCAGGTATATTCTTTAAAAAATAGAACTACATAATTTTCATACCTAACAAAAGAAATAGTATAGATGAAGTGCAAGATCAAATCTTTGGTTTACATCAGTCATTCCTCTGCTATAGCAAAAATAGTTTTATTAAATAAATGTACAAATATATATCGAGGCACAAAGTATTTTGGGGGGTCCGAACCCAGTGGCCCCCCAACGTAGGTGCTACCATGATTTCATAGGTGCTAGCATGATTTTAATCTCTATACACAAAAGAGTATTTCTAATCGACACAGCTAACATACGGAGGTGATTCCTGACTCCAAGATAAGACAAAAAGATATACACCAGCTTAGGTGTAAGTAATGCTTCATTTTGGACCTATGTCCAGCCGAAAATTTATCGCAAAAAAAAATCCATAAGTGTGAAAAGTGTCAAATCAAAATCGGTTGAACGGAAATGTTCAAGTATTTTTAGGTCTAAATGCATTAATGCAGAATTGAATAGGCTACAGTTAAGGTATAAGGATCACCTCTAAACACACTGGCACTTGGAGTATTTTACCAAGAGTTAAATGAGAAAAATAAATAAGAACTAAGTACTATTTTTCTATTATTAAAACGATAAATTCATTATCATCAAAATTGCAGTTTATTTTAAACAAAATAGTAAACAAAAATCTTCATATAAATGAATGGGTTGAAAAGTAAAATGGCGTATGTACTCAGCATTGTTAAGAAAATTAAAAGGATTGTCATCTTGAATTAGTTTTGACATTAGCTGCATGACGTTCAAATACAATGCTTTAGAATAGAATTGTTTCACTGAGAAGTATTGTGAACTCGTAATGAAAACAATGAGAGATTTCGACCTAATTTGGAAAGTTTATTTGGGTATGAGAAAATTATGCTTTGTGATTTACTTGCATTGACTTGGGGATACCAATAATTTAGATAAATAACATTATTTAACAAAATATTACGACTGAATGAATGTATTATTCTTAACTGTTACAACTTGGGTTTTGTAACAATACTTTCATCGGAGACTTTATTACTCGAACATCTTGTTCTGACAATAAAATCAATTATTAAAGGGAATATAATATGTAGCGACTAACTATATCGCAATTTGCAGGGATTTTAGGATATATTTGTTCATTGGTACAAGAATATAGAAGATAAAGTTTCGGAATGAAATTCTATTTATAAACAGGCAGGTGATAAACAGGTGTTAAAAGAATTGGTGCCTTGTTTGAATGAGATATCGACTTACTGTACAGACTTGTTGAGGGCAAGAAGAGAGGTGTCATTAGTATTCTGAATAATATGAATATTTTTTAAGTAGTTGTCGAAAATCAGCAGAAAATAAAGTAATGGCGATATCGCCAACCCTTGTGGAACACCGGATGTAAAGAAGATGGCTTATTGCAATATAAATGTCTTACAGTCAAATTGCCCATTTTCCTACCTTACAAATGTGATAGCCATTTAACAATTGCAGCCATTCCATTCAAACGAAAATAAATTTTAAGTTGCATCATTTAAGAAATGGTCTCGCATTTGCTCTTTTTTTAAAGTTCCATTTTATGCCATGATCTCTTTATTTGTTCTTTGCATAATATTGTCTGCTTTATTCTTTAGTTTTTACAGCTATGGAGGCGGTCTCCTGTGAATAAATTTATCGATATTTATGACACACATTTCATTCTATGGAGCACCATAAATGTCAACCGTCGCACTACCCAATCAACACAAGGGACATCTTTTATCAAAATTCATGACTTCCAACGACTCACCTAATATCTTTCGCGTATTCCGGAAAGAAAGAAAGAAAAAGAGTTTCTTTCTTCTATCTTACCACGCTAAAAGATATTTTCGAGAAGCATAACCTCTAGTTGGCCGTTGCTCAGAACGGGAAGTTATTTTTTTGATGGAGATTTTAATGGCATGTTGGAAAGTAACTTCCGCACTTTATATTTTTTTGCTCATTCGATCCCTTACCCTTCTACCCATAATCCTTCTTCTGTTTTGATCGTATCAATATGCAGGCGAGGAAAGTACGGATAATAGAAGAATATTTTTTTAAAGTGTACGTAACAATCTGTTTCCTATGGCTAACCCGATTTATTTTTGAGCAGGTTCACTATTAACAACCTCCAACCGTCGTGCCTAATTTGCATAGGGATGAATTAATGTTTGACGTTTGAAGATCGCTACTACTCACCATCTCAAATGAGTAGGTTCGAAGCGGGAGCAGAGAAAAACCACACAAAGTTAACTTTCATTTAAATATCTGTATTCTACGAAATATTAAGTGTGAATATTGGTAGTGTAGATTGTGTATAACGCGTCAGATCACATATCGTTAGCATCTAAGAATTCAGTCACGAATAATTCGTACATAGCTGAGATACACATACCTTGTTGATAGATGATTGCCTGGACTGAATGTTGAAGTTCTATGACAATGGATCGCTCGTGCTGCAAACAGTCGGCGAACAGTAGAGTCCGACTATAATCCAACCATAATCCAAGTTAATGGTTGTACTAGATAATGCTAGATCTTCCTAGATCTACTCCTGGAATGGATTCACAGTTGACTAATAAACTGCGATGAGCTTACAAGTGGTTCTCTCTGTCGATCCTCCACTTCTGATCTAAATCCTCTCGGACCAGAGGTTTTTATTCTCCGTTTCCAGACATTCTGGAATTCTCGTCGTTGATTTTCTGTTTATCTCAGCTATTGGTAAAACATTGGTTTCACCCGAATTACATCGTGATCAAATTCTCAGACCAACAAATTTCTGCAAGTCTGACGGTTATGCCACAGTCAAAGTGTGTCACTGTTACGTACAGAGTTTCACATTGATGACATTTCAATTCTTCAACCATAACATTGCAAATCATACAAACTGACGACTTAGCGTCTAGCCATACACAACAATAACATTCAACGCATTTACAAATTATTGACATACGTCAACAAATAAACACAAACACGTGTTTATACTATATGACAACACTTCATGACTATACTTTGATACAACATTTAATAACTGAGATTTTCTATCTCCAAAATAATATATTCCAAAACCATATATTTCCACACTATAATTCTTACAAAAGACAAAAGTTATTCTTAGTAATATTTTACTGCTATGTGACTCTTGTAAAGAAGCCATTGTCAAAAGATCCTCAATTTCAGATTTTAGAGTAAATTTGACAAAGCGTATTGATAATTTTTATTGATAAACTGGAGTTTAACATGGTTATTTATAGAACGAAGTAAACTTTTCTTTCCGACTTTCAAACTCTGATATAGATAAGCATGGAAAGTCTTACCAGTTCGTCCTTCATTTGATAATTGCCATTTGATATCTGTCATTTGATAAATGTCATTTGATATAGCATTTGATAAGTCATTTGATATCTGTTATTTGATAAGTGTTATTTGTCATCTGTCATTTGATAAGTGTCGTTTTGATAAGTGTCATTTGGTTATCTCTAATTTGGTAAGAGTCATTTGATATCTGTTATTTGGTAAGTGTTATTTCATAAGTATCATTTCGATAAGTGTCATTTGATATATGTAATTTGATAAGTGTCATTTGATATCTGTCGTTTGATCTGTCATTTAGAATGTCCTTTGATAAGTGTCATTTGTTATATTATTTGATAAGTGTTCTTTGATAAGTCATTTAATATCTGTCATATGTGAGTGTCATTTGATAAGTGTGATTTGAAATATCATTTGATAAGTGTCTTTTGATAAGTGTCATTTGATATGTTATTCGATAAGTGTCCTTTGATAAGTCATTTAATATCTGTCATTTGTGTCATTTGATATCTGTCATTTCATAAGTATCGTTTACATAAGTGTCATATGATATATACCATTTGATAAGGCTCATTTGATAAAAGGTAGAACAAAAACGATAACAGATTGTGAGAAACTGTTTTTTCTTACATTTACTCAGCGTCTCAATAATTAGTTCTGTCCTTGACCTTAGTTCTCTATTCCTTAAGTATTAAAAATATATTTCCGGTTTAAACTTACTATAATGTTAACATTGGAAGTAGCAGTAAGTGTCTAGTACTTCCGGTTTTAGAAAAGAGATCTGGGTGAAATGGTATCTATTATTCAGACGCAGAAACGATTCTTTAAAAAAGTATTCTATGGAGATTAATATTGAAACTGGAGGTAATAGTAATTTTTTATCACTTCAGGTTTTAGTAGATAGTTGTACATGAATATGATTTTTTTCAGATGCTAAGTTAAATCGTAGAAAAACCGCTCATCGCTATCCGTAATCGTCTTTGTTCTAGGACAGATCAACGTTGAACTGGGAATTCTTAATTTCTACTGTTATTAGTTTAGAAAGAAGATTGACGGTGGAAATGGAACATATCGTCCCTCTCGAGTCAAAAGGGCGTATCTCATTTTCTTAATTTTTCAGGAGACAAGTTTAAGCCTTTTCTCATTATTTATTCTATCGTGTTCTGTGAAAAATTAATTTGATCTTGTAAAACGAAGGAAATCAAGCTAAATTTTGAAGGAAGACGGTATAATAAATAATCGGAGAAGATTTAAACTTGTCTCTAGGAAAAGTTAACAAACGAGATACGCCCTTTTGTCTCGAGAGGGTCGATATTCTTGAAACCTTGAATTGGTTCCAATAGTATACATCAGTATTGGACGTCTTATGTATCGGACATCTTATCTTTGCCCGTCCGTCTGTCGACTACTATAAGAGCAAAAAACGGTAAGAGATATCGAGAAGTAGTTTTCAGCAATCGATTCATTGTCCCAAGAATGAGTTTGCCCTACCCGTTAAGTTTCTATTCAAACTTTTAGTGGTAGAAATCTACCATTTTCTGTTTTACGTTTATTAGCATAAAACAAAAGCGGCAACACATAACGACAAGTATTTTTGGGGGGAATCGGTAAAGAATAGATACCTTTGCTATTCGTATCTCTCCAACTAAACCGGAAGAGGTAGAAATTTCCTATTACTTTCGGTTATAATATTGATTAGGTATAACATTGATCTACATACAGCTACAACAGTAAGATTGAAAATAATACATTTTAATGCAAATTCAGTGACTTCTGTGTTTGATCTTCTCCAACTATTGCAACCGAAAGTTATAAACGTACTATTCTCAGTTTCAGCATTGAATTCCCAGTTTGGAAGTCTACCTTAGTTTTAGATTATGGAACGAAACTCACTTATTATTAAGAGCATATTACGCGTGAGTACTACAGACGAGAGTTTAAATTTAAGGAAGCTACTCCTTTCTTTTGGTGGAGGGGTATCAGTAGGAGAATTTACAGGGGTATGTCATGGATATATCTCTGACAAATAGGCTTCTTACACAGCATTGTCTGACGATACTCATAACATGTAATCCAATAAATATCATCATCATTCAATTGATTAGTTACTTCGTTGGGTATGAATTTAGCGTTTCTTTCAGTAGCGATGCTATATGAGAAGCGCATTTACAGCTTTCAGTGGGATCCGAATGACATGAAACCTGCTGGGAATCGAACCTCGGTCTTCTGTGCTAAAGGCGTGTAGGGAGACTATACAGTCACGAGGCAGCTTAGCACCATTCAAGTGAAAGCTTCAATCTCAGTCAGATTGGGAAAAATATCACTTTACATTTGTGCGTTTCCTGTGTGGTTAGTGTATTCAGTTTAAGAGAAAAACAAGTTAACTTCGCTTAACACTATATAATTATTCCTGTGTGGTTAGTGTACTCAGTTTAAGAGAAAAACAAGTTAACTTCGTTTAACACTATATAATTATAGTAGAGTTCCTAATTATAGGAATCCAACATTTTAAACTGAAATGATTATACCTTTATTAGTTCTGGTTTCAATAGTTGGGTAAGAGGGAACATTAAAACCAATCTTGGGGCGATGAAGATTTTTAAAATAATAATGATTGCACGCCATTTACTACCGTTTTCACTCTATATGAAAATTCGATATTACAACAGAGTGACGGGTCTCTACAACTTCTGATTCCAATTACAGGATTAAAGCCGAGATTGAATTTATTCTTGCAACACAAATTTCATCTATTAAATATATATACGCAATCTATTTCCGTTTTAGCTGTACAAGAATCAATATTGAAATCACAAGTGATAATAGATTCCAACTATTTCTGGATATAATAGAGGCATTAAATCAGAGACTGAAGCTATTCTTGAGTAGGGGTGGGGTGGGGATTCTGCGCCACTTCATCATTTCCAATAACAATCTAGCACACCATCAATAATAATAGCGCACCCCTAATAACAATAGCGCATCCCCCTACCTCCAAATAACTTCTAAACTACCCCTAACAATTTCTACCGCACTCCCTACTTCCCAAATAACTTCTATCACATCTCAAATAACTTCTATCTTACTCATAATAACTTCTAATGCATTCTATCACTAAATCTAGTTACAAAAATCATTAAATCTGGTTATAAAAAATCACTAAATCTAGTTACAAAAATCACTAAATCCAGTTACAAAATCACTAAATCTAGTTACAAAATCTGGTTATAACCGGTTTTGACTTTTAAAAAATCACTAAATTTGGTTACAAAATCTGGTTATAACCGGTTTAGACTTCAAAAATCACTAAATCTGGTTACAAAAAATCACTAAATCTAGTTACAAAAACAAAAAAAATTACTAAATCTAACAACATTTAACAAGAATAAACAATTGCATTTTAAACTCTGATATATACTCTTTTAAATGCCGTTTGAATTATCAAAATCGGATAAAAAATAACGAATTTAGCATTTTGCCGCCTGTATTTATACAACCCAACACAACACACACGCACACATTTACAATTCAGTTTCCTTCTCTCTTTCTTCTGAGTATGTAATAATAACAACACCAAAACTGTCCGTCCTGGCTGTCTGTCCAGGCTGTCTGTCCTAGTTGTCACGGCTTCTTGTCAGTCCCGCTTTTTTCGATTCACGGTCATCACTTTGAAGAAAATTCTTGATACAAAATCTGTCCGCAACTCTCTAGCTTTTATTACTCTGAAACATACCGCATGCCACACCATCTATTGAGTAGGTGAGTAACTTATTGATCATAGTCACCTAGGTGGTAAATATAGCTAAAACATTAATGTTCAAAAAAGAAAAAGTCAGTGTATCCAACTCCATATATTTTTTCGGAACGTTCCAGGATTTTAATTTTTCAAGATATCGCTTTAAAACATATAGGGATGAATTCACCCCATTACTAATAAATATGATAATTGTTAAAAATGAGTTGGCAACACTGGAAGTCACACCCCCAAATAAGGTTATTATTTTATACCTCGGTCCCTAATTAACCGATTTCAAAAATTCAAACGGAAATGAATACTAATAACATAACCAATTTTTTAAAATGCATAGATGGTTGCATAACCCAAAGAATACCTTTCCCTTTTTCAATATCTCCACAAAATTTCAACAAATCGAAAAAATAAAAATACTACCATAAGTCAAATAAAATTATAAGACTTTTTTAAAGAATAACATTTTCCCGAAAACTCAAAAATAAACCCGTAAAAAATTCCCGAAATTTTGAACTTGCTATAAAATCGTCAAATATTAACCGATTTTCAAAATTCAAACGGTAAATGGTTTCTATTTTCTTATAATTTTTTTCTAACGCGTTACTGGTTGTCTATGTCTAAGGATAAAATTATAAAAAAATCAAAAATCTTCACTATGTAAGAATGTATTAAGGAAATTTAAACAGGACATAAATACTAGACTACAAAACAATTATTTTCATGCATTACTGGTTGCCTATGTCTAAGGATAAAATTACAAAAACAACTTTTATGACTTAAAGATATAAATTTTACCTAAAACTAAACTATACATTATTACTCACTAACACCTATCAACTACACCACACATAAAAGTTAATTAAATTTTACCTAAAACTAAACTATACATAAAAGTTAATTAAATATGACCTAAAACTAAACTATACATAAAAGTTAATTAAATATGACTTAAAAGTAAATTACACCACACATAAAAGTTAATTAAATATGACCTAAAAATAAACTACACCTCACATAAAAGTTAATTAAATATGACCTAAAACTAAACTATACATAAAGGTTAATTAAATATGACCTAAAACTAAACTATACATAAAGGTTAATTAAATATGACTTAAAACTAAACTACACATAAATACATTTTAACTATATCTTATAATGCCCCCAAGCTAATGTACTTACACCACCCTCTAATATATATCTTTTATCATCATTCGAATCTAAAGCTAATTTATTTACAGCTATGGTATACACATCATGCTTACAACTTCGAATTAGATTTATATTTTTATATGTTTTCACATCATTGAATAGGGTTTGCTTATAATCATCAAATTGTAACTCTTTTGCTACTACACATTTTGTTATTCCTTTTGCTTTTTTCTCCTCTTTATTTTCAACTTTAAAGGCATACATTTTCGACCTTAACCCAATAAATTCTGTCATTATTTTACCATTGTTTTCATCCTTCATCTTTCCTAATACTTTTTTGTTTACTAATGGTATTCCATATTGATTATCCTTTCCATAATCACTTGTATCAAATAAATCAATCATTTCATTTAAGTCTTTGTAGAAGTCATCTGTCCCAATTTCATATATAAAACTATCAGTATCCGTATAACATAAGTTTATATCAATATCATATTTAGGTTTCATAATGTTGTAATGGAAGTCATACATTAATAGTTTTGATAAATCTAACACACTCATACCAACAGGTTTGTTGAAGATCAATTTTTCTTTTTTCATATGTATCGCACACAAATCTTCAGTAAATATTGTTCTATAATCAAAGTTCGGTTTCGCTATTAACTTTTCCACCCTCATTGGATCACATTCTAAAGTAATTGATGGCCTCTTTCTAATGTTTTCCATTGTTTTACCAAATACACTATTATTCATTAACTTGTAAAAATCTTTCTCGAAATTATTCTTAGCTTGCGTTCTCATATTTGTATTTAGATCAATATATTCCTTTAACCAGTTTGATTGCTTGAACTCTAATACTCGGTGAATTTTCTTTAATATCATTCCAAGTGACATATATAATTTTAAATTTCTATAGTGAATAACATATCTTTCTTTATTGTAAAGCGTTGTTAATAATTTTGATTGTTTCGTTCCTGGTGGGCACATATTTTCTGGAGCTAATGGTAGATCTGTATGTTTATCATGTAAGTATTCTGGATATTCTAAATCAACTTCTAATATGTAGCCAGTTTCTGAATCATCTGGAATATTCATTATGTTTATGTAAGGTTGAACCCATTTAAAGTCTTTGTAAGGCATGTATTGACTCATTGCCCATCCATATAAATTATTTGCATCTAGATAAGTTAAATACTTTGAAAGTTCATCTTTATTATAACTTTTCATATACTTATTATTTGCTTTTACATACCTCTTACTACATTGTGAAATTTCACCTCTTATACCTTTTTCAATCATTAATATTTTGTCATAGTCAGTTAACATTTCTAGTTCGATTTTAGTCACCGTTAACATTGAATCCCACGATAAACCAGGAGCAGTGAAATACCAAGCAGGATCTAAACCATATGCCTTTAAACACACATCTCTAAAATTTTCAAATACATCGGCTAATATTAATACATCTGTCCTGTTATAAAGTTCTGTATATTCACCTAGATTTTTAATATTGAATGACTTCCAAAGATTTTTCGCATGCTCATAATCTTCATCACTGATGTGGGTGTTAGTAAGTTTATTAAAGAACATTTCTTTTGAAGGTAGTTTTGTTTCTTCTAATCTTTCAATTGAGTCAATATAATCATATGGGTACACACCTTTTTTAATTACTAAATCTAATAAATCATTAGTGAAATACTTTGACGTTTCTCTATATTGTTCTTTTGTAAGGTTATTTGCTAGTTCTGCTAAACCCCTTGACATAAACCTAAATGAATCTAGAAATCGTAAATTAATTCCATTCTTTTTATCAACCTTCACATATTTTGAGTATGTTATATATTTTTCCTCATTATTTGCAATTAGTTTTATTTCATTCTTATCATAAGCAAGTTCTTTAACAAACAGGTGAGTATCATAACCACTTAAATTGTGAATAAATACTGGAATAAAATTAGGATTTCGATAGCTTAAGTTACAATAACTGTGAGCTGCACCTCTAAACTTTCCAGTTAAATGATCATGATCTCTTACTTTTGCTTTATTTATATTTATATTTTTCAAACATTTACCTAATTCATGTTTCCATTCTTCTAACTTTTCAACCATGCTATCATTATCTTTAGCGAATTTTATTTTCTTATTTAACATATTTATTTGTTTTTCAATTGCTGGTGGTAAATCATTCAAGTTTCTCTCACATATATGACAACTATTGGAATTATTATATCTATTTTCCTCATCTTTAGTTAGGTCAATCATTTCAACTGTTTTGTTATATATTTTCTTTATTTCTATTGCTTCTTGTTTTAAATTCTCCACAAACACCTTTGCAGCATCTAAACCAATATAACTAACAGGCCTTTTATACACACCATTTGAGTATTTGATGTAATAACAGAAACTCATTGGTAAATGCTTTTGATACTTCACAGTTTTAGAACAATTATGGTCTACATCCATTTTACATAACAAGCATTCAAAATCGGCATATATCGCAAATGGTACCCTCAATGATCTATTATAATTTTGAAATTGTATTTGATTGTTATATGGTTTTGGAAGTTCTATTCTAACAGATTCATGCTCCTTACAATATAGTTCATGTTCTTGTAATTGTATCTCATTTCTAAAATGTCTTGTTAAACACCTATCACAAAAGTATAATTTTTCCTTATGCTTTGTTACTTGACTTCTTATTAATCTTGATAAATCCTTTATCCAACAAAAGTGATCATTATTTTCATCTTTTACATATAATAAATTGATGTGTTTATCCTGCTTATTTTTTGTGATTTGAAGTGGGTATATATTATATTCATCATCATAGGTATACACGTTAATGGATATGTTACTTCTTTTTTCAAACTTTACTATATCTTTTAATTGTACAGGAAATTCAATACCCTTACAATATTTCTCTTGTAATTCATCCACAATTTCTGTATAGTTTGAAGGCCATTGAGGATGTGATTGATGATCTATAGGTTTTAAACAACATGCAATAGAATATAAGAAACATTTATTATCTTTATTTTGAACATTAATCACTGCTTTTTAATCTTTAATTGGTTTAGGAAGGTCAATATAGGAAGAAGCTCGTAATGGTACATATTTATTTAATCTGATTTCTAAATATTTAATTTAATGTAATGACCAACCTGAACCTCTTCCTTGAAATTCCTCCATCTCTCTACATAGTTTTTGTTTAGCATTGGTTATATATTCATCTAAGTCAGTTGATTGTAATATTCTTTCATTCATAGTTTTAAAATTGCGTTCTTGTACTTCTTTATCTTTAATATAATCACAAATGAATACAAGGTTGACTTTTAATGGATGGTGCTTTAATTCTTCCTTGATTTTATTAATAACTACTTTCCCACTTATATTTAAAAACTTCACCGGATCCTTATATCCTCCTATGTTTTCAATTGTGATAGTTTGTAATCGTTTCTGTATTGCTGTTTCCTTTGTTTCTACTTTAATTGGTATTCGTTGTGGTTTCGATTCTTCAAAAACATCTTGTTTAAATGGAAATATGTTTCTAATTTGTGATCTGTTTTGTTCATCTTCATATTTTATAATACGGTCAATAAGTTCAGCTTTTCTTAATTTACCTTTTATCCCCTTCCTTTTACAATGGTTTTTTAGTTCATCAACTATCATTGTGTATATAACTTTCAATTCATCTGGTTCATTTTGGTATTGTTCGATTTTTTTGATTAATTCACTCTTATTTAAATAACTATAGCCGCGGATTTTCTTGACTTTACATATTTGTTTTAGTTTTGTAATTGACATCTCCTTCATCTCCTCACCAGTAAAATTAACATTATTCATACTCATTTTATATGGAAAAACACTGTATCGTAATTTTATATTCACTAAATTTTTTAATTCATTTTCATAATATTTTTATACCAACATTAGCATACTTATTTTTCTAATACAGCTGTTAATGTCGACATAAAAAAATGATACAGTGTTTTTCCATATAATAACACACCTTATATGAAAAAACACTGTATCATTTTTTATATTCACCAGATTTTTTAATTCATTTTCATAATATTTTTCATGTTTAAACAAATTAAATTACATTACAACATTTATAATATTATATTATTTTTATTTATTTAATTATTATGTAAATTATTAAACCCTAACCATTTAATAAACTCTAATTATTTAATTATTATGCAAATTATTTATTTAATTATTAATGCAAATTATTTATTTAATTATTATGCAAATTATTTATTTAATTATTATGCAAATTATTAAACCCTAATCATTTAATAAACACTTTATTACCTTTTATGAAAATATTTTTCATGTTTAAACAAATTAAATTACATTACAACATTTATAATATTATATTATTTTTATTTATTTAATTATTATGCAAATTATTAAACCCTAACCATTTAATAAACTCTAATTATTTAATTATTATGCAAATTATTTATTTAATTATTAATGCAAATTATTTATTTAATTATTATGCAAATTATTTATTTAATTACTATGCAAATTATTAAACCGTAACCATTTAATAAACACTTTATTACCTTTTATGAAAATATTTATAAAAGTTAAACACATTAAATTACACTACAACATTTATAATATTATATTATGCAAATTATTAAACCCTAACCATTTAATAAACTCTAATTATTTAATTATTATGCAAATTATTTATTTAATTATTAATGCAAATTATTTATTTAATTATTATGTAAATTATTAAACCCTAACCATTTCATAAACCCTAATTATTTAATTATTATGTAAATTATTAAACCCTAACCATTTAATAAACCCTAATTATTTAACAAACACTTTATTACCTTGTATGAAAATATTCATAAAAGTTAAACACATTAAATTTACACTACAACATTTTCTTTATCTATCCAACTATTATGTGAATTATCAAACCCTAACCATTTAACAAACACTTTATTACCTTTCTTTCTCAATATTTTTTCAACCAAATACTCATCCTTATATTTAGTTTTCAATAATTCTGGTTCATAAAATCTTCCTTTAACTTCTTCATTGTTTAAATCTTTAATTTTATATGTTGGTGGATTAGATGGTATAACCTCATTAATAACAAACACTTCTGCTAACCAATTTGGTGTATAACCTATTTCAAACAAACCTTTAATTTTACTTATACGAACATAATCACCAATCTTATACTTTAACTTAACAGACTTATATTCTTTCTTATACACTTTTTTCAATATCGCATGCTCATTTTTCTTATTCACTTCTACAGGTTTCACACCAATTGTTCTATGTACTTTATTATTATATTCATCAACCAAACCTTGCAATATTTTTAACCATTTATAATTACCTTGAACAGTAAATTTTTTCCACATATTTTGTTTAAGTGTTTTGTTAAATCTTTCAACAACAGAAGCCTTTTTACCACTATATGTTGAGTAATGATTGATATTGTTTTTTCCCATCAAATCTTCAAATTCTTTATTATAAAACTCTTTACCTTGATCAGTTTGTAAATTGTTGGGTTTTCTTACTTTTAACACTGATTCAAATGCTTCTGTAACATTTTTCCCACTCTTATCTTTAACAGGAACAGTAAACGCATATTTTGAAAACACATCTATAATTGTTAGTAAATACTTATAACCTTTATTTAATTTTGAAACACCTTTTAACACACCACTATCCATTTCCACATGATCAGCTTGCCATAAATCATCTATACCTTTAACAATAACACTTAACCTAGCATAATTTTTTCTAGATGGTTTATGAATTTCTTCTATAATATCTTCTCTAATACCTTCACCTTCATATAGTCAATCGGGCTTTTTAATGAATTGGGATTTATTAGTACCACATACAACACATATACCTTTCTTAATATATCTTCCATTATTTGTTTGTTCTATTCTAATGTTATCTATTTTTGTATCCGTTGATTTCTTACACTTAACACAATACATCATACTATTTATTATATGGAAAATTATTAACCTCAATCTATAATTCAAACACTATATCAACTAACAACATAATTCTAAAGATCGGCCTAATTCAAACTATAATTCAAACTATAATTCAAGCATATGTTTGTTTGATGCTGTTGCCGATATTTGATGATTAATACTATAATTAACGGGTGTCGATATTTGATGTTTAATACTATAATTAATGCTGTTGTTGATTAATACTAAAATTAATGCTGTTGTTGGTATTTGTTGATTAATACTATAATTGATCATGAACTTCAATTTATAATTCAATCTATAATCAATCTATATAATAACTTCTACAATTCAAACACTGTTCATCTATATAATTTAATCAATATAACATTCTATAACTTAGTCTATAATTCAAACAATAATTCAATCTATATAACAATTTATAATTCATCTGTATAATTCAATTTAGAATGTTGTTATATAGATTGAATTAAAATGTTATATATATATGGATTGAATTAGAATGTTGTTATATAGATTGAATATAGCAAATGGTTTTATGAAAGTTCTCTTTCTATATACATAATAACTTGCAATGGTTGCCCTTCTTCCATAGCTGAATTCTTATTTGCTTGAAACATAATTATATCACCCTTTTTAATGTTTACAGGTATATTTTCAATCAAAGTATCACCTAAATATATCTCTAGAAAGTATTTATCCAAACTTAATTCCATGTGCATTATTTTCCCATTATATAGAAATTTGTAACCATTAGAGAGATTAAATATTCTAAAGATTGGTTCCTTAACATTTTTGACTCTCAATCGACATATTAGGGGTATAGTTTCTTTCTGCATAATCAATTTAGTAGTATCCATCCTAATCTTTTGAAAATCATCTTTCTTTATATATGTGTCTTGTAATGTTTTTAATACATCTTCAAATTTGTTTCTATCACCTTCGAATTGACTATTAACATTACTATTTATTGAATCTAGCTGTTGTAAAGTTACTACATCTTGTTGGTCAATTGCATCACTTACATTAACAAGTCTTTTGTTTTTGAAATCAACCCATGTTATATTTGATGTAAAAACTTCACTTACATGATTGAGGTTTGTAGTCCTCGTTTTAGTATTACCAAATATATCCATATTTATTATATAACAATTCAAATTATTTAACAGCAAGTAAAACAGTTATACGAGCTCCACCAAAATCAATCAAATCACCATTTTCATCTTTAATTGAAACTTTCAAATTATTAAATTTATTGTGATGTATTGGGAAAAATATCTTTTCATTAGGTTCATATATAATTGGTTCTCTAAACTCTGCATTTGTTCTAAATGTTGCAATTAAGTCTGTTTCGTTGTGTGTTGTATCATTGTGTTTTAAAATCATACCTTCTGCTAAATCACAATGAATATTTATAGTATCAAATGGATGAAACCTTGGTGGTTTATCTCCAATATGTTCTATGTTATTAGCCAAGTTTTTATCACTAAAACCTAATACAGTGTTAATGGTATCTAAGGTTATATCACAAACCTCACTAAATATTTTAACTCTATTTCTTTTCCTGTCTTCTGTAATTTCAAAAGTATCTTTGAATTCATCAGTGTAGAATGGAAGGTTTGATTTAATATATTCTTCTAATTCTTTTAAACTATATTGACCAGGTTGAACTATGGCTTGTCTTGTAACTTCAGGTTCTTCAGTGCAAAACGTTAATTTATTGTTCTTTTCTGTAATGTTTGGTGTTAAGTATGTTGTATAAAATCCTGCAACAGCTACTTCTAAATCGTTTTCAAATGGGTAGTGCAAAGACATGTTTAATACAGATGAATAACCATTTAAATTAAATACTTTCATTTATTATATAATAAATAATTAAAATGGATAATTGGGATATTAAAGTAAGGTTAACAGAAGAAACGGCGAAGAGTAAGAGGAATGGAGAGTTGTTACCTGATTATATAAGATGTTTAATAGTTGGGCCTAGTGGATGTGGTAAAACAACGTTAATGATTGATAATTTTTTGTTGGCACCTAAATGGTTAAAATATGCAAATGTTTATATATATTCTAAAAGTTTAAATCAACCTAAATACCAACACTTAATACAACTTTTTCGAGATATAGAACGTAATATTAAAGACACAATAGCAATAATAAAAGGAAACAATGAAGAGATTATTCCATTAGATGAATGTGAGGACTATTCTGTGGTAGTATTTGATGATTTCATATTAGAAGAACAAAATCACGTTAGAGAATATTTTACTCGAGGGCGTCATAAGGGTTTGAACTGTTTCTATCTTGGACAAACATATTCTAAAGTGCCAAAACAATTAATTAGGGACAACTTAAACTTTCTTTGTATATTTAGACAGGACAATGTAAATTTAAAACATATATATGATGAATTTGTTGCATCTGATATGTCGTTTGAAAAATTACAATTATTATGTAGCAAGTGTTGGAGTGAAGAACATGGTTTCTTAACAATAGATATGACTAGGAAGGTGAATAATGGTAAATATAGAAATAAAATTAAAGAATTTCTAAAAGTGTAAACTAAACATATTTGAATGCAGGTGAACGTATATATTATGTTATGTTATGTTATGTTATGTTATGTTATGTTATGTTATGTTATGTTATGTTATGTTATGTTATGTTTTTATTTTTTTCTTTATATAATAAATGGATGTTAATAAAGCTAAGAAGTATATTAAGTTAAAAGAAGAACTTACTAAAAGATTTAAGGAAATTAAACAAAGTAATCGAAGTAAGTATGAAAAATTTAAAGAACAAGATCAGCCTGTTATTGATGCAATTAAAGATTTAGGGTAAGATATATCAAAAGTAGCAGAAGAAAATAAAAATCTAATTCAAGAGTTAGTTCCAGTTGTACATAAAAGTGCTAGAGTGGATTCAAGCTTATTAGAAACACCGCCTATGTATGATAGTTCTATAAATGAAAGTGATACGCCTATAACAGAAGAAATAAAACACATGAAAAAACAAATTAAATATAAAGTAGAAGGAATAGAATCTTTTGCAACAACTCATTTTGGTAATATTGCCTCAAGATATTATGCAACTAGAGATGATAAAAGTTTTGGAATACAGCCATATGATGAAGATGGGAAAATTATACATATGATAGGAAATGCGGAAGTTAAAATTCATGGTGACGATTTAGTTATTAATAATCGACATTATACAGGAACAGAAGGTTTATGGGAATTATTGACAAAACATAATCCAACAAATTATAATGATGATGATCTAGAAAAATATAAACAAATAGTAATTGATTCTAGTGTTGCATTTCATAATATTGATCCAAGTACAAGAAAACAAAAATCTAGTAAAGGTAAAAAATATAAAGAAATTATCAAACCTATTTGGGATGAATATATAAAACCAACACCACCTTCAAAAAAGACACCAAAATCTGGAGAAGGAATAAAGGTATATAATGAATTATCAAAAGAATACATATGGATGGATGATGTGAGAAAACTGATTGATCGCTTGATTGTTATTGATGGGGAAGAAAAATCTGGAAATGATAACTTTTATAATGAGAAAGTAGGTATTATGGATATGATTAATTCTAAACTTGCACAATTTATACCTAATGATCCAAAAGGTATAGGTTATTTGATAAAGATATTGAATACGCTACCACCAAAATTTGGGAATAGTGAAAAGTATGGAAAAGGATTAGTAAATGATTTGATTAATAAACTTCCATTTGAGTTGCATATTCCAGGATTTAGATTTTGCGGGCCTGGGACTAAGTTAGAAGAAAGATTAGAAAGAGGTGATGAAGGTATTAACAAATTAGATGAGGCTTGTAAAGAACATGATATATACTATAGGGATAATAAAGATACAGAATCAAGACATATTGCAGATAAGGAATTAGAAAATAAAGCTTGGGAAAGAGTTTTTGATAAAGATGCTAATTTAATAACTGATAAACTACCTGCTCTTGGAACTGCTTTAATGATGAATACAAAAGTAAGATTTGGTTTAGGTTTATAAGTAATGAAAGTAAGATTAGGTTTATAAGTATTTTTTAGATTTAGGTTTATATATGTACTTTTTATGGATTTTTTTCATAAAAAGCTTTTAATTTATATAATAAATATGCAGTTAAAAGGTTTTACATTTACGATTCCTAATCAGGAACTTAAACAATTAAATATAGATCACATTTTAACTAACAAACAACTCAAACAAAAGGAAGCAAAACTAAGTAAAGGACAGTGTATGTCTCTAACTCTTTCTATACCACAACTTAAGAAAATAAACAAAGAAATGAAGGTAAATGATAATAAAGTTCATTATGGTGGTTTTATATTTACTATTCCAACGATTTTAGCTTTAATAGGTGCTCTAGGTTCTGTTGCTGGAGGTGCGGCTGCTATTGCTAAGACTGTAGATGATGCAAAAAAGAATAAAATGGAATTAGAGGAACAAAAGCGACATAACTTAGCAATGGAAGAAAAACAAGGTGGTAGGCTTTCAAGAAACGTAAACTCCAAAACAGTAAAGAAAAAGAAGAAATTAAACCTTTAAGTAATTTAGACCTAATACAACTTGTTAAAAAACTTAAGCTAAGAAACTTTAGAGGTGTATTTATGAGTGATGAATTGCCTAAACAACCAAGGAAGAATGAGTGTGGTATTGTTAATTTTGATACGTCTAAAAATATAGGAACGCATTTGATTTGTTATTGGAAAAAAGGAAATAAAAAGTATGTGTTTGATTCATTTGGAGGTAATCCACCAAAAACACTCGTAAAATATCTTGGTCATAATATAAAGTACAATAGCAGCCGTATACAACATTTTAACGAGGTAATTTGTGGACATTTATGCATTACAGTGTTAAAAATGTTTACAGATGGGTATAGTTTTTCAGATATTATTAGTCAGGTGAATAGGAATAAGGATATTTTTAGAAGTTATATTTAAGTTTTTATGGGTTTATTTTATGGGCTTAATTCATAAAACGATTATAAATATTTTTTATAATAAATATGGATAAGATAGAATCATATGAATTACAATCCTTTAAACCTAATCAAAAAACAATCGAGAATTTAAATAAGCCAAACAGGTCAATTGAATTTGATATTGACGTGGGTGATGGCTTCATACATCCTTATTATGCTGATATTTATGTAACTTTTGAAATTAGAGGTAGAGATGGTGATGGAGAATATACTACTGGTCAAAATATTAGACTTATTAATAATTTCTTCCCACATTTGTTTTCTCAAATTCAAGTTAGTAAGCATGGACAGATATTAGATATTATAGATTATCCTGATTTAACTTCAACAGCTGTAAACACATGTACGATTTCAAAACCAGAGGCAAATCACTATGATGAATGTGGATGGGAAGGAATTACGTGGGCAAGAACAGATGAAGAAATAGTGTTTTTGCTAAGACTTTTGCCAGGATTTTGTTCAGATTTTAAAGATATTATGTGGAAAGGAAGATTGAAATATACATTTAAAAGAAGTGGTTCTGATGATAATGCATTTGCTATTTGGAAAACAAAAAAGCAGGATGGAACATATGAGAATGATCAACCGCATCCAGGTAAAATTAAGATTACAAATATGGAGTTAAGAATGCCTATTGTTAATTATGAACCTAACTATGCCACCTTGTTAAGATCTAATATGTTAAAAGAAGGTAAGATTCCTATTTCATTCAACACGTATCAATGTTTACAGAAATCAGTTAGTGGTAAATATTTAGAATTCGATTTAACCACACAATTTAACTCAAGTGAATTTGATATGCCTAATTTTGTGATTGCCTTTTTCCAAACTGATAGAAATGATAATCAAGAAAGAGATTCAAGTTATTTTGATCATTGTAAAGTTCAGAATATCCATTTTCGTAATTCTAGAAATGAATCTTTCCCATTAGAATCTTTAAATATAGATTTTGCTAAACATAAGTATCTGAAAGTTTATGAAATGTATACGGTATATAAGCGAGCTACAATTGGAAATACTGAGATGTTTTATTATCCTAAGGAATTTTTAGAAAATAGGCCGATGTTCGTAATTAACACAAGCAAGCATAAATCAGTAACTGTAAGTGATAGAACTAATTTGAAACTGACTGTTAATTTTGAAAGTGATGTACCAGATAAAACAATTTGCTATGTTGTTATGATTGGTAAGAAAAATTTAGAGTATGATGTTGAGAAAGAAAAAATAATTGAGAAGATATAAATCAATTATATAATATGTTTATTAGATTTGTTTAGTTTGTAAGTGTTTTTATGATAATATCATAAAAACTTATTTAATAAAATGACCATTCCAGATAACATTCCACGTGAGAATTTAATTGTGTTAATTGAAGATACTATATTAAATCTTGAGAAGTTATTAATGAAAAACAAAAGAAAGTTTAAGAGAATAAAATGTGTTTATATTACTCTTATTACGTTATCAATTCTATTATCAGCTTATACAGGGTTCATCAATGTATTTATTCCTGTTACAGTGTATTCAATTATTACAACTGCATTTGCTTCGGCTTCTGCTGTTATCACTGGTCTATCAACACGGTTTAATATAGCTTCAAAGAAAGAATATTATAAAAATATGGTGAATCGAATTGGGATGTTTAAAGATGAGCTTAATGTAATTAAGCTCATGAATGGCGAATTAACAGATGAAAATGTAAGAGATATTGTTAACAGAATCAATGACATACTTAACGAAATTCGAGGCTATTAGAAACTGATTTTTAAAAAGTTTTAATATAATAAATACGATGGCGAGTCATATTGAACTTTTAAATAAACTTGGAAGTCTTGAACAAAAACAGGTTATTGGATTAAGAGAATTAGAATTAAATACAGAATATAGGATTGTGAAAATGGAAAAGATTAAAACTAAGTTTGGAAAGAGCATTTTAGTTGAATGTGAAGAGTTTAAGGTATTTCTTCCACCTAGATTTACAAAACACTTAACAGATAAAATGATTGATGAGATCGTTAAAGATGGAATAAAAATCAAATACACTGGTTTAAAAGATAACTATCCAACTGTTGAGTTCTGTATGTGAACCCAAAAAATAATAAAAATGATCAAAAATATGTTGTTAGAAGTAAAAAATGGAGTGAATAGAATGGATCCTCAAAAGAAATTTATACTTACTAATAACTTCAATGTAATTTTGAAAAATGTGCAAACCGAAGTTCAAGTTGTTTTTGATATTAACGGCTGTCTATTCAGTTTGAATTATGATCAGTGGACAGAGTTTAAGAAGTCATTGTTTCCTATAGAGAACGAGGTTAGCAGAAGATTCCATTATCAGTATCCGAACTTGTAACAATCAATATACTAATTTGTAAGTATTATGTAATTATGTAGAATTTAGTTAACTTTTATGGTAAAATCATAAAAGTGTTTTGTAATTTTATTTTACTAAATTTAGTGAATTTTATAACTAGATTTAGTGATTTTTTTTGGTTTTTGTAACTAGATTTAGTGATAGAATGCATTAGAAGTTATTATGAGTAAGATAGAAGTTATTTGAGATGTGATAGAAGTTATTTGGGAAGTAGGGAGTGCGGTAGAAATTATTAGGGGTAGTTTAGAAGTTATTTGGAGGTAGGGGGATGCGCTATTGTTATTAGGGGTGCGCTATTATTATTGATGGTGTGCTAGATTGTTATTGGAAATGATGAAGTGGCGCAGAATCCCCACCCCACCCCTACTTTCTTGGAATACTGAGTAAAAATAACAGTAATATTCTTATTCAAATAATATTCTTGTTCAAAAACACATGCTCACTCATCTCTGTTTGAAAAACCTTGTACTTCTGCCCACAGTTAAAATTAATTCAAGCAAACGTGGATTTTCTTTGCTTGATTAAGATCGTTATTTAGAACCAAACTATAAAGAAATTCCTGTTTACCGTTACCAAAAAATAGCCTTCTTTACAGTAAGGCGGTTGACCAAGATTTTTTGAAGAAGATTTTACGTATATGGATTCAACATTACAATACCGTCACAAGGCAAGAACGGTAAGAATCGGCGAGAAGTGATAGTGAATTGTGTACTCATAAATTCTCCAATGTTAAAGTATGGTAAAACATTTCGTTAATTATGATTTAGTTTTGATCCTACGCTGTTGTTCCAACCTCAACAGTTTACTAAGTCCGACACATTTACTGACGTATGGCTTCCCTACATTTTCCGTTTGGTCTTTTTACTATAAAGGTAACCAAGAAAGTTCTGTCGCTTTCTCACCCACCACCTTCGAACATCGATATGTCACCTACAATGTATCTGAAAGATCAAAAATAATCCCCATCCGTATCAAAGACCTTCTGCCAACATTCTGAAAGCCATGGATTTCATCGTGGTAGAGTTGATGGGTCGTGAAGCGAAGAAGGTATCAAGTGCATTTTGCACCTCTACTACGGATTTGAATTGGCGTCCTTTAACCTGATTGTCCCAGGAATGGAACCGGCGATAATCGGAAGTTGCAATGTCCGGGTAGTATGGAGGATGCCATCCAAGGCGTAGAATGGTGTCCTGGGTATCCTAACCACGTGGGGCTTACAGTTGTCCTCTAATAGTATGACCTCTTTAAGATTCAGAAGTGCGGGCTCCAGAGTTTTGAGTATTTCTTGAACACGGCTCAACCGCCAACAGTACACAGTTGCATTGATGCTCTGACCAGCTGGTAGAAGTTCTCGATGCACAATGACGAGCAGTCCAAGAAACACACAGGAGAACTTTCTGCTGGTACAGTGCTGATTTTTTCGGCTGTTTTGGACCCGGTTCCTGGGATGCTAACCAATGATGACGATGCCGTGGAGCTTCGTACAGGACCCACTTCTTATCACATGTCATCATCGTGTCCAGAAATGGTTCCTTCCTTAGACGAGACAGCAAAGAAACACACTTGTCTGTTCGCGTTGTCTTTTGACTCGGAGTCAAATCAAGTCGGACCTATCGATCCAACTTGAAGTCCTTCTCAAGTTGCTGAAGGTGCGGCCGAATGGTTTGTCCACTCCAACTGAATTTTAGTCCCTGTTCCTCACATGTGTGGCCACTGTCGCTTCAATTGCTGCTTGAAAATCTTCATTTTGTACATGTGTTGGTCTTCCGGCATGTAGTGTGTCTTCGAGTGTTTCGTCATCGTCCTTAAACTTAAACCACCACTGCACTGTCCATGTAGTCACGACACCCTCACCAAAGGCCTGGCATATCTTCCGCTCCGTTACAGCGGCGTTTGATCCAGTTTGAACTAGTACAGCATACACGCCCTTATACCGCCCTGTGAAGGTCCCATGTTTACTCTGTCCTTACGCAAATTCACGGTATAACTGAATTGCAACAACCAGGTAGTATGTTGGATATATAAACACCAAGAACTGATCTTCGCTTTATCTTTATTCTCTTTCAACTCACGATGTGAGGGCCAATTGAACAGAAACCTCCACAAAAAGCGACAGAACTTTCTTGGTTACCTTTATAACTACGGTATCTCGCGAACACTTGACAAGACGCGCTGTTTCCACAATGCTCTTCCCGTCTCTGACCACTAGAATCTGGCGCCTATCAAACTCTGATGTATCGATGTCCTTTCCCATTCTACGCACAAGAAACACACTGACTGATCGAGTAAGATCCCTATCACCATCTGGACCGTCCTTCCTATGTCAGCCTAACGACTTCGATCCAAAAGTGACCGGATGAGAGTTCAGTTTTAGCTGAGACTTCAGTTCCCTCGAAGCACTATCGGCTATTAATATTTATAAATAATTTCTGGATAACTAAAATTCAATATAGAATAGTGATTTCCCACTTGTTACGTATCTCTCAGGAGCAACATTAGATGTCACAAAAATTACAGTCTACTGCATTGTAAATCTTATTTATTATTGTATATAAAGTACGGTGACATTTTTTTTAGGAAATGAAATTGGGGTTTCAACAGATACTTTGTCCTTATTTGGTTACATGAGACACCGTGATTCAGTTGTAGTGCGATCATTTCTAGTGTGATGGGACTTCAGTCCAATACCAGACTAGGGAAGTTGCAAACATCACCATATCAGTGGGTTTTCTTGGGGATCTTTTGTCTACTCCAACATCCTCGTTCCACAGGTTATTTCATAATTATTCCTTCCATTTATCATTGCCGTTTTTTAGCTTACAGAACGTAAGTGTGTAACATAAAACTGGAAATTTGATCTTTTATTATTCTTTCTCACGTACAGGAACCTATACGTCGGCTTATTGTCATCCTGCATTAAAAAAAACTCTACGATTACCGATGTGTCTCTGAAATAGCAGTCTGTATTATAGAATACTCTACGTATGTCTAAAGAAGCTTCATATTAACGAAAAACGTACTCGAAGTATTCTGCTAATTGCAGAACTCGCATTTACTGTCACGAGCAATTGAATTAGAGATCACTGCTTACTAGCGTGTAATACCAATTTTTGCCTTGATAATTGCATTGATCCAGCGTAGCAAAACTTCACAAGATATAGAAAGAATGGCAGAGCCATATTCAATCATGATAGCTGCCTAGCCTCCCATAATCCGCAGAGATTGGTTGGAGCACGGTCTAAGGCACGCATGTCTCTTTCGACAGCATCCCAGATGTGCTGAGTTGAATTGATATTGGTTCTCCTAGGGGAACAGGCAAGCAACTTTCGCATCTGTGAAGTGTTCATCGAACAATTCATCCACAATTTCGGAACAATGAGCTGGTGCACTGTTGTGCTGTAGGTAAAGGTCGCCTGTAAGGTGCTGGAGGCGAACAAAGAGATGAACATGACCTGCAACCAGGTTCGTGTATTGTTGTCTCGTATGGTATGTTGCCTGATGTACCAAAGATACTATTTCTTCCCACGTGAATAGTCCTCATACAGAGATACCACTATCTTTGGCCTGCTCTGTACTCTGCTGACAAGAATGTTCATTGTCTCATTTGGTTGACGACTGAACTTGGAAATCGGCATAAACTAATTCGTACCTTGGCTCATCTGTTTAGACAAACTTTTATCATGTTTTTAACGTTCAGTGGCGATGTTCCATTGCCCATATCAGTTATTGTGCCTTGTGACAGGTGCTGAGCAGAGATATTGTCGTGGAACGCTTGTTACTATACCCCATGGCATAAAGATGGTTCTACAAGGTACGGCTGCTCACATGTCATTGTTATCCGGATTGAATTGACAAGTGCTCTGCTACACTATGGCCGACTGTGACTGTCTATCCGTTCTTATCATCTGAGATGGCCAACTGTGACACCTCTCACCAACGCGTTGTTATATACACAACAAGAGTTAATTCTGGTGGCGGTGATTTTGATCGAAGATGCATACTTACAGTAATTTCTTTGAAATGGTGTTCCTTGGAAAGCACAGTGAGTCTACAACTTCAGATATGGAGGTGCCCATACGTCTGGCCCAACAATCTGGCTGGATCCAAGTGTCTGGTCCAACAATCTGACTGCAGTTTCGTGTTTTAGTCATCCTGTAATTAACTGTTACTCACATCAGTCCCTACGAGGTTTAACGTCCACACTCTCCTATTTCATTCATCTGGTCACCAGCGCCATTTTCCCAAAAGGTATAAAAGGGAATTCAAATTTTCTGTGAGGAGTAGAATATCTAACGAAGTCCTGAAGATGTATAGATGATATAAACTCTGCATGTAATCTCTTCAGTAGTAATAATGGATACATATTTCAGCTTTTTCGAAAATTCCGTTTCCAAAAGGAAAAATCAGAACATTACTATAATTCAGAAAGTGCCAAGTTTGAGTATTCGCTTAGATTAGAAGTATGGAATTCGATATATAGATTCTCAATTAAATATAAGGAAATGTATGTTCCAACGTTTGCGAAAATTCCGCTTCTAAGGGGAAAACGGAGACATTTCTGTAATACTCAAAATTTTCTTTGATTCAGACTGTACTGAATGTGGGGATTCACTGAAGTTTCTGGTGTGAATTTTGAGCTGTAAACTTTCATTAAACATAAGAAGAAATGTATTTAAGCGTTTTCGAAAATTTCACTCCTAGAAAAGGGTAAGGGTGGGCATTTCTACGAGGCGCGTTCGGAAAGTAATCTGTGCGTGAAGTAGTGGGAGCAGCGTTGCCATCTTTACACAAACGTACGCGATAGTTCAGTCTGACATCCAGCCATGGTAGGGTGAAGTTTGTCTGATCCACTTTTGTAGCGTCTCAAAATGTACGCTGCAATAGAAAATCCCGCCAAGTGCGAAGTGCGATCTGTTATACGTTTCCTTACCTCAAAACAATATTCGATAGCAGCTCTTTATCGGAAACTTTGTGCCGTGCATGGATCAAGAAGTATGATAAGTGAAGAAGTTGTTCGTGAATGGGTTCGTTCATTTAAAAGTGGGTGAATAATCATTCATGACTAAGAGAGCAGTGGCAGGACAACAATGGTCACTGATTAACTCGTTCAGAAAATTGATGGAAAAGTTCGTGAATATCGACGTTTTACGATCTCGTAGCTTTGCTATGAATTTTCACAAATTTTGTAGGACGTTACATGACGTAGTGAAGTGGCTTAAATCTCAGCGCTTTGCTGATGGTGAGGAGCTGAAAGATGCGGTCACAGGCTCTCGCTCAAGGCACAGGCGGGAGATTTTATGCTGATGGAATTTCTATGCAAGTGCAAAGATATGATAATTGCTAGAACGTTTACGGAAACTATGATGAAAAATAGAACAAAGAAGTAAAATCTTTGATTAAACCCACGTACACGGTGTTTGTCCACCACAAAGTTCACTTGGCCGGGGCTGGGATCGAACCCGGGACCCCAAGCACCAGAGGTGAACGCTCTACCACTGAGCCACCGCGGCCCAACAAAGAAGTAGTATCTTTATGTATATATATATATATATATATATATATATATATATATATATATATATATATATATATATATATATATATATATATATATATATATATATATATATATATATATATATAAAGATAGATAATAGATAGATAGATAGATAGATAGATAGATAGATAGATAGATAGATAGATAGATAGATAGATAGATTCTCGATGTATATGAATTCTTCTTATTTACTTTGGGGTTTCTCTCTTAACCAATCGGACCTTACTTTCTGAACGGCCTTTGTATAATGTTCAAAATTATCTTTCTTTACTCAAAAAGTGTCTATTGTATGGATTTACTTGAGTTAAAGGTGAAACATTTGGTCTATAATTTCTTCACTGAAAATAACTGGAAACGGGTTAAATCTTTTTCGTAATTTCCGCTTGTGTGGGAGGGACGGGAGACAATTCGTACAATACTCAAATTCCTGGTTTTATATTTATTAGGCCCTATATCTTATTCGTCCCGTGTGAAGAACGGACATAACTTCTAGTAATTAATTGAAAGGAACGTTTCCTCATTAAAAATTTATATTTTTCTGCTCTAGTTCTCTGTGGACCATGGTTTCTCAACCTGGGAATCACGACCCCTAGGGTTTTGCGAGAGAGTTTCATGGGGGGTCGCGAATATAAGCAGAAGAGATTAACATAACTAGAATCTAATATCGGGAAACTTTTTTAAATATTATTTTGAATTTTGATAGATATATTTTTAATTTTATAAATACTGTAAAGAACAACCAACAACAGGTCTACTAAACATTTTTAGCAGGTGCAGAGTGGTTTAAAAATCAATGTAAATGAAAGAGATACGATGTGAAACTAATGAGAACTGCATATTAAAATACCAGAAAAATACAAATGCAACAAAACCTGTATATTGAAATACAATTAAAATTGAAAGTAATGAGGTACCTGAACATGATGTGATTTCAGTAGTGCTGCAATGTCTGCTTCAATCTTCGTGACGCACATTATCAAGTCATTTAAAATACTGAATAACTTTCTTTAACAACTGTCCAAGTTTTTTAAAACCAAAATTAGAAATCATCTTACTTTTTTTTAATATGGTCGAAAATTAAGGGAGTTATGAAGTTTTAAAATTTTCAAACGGCCTCCATCTTGAAACAGTACGACGGATCAGATTCTATGCTTGTAATATGAATGAACTAACCAAATGTGATTTTAATACATTCGCTTTTAGAGAAGTTACAGTATCCACTATATATAAGAAATGTATTCAACTATTATTAGCAGAACCTGCTCTATTTACACAGGACACAGTTCTATGAGCGTAAATCTCCTTCTCACTTCTCACTATAACTATGCAATTCCCTTTAAGGATACAAGTAAAGGGCAGGCAACTCTCAAAGGGAGTGAATTGCTGAAGACAAATATATAAATGTAGTATTTTGATATATGGAACGTTGGGGTGAGTTTGTAGCAAACTTGGATAACTAATAAATGATACCAAATACTTTTTCTTATAATTTCATATCCGAGTACGCCTTACTGTGGGTCCACAAGCCTTCGAAGTTGCCAGCTTTAAATTGGTTTTGTCATTCATACTAAAGCAAAGCGCCTGAAATGTCCATCAATCCGCTATACGTAGCTCCTCTACTGGTTGCCTATCACAAGGGTATCAACCTTAACGTCTTAGTGGCAATATTAAAGTAATAGGGTCAAAACGACGACCCTATAATGTAGAATAGAAAACTAAATACAAGTTCTTTTCAGAAAATTTTAATAAGAAGTGGCAAATCTACTCAAAAGTCGGAATGACTAGCGAAAACGGCACGTTTCTAACACTTGTGGTTTTCGAGATCTCATTGTCAAAATTCTTGGTCACAAACATATAATTTTTTCATGACCGTAAACATACAAACCTAGCATTTTAATAACTAGTTTGTTTTGATTTAGTTTAACTTCCCACGGCCATGCCTGCTAGCTAAAAGAGAAGTGGACCTACTGATTATAGTGGATTCCGAACCACTTTGGTCGTTCAATGGTACCCCCACCGGGAATCGAGCCTGGGACCACGCGAAGCGGAGTCAAGTGTGTTAGCCAATAGACCATGCGGAGGTTCATTTTAATATATAGATTGAAATAGATGGTTATCGTAAGATCTCCGCAATAGTTATATTAAAACTCCCACACCAGGTTATTACAAACCAGAAATTATGAGGAGGTCGCTGGCAAGAGGATGTAATAAAATGCGGGGTCGTGACAGTAATTAGGTTGAGAACCACTGCTGTAGAGTATTACAATTTAATTAAGGTTCAAATCTCATTGTTAAATCAAAAATTGATTATAACAGAATATCAGAAATGGAAAAGAAAAAAAAGTCTTAACAAATCAAGTTTCATTTTGATTTAAGAAAAAGAAACAAAATTAATAAAAGCTTTAATTATGTTAATTGTAATTAGGATTATTATTATCGTGGTATCTGTAATTTTATGATCTGAATCTATGAAGTTTCTCACAGCTGTAAAATTGTTAATGGACACACAGTTTGGTGTAAATGGTACGAACATTAATTCTTATCGAGAGGTGATAATCTTGCAGAGAGGGTTTTATGATCTAATTTAATTCTCTGGAGTTTAATTATTGATAATTGACCTCGTAGCGAAAGAAAATGGAAATAAAATTTTAAAAAGAGAACATTCAAAGCACTCACAAGCTAAAAGTGTTCCTAACAAGTATAGAAACGAGGGAACTGATTGAAATCAACAAAAGGAACAGAAATGGAAAGGGGATATAAATTGGTTAATACATAAAGGATAAGGGACTTTATTATTCGAAATTCCACCAAATAAGAGAATGATGGGCCAAATCGGGGGGGGGGGGAAACAGAACTCAATTTGTTCGCAAACGTATCACAGATCCATTTACAACAAAGCAAACAAAAACAAATTGATAGAGTTATTGTTGAGAGTTTCAAATTCTCATTGTTAGGTTGGAACTTATCTAACAGGCAGGATATAGTCACACATCCAGTGAATCAAGCCATAATTCAGCAACAGAAGAGGTATGCTTGTTTCGTATATAGGAATATCTGTGGTTATTTGAATGTGGCTTTCCATGTATGTATGTATACATGTATATATATGTGTGTGTATGAGAGGTTGAGGTTTATAGGTGAAGCGTGGGAGACTGAAACAGTGTTGCCAGATACGTAGAAATCTTTGAAATTCGAATGTGATCCAGCATATTATGAATGACATATTTTTAATCTACATAAACAATACGTACGAAAAAGAATGAAATGGCATATTTAAGATTTACTTTTGAGTCGTATCCGTTGTAGGCTAAAGGAGTTTAACGTTTAGTTACAGAGAATAATTAAATAAGGAATTGATGGAATCAAAATTTATTATTTATTTTGCCTGTTTTGACACAATATGGAGAGTATCTCCTATAAGTTCTACAGTTGTCATATATATATAAATGCAAATTGTAATTACAACTTATTACACCATTTGTAGTACAAAATTATAAACAAACATCACATGTTAAATTTGTTATATATCATTACATCATATTCATACCTCGTTATCATTTGCAAATTCCTGAACTGAATAATATTCTTTAGAAAGTAACAGAGTACGAATTTTGTTTTGGGTATTAAAATTTACCTCTTTATAATGTGATGGTAACATATTATAAAGTCTCGTACAATTTAAATATACATTTTTTTGGTATTTGAAGTAATTTTGTTGTACTACGTAAAGGTCATTTAATTGCCGCGTGTTGTATGCATGAATATCTCTTGTTTGTATAAACATCTGTTTGTTTTGTTTCACGAAGTGTATAGATTTATATATGTATAGGCTTGGAAGGGTTAAATTTTTTTGTGGTCTAAATATTTGTTTAATCTGGAGAATCCCGAAATAACTCATGGATACAATTTTTTCCATCACAAACTCATATTATCTGGAACATCTCTACTGAAATCCATATTTACGCACGGGTAGGGTTACCACATGACAAGCTTACAAAAAATAGACACTTTTAGATAGTGTTACCAAAGAGACGAGATTTGCGACTGTCTCGTCTCGAAATCGTATGGCGATTTGACATCACATCACTCATGGTCACAAATAGTGTTTTCTTTAGCATATTGTATATGTGATGAAAAAGGATCTTTACGTCAATATGAAGCAGCGAAAAGAATGCCTCAGTCCCACGACAAAAATAAGAACTTCATCTTCGAAAAATCATGTTGTGTGTATGGTAGGAGTGCAAAGGCATAATTCATTACGATAGATGCTCAAAAACTGCACCCACTCAATGAAGCAATTCAGCAAAGTATATTGAATGGCGAATTCCTCACATCGCACATGTAACGAAACAAGAGACTCAAAAACTTGAATGAGAAGTACTACCTCATCCTCCATACTCTCCGGACTTACTACTGACATATTTTCATATATTTCCATCGATTTCCAACATTTCGTGCGGTATATCGTTCAATATTTACATAGAATTGAGGGTTTGGATTAAAAAATTCTTAGAGATAATATTGTTGTAACACTTTAATTTTTAATGTTTGTAAAATATATGTTAAATTATAAAATTCAATGTACAATATTCAATCAGGGCAATGCACTAGCAAACAAGAAAGTAAAGTAAAAAATAAAACAATACAAGAGTATTATATTCAAAAAGAATGTAAATGCAAATGCATAAATATGTTGTAACGCAAACTACATAAAAAAAACTAACATTGTAACTTAATGTATATTTTCAAAGAACGCTTATTAAAATCACAAGTTATTAAAATTTTATTTAACACAGAAATATTGAGCAAGACATGAGGTAATAAAACATCTAATATAAAAAAAACAAATGCAAAACTAAAACAAAACAATAAAATCAAGGAAGTGTCAAGTCGTATAAAACTTTATGATTAATAAATTCTGGGGTCTTTTTACTCTATCGTTGTTAAGAATTGGTCAAACAAAATCTGCGTTCAATTTTAAAATTTTACTAATTAGATGTGGTTGTTTGTTGCCACTCAAAAACTACAACACAACTTCTTCAAATCATCACCTTCATCAACTTAATTAAGTTCAACGCCACCAATTAAAAACATCAACTCAACTACCACTTAAAAAAGAGGAGGGAACGGTGCTACAAAACCAGTTAAAAATTAAGGTCAGTCTTGCTCAATATTTGATGTACATATAGTGGCAAATCGTGCTATTATTCTGCTAAAATAATTATTCTGCTAAAATAATTTAATACACCTAAACAGTCAATATTAATTAAATAAATTAACATACCTCCTCACTTTACATCGTTAAGTTCAATATCTCATACACCACAAATTTCACAATAACGTGCATAGTGTTATCACTCACAAAAAAGTGTAAGTAAATCTAGCTTCTTCTTACTGGTATGTAAACAATTCTCACCCTTAAAATAATACCAGTGAGAGGAAACAAAAATATTACTATCGCCTAGTCTGGGGATGACTATCGCCGAGGGATCGAAAAGCTTATTGAACGATGCACTCAAGTCGGAGAGTCTAAATTTGATTAATTTGTTTTAGTTTATTCAACACAAGTTAAAAAATGTCAGTTATTCCTCAATTGAATGCTATAATAATAGAAGTTGAGAATGCTCCAACGAGAGCATTGCAAGAAAGAACTTTAAAAGGCATGGAGTGATGGAGCAGGAAGGATAACTGTGATTGTTCCATGCATCTAAAAGTTCTTTTTATCCGCACCTTCTGTTTCTCGCAAAAATTTGCAAAATATCATCTATCCATGACTTACGGTTTCCGAGATATGGCTCTTCAAATTTCCCGAAATCGGAACTATTTTTTTGGGCCAAATATCTCAGGAACGGTAAGTCATAGAAAGATGATATTAGAGTTAATCAATACGTAAGAGGATGGTAAACATTTTGGTACCGACATTAACTAGTGGCCACTGACCAAACCAGTGGCCAGTTGGATAGCGGCCACCGGGTACTATTTGGTACCAAAATATTCACCATCCATTTAGGTATTGACCAACACCAATATCATCTCTCTATAACTTATGGTTCCCGAGATATGGCTCCTTAAATCTCCGGAAATCGGCCATATTTTGGCCAATATCTAGGGAACGATAAGAGTGACTAGTAAAATTCCATCACTTTCTCAAATAGTTTTTGATGCTCTATCGAATGGGGGCTCAATTTTTTTTTTAAATATTTCAAATAAGAAACACACACACACACACGAATATATAGAGAATTCAGTAACGAACATTTTAAGTTTGTTGAAAATAATGTGACATAAGTATTTGCCTGGGTGCTTCAGTTGAAGTTTAGGACTACATTTCAGTACCATAAGTACATGGAACATAGACCTATACCATAAGACAAGAACTACGTGAGCTCCAATAGAAACAAAACTCGGATTTCCCACTGAAGAAGTAGAAATGCTAATCATCGAGGCATAAGAAAAATGAAATGAAATTTTTGAGTTTTACGTCCCACGGTTATGCCGGTTAGGCTAAAGGAGACGGTGATAATGAGAGATGAATGAAATGGTGGAATGAATAATGTGGGAGGGAACGGGAGAACCCCGAGAAAACCCACGCACACGGTGTTTGTCCACCACAAAGTTCACTTGGCGGGAGCAGGGTTTGAACCCAGGACCCCAAGCACCAGACGTGAACGCTCTAGCACTGAGCCACCGCGGCCCCCCATCGAGGCATAAGAGAAACCATGGTTATTTTAGTTCAAAACTCTGGCTACACTGAACTGAAATGAGAATGTGTACTACTTTTCTGGATATATGCAGCGCACATCCTACCACGTATCTTCACAACATCAATGTCATATCCATTGAAATAAAACCACATATCATTCATATATATATATATATATATATATATATATATATATATATATATATATATATATACGTAGGTGTACGTATACCAAAACTGGTAAAAAAAACTGAACCCATGAAATCATTATGGACACATACAACATTGAAAATAGAATCCATATGTCACACTGGTTATCAGGCAGCTTTAACCTAATATTTTATGCCAACCTTAGCGGACATTAAATGTGGACGTACCCATTACATTGTTTGACTCAATATGAAAATCAATTTGGCATATACGTATACAGTACGTATATTCATGTAGATTCACAAAAGAAGTATTTCGGTTTTGTGAAATAATAACATTAATTTTCAGTTTTTCAACTCCTCCCTTCCCCCTCAAATCCCTTCCTTATCAATATTTATTGCTATGTTGCATTGTTTTCCTCCATTTCCGAACATTTAATTTATCTAGCTTTTCTTTTATTTCTGATGGATACGAGTTTGGAGTGAGGTATACGTTTTTTTTTTTTTTTTAATGTGAAATTTCATTTATGACAGTAATAATTTGTGTGTAAAATGTAAAATGGCGAAATTCAGTTTCAAAATTATGCATATTTCGTGAAAGTTGCATACCGTATTTTGACGAGTAACAACAGTTAATGTTTTATTTCCGTTGCATTAATTACGTTGACATTTTTTGTTTGTTTTTTTCGTAAGAAACGAAAACACCAGAAAGATATTAATTAATTGATAGGTTTTAATTGAAACAATTTAAATTTATTTTGATTGCGTGTGTGTGTATTTCTACAGTATTATACCATCAACCGGCATTTTGTTTTAACATTTTTCAATTGTTCATTATTCAATCATCTGTATTTAATTTAATTTGATGTATCAAGATTCAACTAATATTCACGAGTATTGCACAGAACAAATTACAGCTGAAAACATTGAGAATTTGTTGTTAGAAAAATAATATTTCTAGGTATTACAGTTAGCTACAATTATTATTATTGCATCTCTGGTGCTAGGGGTCTCGGGTTCAAACCCTGCTCCCGCCAAGTGAACTTTGTGCTGGACAAACACCGTGTGCGTGAATTTCCTCGGGATTCTCCCGTTTCCTCCCACTTTCTTCATTCCACCATTTCATTCATTACTCATCATCACCGTCTCCTTTAGCCTAACCGGCATAAACGTGGGACGTAAAACTAAAAAAAATTAATTTCATTTTCAATTATTATTATTGCAATGTTTGTTTTATTAAATAATGTATATTATACTTAGAAAATATGCAAATTGAACAATAACTCTAGTTTTCAGAAAGACAATCATTTTAAGTGTTAACAATCAAATATTTCTATATGTTACAGTGCCGTGCCGTGCAGTTCGGGGAGGGAGAGGGACAAGCTGGGCGCTAAAGTAAGGAAGTGGAAAATTCGGGAGGAAAAACGAAATATAGGTTAACTTCGGCAAATAACGCCAGTCGGGTAATAACGTCATTTAAAACTTTCCACAGTGCTAGCATGAGCAGGTGGTTCGTAAGGTAATCACGTATGGGTATGTGATAAGCAGTAGCACTTGTTGTCTTTGTAGACACAAAGATTAGAAGCCAGCCACGCGTCAGTAAAGAGAAAGCAGTGAACAAGTGTTGTCGTGGCAGCCGTGGAGCAGAGAAAACAACTCGCAAATTTTTAGTCCGTCAAACGAGGTAGGCAAATAGTTTCTGTAAAATAAAGGTTTTACTATTACTAAATGTATGCGTCGATAGGGCCATAATTGCATAACAGTATGCCCTAATAGACAATATATGCAGGACCACTATTCTTGGTATAGAAAGAATGATCAAAACAAAGCCTATTGCTTCTGGAAATACCGCCACTATCGCGTCAGGAAATAACGCTACTCCATCTAATTGCTAATCGAAACTAATACTCGTATTAAAAGTTCGTCCTTTTTGTTGAAGTGGCTATGAAATGTGAGAAGTCTAATGCTTTGTTCATTTTCTTTTGCAAATAAGAAGTAAATGTCAAAACATGCAGGCTAGGTGGTCTCAAAATGATTTACGTCAAGCTATCACAGGCATCGATCGAGCAAGATATGAGCATTGCAAGTTCTGCATGTGCGTTTAACATTCCTCACACAACATTAAGAGATTGGGTAAACTTAGTCACAGCTCTCTCACAGGAACTGGAAGAATAATTAAAACAGAGACTAATTCGTTTACACACAGTTGGATTTGGTTTAACTAGAAAAGATGTTTGTGAGGCCGCGTATAGAATATGTGAAGAGATCGCCATAACTAATCCATTTCATAGTGGTAGAACCGGAAAAGACTGGTTTTATGCGTTCACGGCAACACCCGGATATCGTGTGCAGAAAGGCGAAAAATGTGAGCTATGGTAGACTCATGCGTTACAACAGAACTACAGTGAACGGATTTTATACGCTACTGGAAAGTACACTTGAAGCTATGAACTTACGTGAAAATCTTGACCTTATTTACAAAGATGAAACTGGGCTACAACTAACATACAATAGTAGCCTAAAAATTCTGGCACAGGCGAGTACATAATATCAAACGTTAAGAAAAAGGTGAAACTATGAGTGTTATTGCATGCACCAATGCATCAGGTTCAAATTGGATCCCTCCAATGGTGTTATACAAGGGAGAGTATGGAAAAAATGAGTTTGGTGTGGTCTTCCTCCAAGTAACACCTATTCAATGACACTTAAAGCCTATGTTACAAAGGAAGAATTCCGTACATTTATGGAACATTTCAACAAACACCGGATCCCTGGCCTAGCACTGCTTAATGTAGATGTTCCTCGCAGTCATCTTGATATTATCATTTTAAATTCTGCTGAGAGCATGGATATTCACAGGCATGGTTCCATTCAGCAACCCCTCAGAACGCAATTTCAGGCTTCAGCACTACAGGAATCTATCCCTTTAACAGAAGTACTATTCCTGATGTCGCTTTTGCACCGAGTGATCACTCAGAGCAAGACTAACCTCTACCAACATCTCCAAGCACACGACATGCCTCCATCTCTCCTTCAACACCACCGAGTGCCCACACCATCCACGAGCTTCTGCCTACACCTAAAATAACTAGAAGCAAATCTCATCCCAGGAGGCGTTCTCTAACTACCAGAGGAATATTGGCAACACCAGACCTGTTTGCAACAACTGGCCCTTCCAGTCATCCGGCATGAAAAAACAAGCATCCTCCAGAAAGGAGGATAGAGACATCTTCTGTGGGGACTGTGGAGGATATTTCTATGATCCTAGGGTCCTAAAAGTATATTTAGTGTATTGAAGGCAAGATTTGGTTTTACGAATCATGCGGTTATTAGCAGCATTGTTAAATGTGGTTTGTGTACATTGTGTGACGCTGGTTGTGCATTGCTGTCTCACTCCGACGCGTAGTGCTCCATGTGACTGCAGTTGTCATGTTAAGATATTCGCAATCACAAGAGTTAACGGTTAACCGCATGTACTATGACTATGGGTTTTTTGTACTAGCAAAGTAGGTGGCACATTGCCAAGAACATTGTTTAGTTGTAATCAAGATGTATTTCTTGACGAATCTAACACCTTTCCGTTGTTGTAAAACAAGTGGCGTTATTTGCCGACACGTCTGGTAATAACGCCGTCTCATACTCACTCCGATTCTCAGTGCACTGTGGTCGACATTGTGAGTGTAGGATCTTTGTTTTCTCATTGTATTATAGCGGAAGGTTCACTTCATTTTCCATATAATTTGCACGGTTCTAGATATAAAAGCATGTGAATACCAGAACAATATGTTGAATTGGTGGCGTTATTTGCCGAAGTTACCCCATATATAGAGAGAGGGTGTTAATGAACAATAGCGACAAACTGTAAGAGGTGATTCCTCACATCAAAATAAGAGAAAAAGTTCATATGAACCTATGGCGAAAAATGCATAGTTTGCATATAATATGTATGGAAGCGCATATAATATGGAAGGAAAAAGCAATAAAAACTGCTAAAAATCAAGGAAAGGTAGGATTTATTTCTAAAATTTTCTTACGCTTCACGCCAACCATGGTGGCACTTTGCGGTTGGTCTATCGACCTCACTCATATGTACCGGAGCGCCGTTGTATACTCTCGCCCCGGGCGCTGATTTTCCACGGCACGGCACTGATGTGTTAGGAGTATCTCACACAATTCTGGGCGCTTCCATTTATATCTCATTTTCTCCCTTACATATTTTCTGATGTGGGAAACACTTCCATGTTCCAAATTTCGTGTGCTTAAGTTCATTAGTTGAAAAGAAAGCGATGACCTTTTCGCTGGTCTAAAGATACTGTATGTGGTTCAGGGTTCAATTTCCAATTAGGGCAAACTAAACACACTATAAAATTTCAGATCCTATTTTTAAACTGTAGGTTCTCCTATCTACTGTCGCTGCTAACGAAGAATAGAAACCAAGATCAATCGAAAAAAAAAAATGTAACGATTACAAAACCTCTCCGGACTCATTTCATGAAAAATTTGGGAAAATAATAATTTTTAATTTAATTCACATATTTAAGGTTAACTATAACATTGTAACATGTACCATCCAATAAAATATATTGTGCTTAATATCAGTTTAAGATATAAAATTCCAAGGTGAGTACAGCATATAAATATCATACAATAGTAAAATGTCACAGTGTAAAATCAGTTTTATGAAGTAAAAAATTAGAAAAATAAAACTTCTTTATTGTAGATTAGGTTTGTCTAACATTCAAATAATTATAAGCTACATATGATATGAGTTGTGAGAAAATAATAATAATAATAACAATAATAATAAAGTATATCATTCACCGTTGCGTATAAGAACGCCTGGTCTGTATGTAACCAATATTACCAAATAATTATGCATTCTTACAAAAGTGGTCTGCCATAGCAATAAGCTTGTAGATATCATTAATGTTAGTATTGTATATATTTTTTTAAAGTTTACGGCTGATGAGACGTGCATGCTAATGCAGACAGGAAGGAATGTGACTCAGTGGCAAAAGTGAGCCTTTGTCTTCTGGTATGAACATTGGCATACTTGACGGGTGGTGGTGTGGTTCGTTGGCATGTCCGAATCCATGTTCAGTACTGTCCATGCAGAGTGGAGTACGTCGGGCAGAAACCATCCTGTTGGAGCAATTGTGGCAAGAAACCCATCATGTCGGAGAGCGACCGTATACATATGGAGAGGTTAGCGACTTCTAAATGGTTTCAAATCCTTCTCTGAGCAAATCCTGCTGCGAGAACTGTATGGTGTAAGAATATTCAGTTACATTGCCAAGGTATGCCCCAGACTGACTGATGTACAGAAGGAAAATCGCCTGTCGTGGGAGAAGGACACCGCCACTACACTAGAGAGAAAAGTGACAAAGCATCCTTTGGTCAGAAACCCGATTCTGTCTCTATTCCAATGAAGGTTACTCCAAGGGCATTAGGCGGACAGCAGAAGCGTTCAAAACTGAGTGTGTGCAAAGGGCTGCATAGAAGGGGGTAATAGTGTTATATTTGGTAGCTATATTTCGAATGCTAATCTGAGTCCTTTGATAAAAATGCCCAACTGCATGAAGGCTGTGGATTATGCGTCCGTTCTGTATAATGAGGTGTTGACATTTGGCCAGTTTCTGCGAGGTGGTTACATCTCAGAATCCCAGGCAGACAACTGCACGATTCACCTAGTCAGAATTGTGTGGGAATGATTTGCTGAACAAGAGGTGGACATCCCATATCTTATCTGGCCCTCGGATTCGCCTGGTCACAACGTTATCGATAAAACTTGGGACATGTTGGAAAGTGCCATGAAGAGGAGACATCAACATCCCCCACGTTGTAAATTCTGCGAGGACAGTTGTTCCAGGAATGGGCTAAACTGAACTTGCACGTCATCCTCTCTTAGATTGACAGCATGCCACAGACAATCAAAGCTGCAATCCGCGCCCGTGGTGATGTAATGCTTCATTGACCAACTTTTGTCCAGGGTGTTTAAGAATAAATATTTCGAGGACGCATTTAGACATCCAATTGCAACTCTAAAATCATCTCCAGGGATTCTGAATGACCTCGGACGGTTATTTGTGCAAGATTGGAAGGTATTATCATAGGAACAGCTGACTGGGCTTATCCGCAATGTAGAAACACAGTGTGCAGCCTGTTCAGCCCGTCCGGGTGGTCAAATCCAGTACTGAACATTTCTGGAGATGTAGAACGGAACCGATGTGTAATTGAATGCTCCCAAACAAGGTAGGTGTCTTACAGTCGCCATTTACTGTGTTTTCGTGACATTTAGCCTTCAGCAAGGTCTCTTTGTAACTCTCCCCACACATTCAATCCCGCAGTTTGACATCGGTTCACTGTCTTAACTTCTAGGCCAATTTTCTATGATGTCCCTTAACTTTTGGACACGAGTGTATTAAAAATTAATCTTTAGATCACCCAGTCACCTATACTTATCCAGCTACGATATTAATTCATGCTTTAATCAAATTTAATTTTTGATGATTTCTCAAATGAAAGTAGCATTTAATTAGAAACGACCGTATTAAAATTATAAAGATTTGTTGTTAGGAAATCTTATCCAAGTCTTATTAAGTGGGTTCCTGTTGTTATACCCATTATAACTAATGTCCAGAAAGAAGTGAAGAATTGAAATATCCAGGGTTGCTAACCCCAGAGAACAAAAGTATCGATTTTTGCCTTTAAAATTATCATATATTTGTTGTACACGTGATATTAGTAGAAACAAGTGTAATATTAACGAATAATAGCAATAATATAATAACCTTATATAGTAATCTTCAGTTTCGAACCCCAAATCGCAGTCACTATGCTCAACATTCTTTTAAAAATCTTCATTAAGCCTGTTCTGAACAACAACAAGCTTTCCATCCCCTCGTAAACGTAATTAAATTTAAAGAATGGATATAGCATTGCCATTTCCCAATTTTGAAATCGATATTGATTTATTTTTAGCGGGAATAACTCTAACAAAACTTTAGTGTATGTATATTTTACTTAGTGTAATGTACTATTTATTTTCAGATTCAAAAATGGGGCCACGGTGGCTCAGTGGTAGAGCGTTCACCTCCGGTGCTTGGGGTCCCTGGTTCGATCCCAGCCTCCGCCAAGTGAACTTTGTGGTGGAAAAACACCGTGTGCGTGGGTTTTCTCGGGGTTCTCCCGTTTCCTCCCACTTTCTTCATTCCACCATTTCATTCATTACTCATCATCACTGTCTCCTTTAGCCTAACCGGCAGAACCGTGGGACCGTAAAACTCAAAGATTTCATTTCATTTTTTCAGATTCAAAAACTGCAAGCAAAAAAAAAAAAAAAGTGTACGTTCTAAAATTATCGTATATTCGCGTATTATCGCAAGGACATTATCGTATATAGCATTAAAGGTTAAATTATCGTAAAGTACGATAAATTATCGTATGGCTGGCAAGCCTAGAAATTTCACACATTTAAGAAATTTAACGGAAGCCTATTTTCCATTAGGAAAATGCAGGATTTCTTGGTAAGAAACATCGGTGTATGGAATAAACAGCTACGACGTTACTCTGTATACCGTATACAATTAATACACTTGTCGCTGCCTGTGCTAATTGGTTTCTGTTGCACAGAACAATATGATTACCATACGTCAGTGTGAAAGTGCAAGTGCGACCTCTGACCATGTGGTTTAGAATATTTCTCCCTCTAAAAGATTCTAGAAGATCAATATATAGAGGCGACGTATCTACGCTTCCAGGATCGCAGTTGGTATATATACGTATGATTCATAAAACTGCCTCCTTTTTTTTTTTTTTTTGGCCTCTCCCCTATCGCTTTCAACAAGACAAAAGACGGTCGCCAAAGTCTCCTGCCTGCCATCTATCGAAAGAACCCTTCAACATCCCACAAAATATATAAGGCGTTGAGAGAGAGAAAAAAATACGGATGAAGTTGACGTTGCATTATATATGAGATGGTTTATTTAATAACAAAAATTCCGCTCCTGTACTGCTATATTTTGAAACATAAAGGGAGGGGGTTTTAGATGCGCCCCAACTATCGACAAATTTCTGTATTTTTCTTTCTTTTTTTTTTAAAAAAAAAGAGGGAAAGAAGAAAGCAAACATGCAATTTAACAAAATCCTTCTTCCGCAAGAGCGCGCGAGTTTCGCGATGCGGAAAGAACTATATACTGTACATATATAGAGAAGCATAAACAGCACCAAAACGAGAAAGAAAAAGGCAACGAATCTGGTTTTATGTATCCGGTAACTAGGTAAGAGGGAAGTTATATTTGGAACAAGATTCATATATTTAATTTGATGTACGTGTACAGTGATCCGCAAGGATAATCAGTTATCATCTTTGAGCGAAATGAAACAGATTTCTCTTTTACCATTTTTTTTTTACTTTTCTTTGCAAAAAAAGAAAAAAAAACATTCACCAATCCGATCCGTTCTAAACATTGAAATTGATTACTTCAATTAAAATACATTATGTAATAGTGTAATACTGTTTCAATAATCCTGCCTGTTGTCTTGTATGGTTGTGAGAAATGGTCGCTTAATCTGAGGGAAGAATGCAGACTAAAAGTATTTGAGAATAAAATCCTGAGACGAATATTCGGACCCAAGAGGAGCGGGAATGGAGAATGGCAGAAACTTCATAACGAGGAATTACACAATTTATACGGTTTACCAAACATTGCTAGGATCATCAAGTCTAGAGGCTTAGGTGGGCAGGTCATGTAACAAGGATGGAAAAAAGTAGAAACGCTTTCAAAGTCATAACTGGAAGACCAATCGGAAAATGACCATTAGGAAGACCTACGTGCAGAGGGGAACACAACATTAAGATGGATCTCGCAAAAATAGGAATGCAAAGTAGTAAGTGGATCCAGTTGGTTCAGGACAGAAGTCAATTGAGAGCTTTTGTGAATGCGGCATTGAACTTCTAGATTCCATAGGCCATTAAGTTAATTAAACGGCGAGACAAACATCTTGGCATTTGAAGGCAGCGCTCCATGTTCCCTTTAAATGCTGCTAGCAAATGAGAGGCCAGCGGTATTGCCACGTTTATTTTGCACACATCCACGCCTATTCCCTCTCACCTGATCGCGCTGTAGTTTGTCTCCTTACCCATAACCACATCCCCTTACCACTTGGCAATGTCACGCAAGAGCTTGCGTTTTATTCGTTTAGCTAAAATGCCAAGATGTTTATCACAGGCCTTAGTTATTTAATAGTGTTAGGCTTAAATTTTATGGCTTTTTTAAATTAAAATTTATGGTACTTTTAATCGTAGAATTTTCGCTTGTACTTGGGAAGTAAGATTTTCGCTTATATTTACAAAGTAGTAATTTCATTTAGGGCATTGAAGAGTTTAATACTTTATATTTTAAAGGCTGACTGACAATCCTGAATGAGAGACCGTCTATTTCAGGTTAATTAGATTTGAGTTTCACGTACCTTTCGGCATTGATGCTACAAGAAACTTAGTTTTACAGGTTTGAGTGAGCAAGATCCAGTGAAGTAGTCCTGTAATGCACCTTCCTTACGGAACAGCGTATACTATGAAAGTTGGATGATTGTCTATGTCAGTGGTGTTCAACCTTTTTTGACTTTTGGCACATTTTACTAAACGTCCAGGATCTCATGACAGACTTGTTTGATATTTTTCTTAATAATAATAATAATAATAATAATAATAATAATAATAATAATAATAATAATAATAATAATAATAATAATAATAATAATAATAATAATAATAATCTTATAAATCATAATAGTACTATCTGAACTTGCGCTCTCTACACAGCGTATCATTCACATATGAGCATGAATCTTCTTGTCATTCCTCACAACATCTGTACATGTCCCTTCACAGACACAGGTGAAAGAGTCTTCGTAAAAATCGGAAGGGGGTACCACATAAAGGGAAATTTTTAAAAATATTTTTTTCAATATCTCCCAACATTTGCAAAATTTGAGCCTTACTTCCGGTTGGAGTTTCTAATTCATGTATGATCAGTGTTTTCTTTCTTGTTGCATGTAGTATGTAGTAAGCAAATACATTACATACACAATTAATTATAATATCGGTGATAGATGGTGTTCATTGGGCAAAACACTCCCAACAATAAAGATTCATCTTAGACTCAAGAAATGATTATCCTTTGTTTTTTTATTATCATTTTTCCATGAAACAAACGCCTGAGGGATAGGCAACCCTGTATACAAATATGTGGGTTGGAATGTATAACTTGTAGGTTATGATGCTTTTTTTTAAATTTTCAACACTTCCAGTGTACCACTAAAAAGTGTAGTAAAGAACTAACGGCCATGTTTTTTTTGAAATATTTAATTAGTACTGGACAATCTACACAAAATTTGAAATCGATCAGTGAAAATAGCATCTTTCTGGAGCTTGTGCTTTCCGAGATATCATTGTTAGAAGAATTGGCCACAAACATATAAATGTCTACAAACATATAAACTTTTCTTGACCACAAAAATATAAACTTTTCTTGACCACAAAAATATGAACTTTTCTTGACCACAAAAATGTAAACTTTTCTTGACCACAAACATATAAACTTTTCTTGACCACAAAAATATAAACTTTTCTTGACCACAAAAATATAAACCTTTCTTGACCACAAACATATAAACTTTTCTTGACCACAAACATATAAACTTTTCTTGACCACAAAAATATAAACTTTTCTTGACCACAAAAATATAAACTTTTCTTGACCACAAACATATAAACTTTTCTTGACCACAAACATATAAACTTTTCTTGACCACAAACATATAAACTTTTCTTGACCACAAAAATATAAACTTTTCTTGACCACAAAAATATAAACCTTTCTTGACCACAAACATATAAACTTTTCTTGACCACAAACATATAAACTTTTCTTGACCACAAACATATAAACGTTTCTTGACCACAAACATATACACTTTTCTTGACCACAAACATAAACTTTTCCTGACCACAAACTTATAAACCTATCATTTTAATACATAGACAACCCTATAAGTTTTTATAATGTAATGTTTGTATAATGTAATGTAGTACGGAGCATTATTGCTGCCGCTGGAAACGTTAACTGGAACAATCTGTCTCAAAGTTGATTTTAACTAATTATTATTAAATTCCTCTTCTTCTATGATCATTTTGCACACTTCCTTCACACACATCATTTCGTCATGTATTTCTTAAAGAGTATGACGTGGAAACACAAAGAGTACACACTTTGCATTCCGTATTTCTATCTTATTATATATGTAAAAGGTAAATTCAGAAATATATTTCGAATATTTATACATTATTTTTCTAAAATAAATAATTGGTTTCTTCTTTTCTAAACAATTTTACAAATCTATGTTTACCTAAACTGGGATAGCTCCTAAATTCTTAAAGCTTTTTTTTTTTTTACATTATCAGCACAAAATTTCTTTTTAAAAAGTATATCCTGATTTACGTTTTAGCAATTTGGAACATATTTCAACATTCAAAATTCATGATATAATGTGTGTAGAGTATCTATTATCATACCATCATATTCCTTATCTATACGTAAAAAAATATCGAAATCAGCACACAAAATAATGTATTTTGACAGGTTTCTTCTCTGATTTTAAAATGTCAACTCAGGATACCAAATAACTAAATTCACAGTGTGAAATACAAGAAACTTTTATCAACATTAACATAAGTACATGAGTAAAATTGCAATAAAAAGTTAGTAAATATGAATACATACAGCGAATCAAGTATCGGTATTTACAACATGAGGTGCTGCAGGGATCATTTCCTAGTGACGGAAAAACTGTTGTATGTGTCAAAATTAAGAATAACAGTTACGACAGTTGCCCACCAAGTTGCTCACAAGTTAGCATTACGTATAGTGCAAGTTAAATTTATATACACTGCATTTTACAAAATTTACAGTTAAAACTGAACACTCTGTATGAAAGACAGGTTTGTAAGTAACAAATTTCTCCAGGCGATTTATTTAAATAGTAAGTACTGTATTGGATATTATTTTTAGATAGCTTAGTATTTCTGCAAATTATACAAAAGCTGTATTTTTATTTTACAAATGAGAGTTACTAGTGTCAAACCATTACACGTGATATGGGAATTCGTATCAACACGAAAATCCGCGTTATTTTTCACCACCCTCGGTTACAAGCCTACTTACAATCGATGATGCACCTGTTTGGTACGGACGCACTTCTGCAGTGTGTCTTTTAACATCTGACCAGACGCTGTACTTACACGAAAATATCAAAAATTGTAATTTTTCAATAATTACTTCTCGTAAGGTCCATGAAATTGGCAAGCTTCTAGAACACACCTCCTTCCCATTTAGCTGTAATAAAGGCAGAAAACAAGGTGCCCTGTGGGGCTCTAACTTGCCTTCACTCGCTAACGCTTGCTCAGCAATACTATGTGAACTAAACGGTTAAGTTTAGAGTTGCACCTCCGTTTTTTTAAATATAAAATTAGGAAAGTGGGGTAAGAAATTATGATTTGGAGTTCTTACGTAATGTTTCAGTGTAAACGTTTGGCTGTGAAGTTATGTTTAAGATGAGAAAAGATATGTAGAATTGGGTACTATTTCCAAGACACGGAAAGTTTCGATGATTCAGCAGCATGGTTACTGTACAGAATCAAAGGATGGTGAATCAGCGCGTTAAATGTGATATTTTCACATTGAATTTTACAGAATTATATAAGAACAATGAAGAGAATCGATTACATTTTATGAGAACCACGGATTACTGAATTTAAGTGATAATTGGAGCTTCTATGAGAACCGCTTCTAGTCTAACTAAAGTTTTACCGAGTAACGTAACCTAACCGAAACTAACCAAACTTAACCTAACCTAAACTAATCTAACGTAACCTACCCTAGCCTAACCTAACAATTTTAATGTTTTAACTGCTTTCTTTGTAGGTTTGCAACTGGAGGGGTACCTCTAAACTTAAGTTGAATTAAATAATTAACTTTGGTATAGAAAGAAACCATCCTAGATACTAACCTATGTAGGAGACCTATGTTCTAGAACCTTCCCCATGAAATTCATCTATGCTAAGTGGGGTATTGTTATGTTGCCCAGCGCAAATCTTTTAGAAGGCAATGAGAAGAAAGTTAGTGAAAGAATTATAATTTCTCTACAATTCCTTTGAGTGACTTACGTAAACTAAACATGTTCGGATTCTATACAGGACAATCACAAATTAGTCCCTCGTATTCATCAATAAATAGTTGGCTTTAACTTCTTACTCTTAAGTACATATTCATTGCATACATAACATATCCATAGGCCTACTTCAACCAATGATTCAAAATTATCATGATACACACTAATTCCTTTTTTATGTACATAGTGCTTTATATTCCACAATCTTTGCTCACTCCAAATGGAAACACAGTTTATTTTAAGGATGTTATAAAATAGAGGATCTGCTTATACAACAAAATCGTAAAGCCATACATCACAGTTTCCCCACCCCTGCACCCAATAAGATCGCAATGTTTTGAGCCAACATTCATGGTGGAAATGAGAGTACCCAATCAGACTCTGTTATTGTGCTGATGTTCAGTTGTTTTTTGGCTTCATTGAGTTAAAAGGATGAAGATACATGTGGGCAGATTCTCTATTTTATGACATCCTTAGTTTTCTTTCTATCTTGACTTAATTGGGGTTTTATACTTTCAGGAGCAGATCTTATTTCAGTAACCTATATCAATGAAGTTTGTTATAAATAATTGTATTCTAAGGTTTACTGCTAATAAAATATAATTTGACCATACCTACAAACATTATCAACTGCTTGCTTGAGATTATATTAGACCGAAATCGTTTGAGCTTTATCCTTCAAAGTTTCCACGCGGATACTAATGAGCACTGCTCCATTGCTTAGATTAATTTGCACTCTGAATGAGGTTATCCTTCGTGTGTTTAAAGCTGGTTTCTATTGCTTATAATGATTGCTTGTCTTCAGCGTTTATATACTAAAGAGTCAGTCTAAACATTTGTATTAGCACCTTACGACAATTGCAACTTCTCTTCACACTAGTTAATGCAAGAGGTTTCAGCTGTTCTTCCCGGTGTTGCCGCCACTCAAGGGAGTTGGGTACCACGAACTACTAAAAGCAAGAACGAATCAAATCATTCAGAGCGCGTGAGTCTGATAGAATTAGCCAATGATACACTCAGCTACTACCAGTAGCAGTTGCAGTTAGTTACAACTCTAGCCGTTAGTGTCGCACAATCACTTTCGTTGCATTGTGGGAACGGTTTGAATTTCCATTAGGAATATAGCGAGTGTTTTATCAGGGTAATCAGTGAGCCCTAATGTTTGTTAATTTTCACACTTCTTTGCCTCAGCACGTTCTATTGAACTCTTTAAGATTTGAAATGACTTCCCATTGTTCGTGATGCCACTCATCTTTTATTTTAGTTTATTTAATTTTGTAGTAGTATTATTTTGTAGGATAACAAGAAACAAACATTAACATGCAAAATGCGTGTTGCTCATGTTTAACAACTTCTATATTGTTACTACTGTGTACTATACTACATAAGGCAGACAAATACGTTTGAGTTCTCAACTTCATTATTTTCCACTTAAGATTTTATCTGTTTAGTTCTCCATGCTACAATTTTTTTAAACACATTCTATCAGTTACTTTACAACACTTTTAAGTTCTTCATACCCTAATCTAATGTTACTAGACGGGACTACTATGCCAGTTCGACAGGTGTAAGGAAGCCAGTTTCTTTTTTTACTTTTACTTTATGAGGGAGAGAAAATTATCACTTCGTTATGTAGTTCTATCTTTGGTTTACGAGTAATGGAACTTACTTTCCCGCAGCCATTTACAATTTCTCAGTTATTTATATTTTTTGAACCTCTCCTAATACACTTCTTTTCCCTGTTCGTATTGTTTTTATGTTAACCATTCCATGCTTCGAAATTTTCTGTCGGATCTTTCGATTTGCAACTTTGCTGTAACTTTATTGCGATAATATTTTCTTGGTTTTCTTCTCCACTTACGGGTTCGTCTCCGAAATAAAAGAAAATATAATATGATGTTATCCTCTAGTGCACACAATTTGAACAACTTATGAAGACTAATGCCTTCCTCACTATTTCTTTGTTAATTACAATGCAACAAATCATTCTAGATAAAGTTTCGTTGTAGAAGTCTTTGTAGTTCTTCCTAACATAAGAGAAAATATCTGCCTGATTGACTTAAGGTTTCTTCAAAGAAAATGTCCTGTCCTTTAGCGTAGTTTAGGAGTCAAGTAAAACACTGGAGGAGGGAAATACGAAAATTACAGGGACAAAGTATATTTCTAATTTAGATAGGAATGTAGCGAATTCCAGAAATGAGCAATTAGATTTCTATTACTTAATATTCAATCAGGCATCCAGTTAATATTCTCCAAAAATAAATCAGATCTTACCTCTAATCGAACCAATGCTCTACTAACTAATGTACTTGTAATTCTTAATAGAACTGATTTCTTCACAATAGCTAAGAATAACACTTTAGTTTTAACTTCTCTTAATCGATAAAGATTTAACATAAACTGAAATGGTTCGTGTCACTCTTTACTTTTAATTTTAATTCCAATACAATTGTTTCTAATTGTTCCCAATAACCCTATAAGAAAATTGTTTAGTTCTCTAACGTCTTAGCTATATACGTTTTAAAGTTTGTTTCCATTTTTCTCTTAAACTCGCTCTACGGTATTTCAGTTTTTACATCTTTTGTCAAATTTGTTTATTATTAATTCAATAACAAAACTAACAATACTCGTAACTAACCCCAGAATAAGGAACGCAAAAGAACCTATTAGTACTGACAAATTAAATATTTTCGCCTTTTTATCCTGGCGTGTTCTCTGAACTCCAATCTCTACAGAATACATAACATCGCTTGTCACTTTTTAAATAAACCAGAAAAATCACAACTTTGAACAATGTGATTGAACGCTTCTGTCAATGGAGATCCTTTTCTCATCGGATAGAAACAAGGAAAATAATGAATTATTTCTGGAACTATTGACAAGAGAGAATGTCCATCGTGATCTACGTATGATTTACTGTACATAATATATTCAGTGTAAGATTGTGTCCACAGCAGGGCAAAATCTTTAGTTTCCACAATATTATCATAACCTTCGTCTAAATTCTTTACAACTTTCCAAGTCTCATTTAGTGTGCGAGCACTGCTATCATTAAATGAAATAAGATACTTTTTAACATGTTTTAAACCTCCATACTTAATACCAGCTTCAACGATTTCTTTCATCGAATTGATGGGAGGAATCTTCTTAGGGTTGGTAAGAAATCCGAACAGAGCACCTTGATAGCAAGTGTTGATAACAAATGCTGGGAAAACCCACAGCAAGAAGATGATCTTAGTAATGGTAATCTTCTCTGGAGGTTTCGTGGATATACCTAATAGAATATATAGGCTGTGCAGAAATTTCATGTGTAAGAATCGGTGTTTTCTTAAGATTACTCGTTGAGTAACATATGCATGTATAGTGGTAACGATATAAGTAATTACTATTGCAAGCCAGGAAAGTGGTTCAAACGGAAAATATACGTTTATCCATTGAGGATAGATATCGGAGCTGGAGTAATCCAAACTAAATGAATAAAGCTCCTAGAAAATATATGATCAAAAAAGTTGGCACCATAATCGAACATATTCATATGCAAGAATCCACCTTCATATAAACCAGTCACTATTCCTTTCCGAAGTCCCGCATCATAATCCACAATAGATGTTGAATAGACTAAATTTAGAGAAAAATTAAGTCTTTCAGCTAATGTTTGAATTAGCATTCCATCTTTACCCATCAGCTTTACAACACCATTTAATTTAGAATGGATAATACTTTGAGGCTGTAAATGTGCACTAACAAGTCAAAGAGGACATTTGTGTAAATTTGTTACCTTTTTAGGGAACAAATCTATATTATTCTGAAACTTATCTCCTCCCCAGATATCTAGGACTATCCCTTCTTTGTCCGAACAATATTTAGTTGTAAACGGGAAATAAGTGTTAACTAAAATCAGGTGGGATTCACTCAAAGTGTCCTGATTTTCCCTGACAAAATGTTGATTAGTTGCAGGAGTTACAAGTATGATAATGTTTAATATGTCTTCCTTGAAACATGCCTCAAACACTTCTTTAATGTCGTGAGAAATTTGGTTAAATGAATGAAGAATTGTCAGGAACTTAGATTGTGGATTCCAGAAAGGAAGTCTTCGTAAGTGAGTGATCGTTTCTCGAAAAGCAGTGGTATCTTTAACGAGAATAACATAGTCCATTTTCTGAATTTTGTAATACCAGTGGTTAATCCTTCCATTCACACGAGATAAAAATTCCTCAATGTTATTCGATTCCAGGCGCAAGACAGTTTTAACATCTTTCAGTAATAATGCATCGTCCAGTTGAATCCTCTGGTCTTCTATAATAATTATGCTTCTTGTGTTGCTGAAGTGTACTTCTAATATGAATTGAACACATAGTTTAAGCTCTTTATACCAAAATTGTTCTGAATTCTGTATGGTATAAATGCAATAACAACTTCTTTCTAGCACTGCGTAGATGATTAGATACAGATTGATACAGTGTTTCAATGTCATCATCGACTAAGAAACTGAAAAGAAAAGAAAATATATGCAACTGTTAAACACAATTAGATAGTTTAATACAAGGATCTTATAAAATAGAGGATCTGCCCATATGTACCTTCATAACATAAAATAAATGAAGCCAAAGAACAACCGAGCATCGGCACGTCTGATTGGCTACTCTCGTTTCCGCCATCGTCTGATTGGCTACTTTCGTTTCCGCCATGATTGTTGGCTCAAAACATTGCGATCCTATTGGGCGGAGTGGGCAGACTAGGGGTGGCGAAACTGTGACGTATGGCTTCAAGATTTTGTTGTAAGGGCAGATCCTCTATTTTATAAGATCCTTGGTTTATTATTCTTGGATCCTTGGAAGAACGGGCATTCTGCTAGAAATATATAAAGCTACAAGAACAAACTAACATCATCACGGGTACCTTTGGTTGACGTGGAAATTTGAAATTTGGAATGCTTATAGTCTTAGGATAGAAACCAAAAGGAAATTTGTCTTTTTGCTTCTTTTTTTAAAGGGAAGCGAGGAATAGAAAGAAGAAGAACACATGATCGATGATTTGAAAGATAGGAGAAAATATTGGAAATTAAAAGAGGAAGCTAACGATCGACAAAAGTTGAAGAAACATTTCCAGGCCCAAAACTAAAATTGAAAAAAAAAATCCTCATTAGTCCCAGGACGTGCCGAAAGGCAGAATACCTAATAATAATAATGATAATAAAAGGGTATGAAAAAATTTCCAATGTTATTACAGTGCGCGTTTTTCTGGCATTAAATCTCATGTTTTACGTAACTGATATTGGAATAAGACTTTGATAATCAGTATACTCAGTGGCGAATTTACGATTTTTTTGTCGGAGGGGGGGAGGCTTTGACTGAAAATGTGAAAATTCTGCAAGATGTTTCATATACTTTACTATAGTAACTAAGATTTCGGGGCGGCTTAAGCCCGGACACCCCCTAAATACGCCACTGAGTATATTTATAGCTATTTGATAGCATTATCTAAGTAAATCATCAAAAAAAGAAATTACATTGTGTCATAATTTGTCTTTCTTGAACATATCCAAAAAAAAAAAAACACCCTCCTAATTTTTTTGTATGTTAAAGAGGAACACAAGAGCTACTTATTTTGAAAATTTGAGGTTGGTGTTAGGTGAGCCTTTTTCAGAAATAATTGCCTAATTTTGACATTATTTTTTCTTCTTTTTTCTCTTTCATGATGAAATTCATCTGCTTAACCAAACTTCGGAAGTTCGTTACTACAATGCTTTAAATTCTACAAATTCTAAGATTGTTTTAGTGAAAATAATTTTCAAATAACTTCGATATCTTCAGAGATCTAGCGATTTTAGTACTTTAAGCCGAAGGCGGATTTTGGTGTTTTTTTGCACAAAAAATCCACAAATTTCGAATGGCTCCTATAGCAGTCCCCTTTGAATTAGAGTTGTAAAATTTTACAGGTGCGTTATGTTTGAGTACCACAACACATGTACAAAATTTCAAGAAAATTTAAAACATATGAGCCTCATTTCAGTTTCAAAATTGGTGATTTCATATGGAATGACCCGACTGTATTGTTCTCTACAGTAAAATCAAACGAACAGTAAGCACTAAAAACAGTACAGTATTAAAAAAACACGTACAAGGAAAGAAACGATACCGGACATATCGGAGCACTAAAGCAGATATACAGTGACAGCAAGTAAACCACAGTGCCGCCATGGCAGTAAAGGATAATGGGCCTCGTAAGTCACTAAAGAATCGGGACAAGTTTACCTCGAGCACGGTCTTATCAACCGGAGTGGCGGACCAGCCGAGGGCGGACAAGAGGGGTTCTACTGTACGTAAATTATAATTAAAAAAAAAAAAAAGAAATCTCCAAAACCTTCATTGTCTAATTCTAAGTTTCTTTTCTTTCCTTTTTCTTTTTTTTTCTTTTTTTTTTTTTGGAAACGTGAAAAATGCGAGGGAAAATTTACAAAGAGAGAGAGAATTATATCTTTGTTTGAAATACAAACTAAATCTCTATTACGGCTAGTTATTATACATATGACATTGTCTCAATATCGATTCATATTAAACATTTTATATGTAAATAAAGGACGAAATAGAAACAATCCACAAAACTTCCGAAACGAGTAAGGATTTTGTGCTAGATATTTTTATATTGTAATGTTTTGTTGAAAGAGACAAAGTACACGGAAATTTTGGCTTTTCTCCTTCACCTTTTTATTACAAAAGTTATCATAATACAAATTACTCTTTTACAAAGCTGGGTCCCAAGACGCACAAACAAGGGCGCCCATCACGGGGGCAAGGTGGGGCGCTTGCCCCTTAGAGGAAATTGTACTTCAGAACATCGAAAACCCAACAGAATTTTTACATTAATTACATCAAAATTTGAACCTATATTTGAAACGTCGCTTATACTTGCCCCCCCCCCTTGGGAACCACAACATGGGCGCCCTTGCGCACAAATCATTATTCCGGTAATTAGGTAGTGATACGAAGGGTGTTCAGTTATGAGACTACTGGAACTAGAGCAGCCGAGAAACTGGGTAGATTTGGAAGGAAATTTCAACCCAGTACAGTCAGAAAGGGATGGTCAAGGCTTAATGCAGCTGAGAGAGAGGAGGACTCAAGGTCCACACCAACTGAGAGAGGGGCTATAAGTTTATCTCAAGGCTTACAACAGCCGAGAGAAGGTCAGGGTGTTTTCTTGAAATCACAGGAATCAGGAGAGGATGATCACTATGGAGAGTGGTTTCCATTAGTTTAAAAATTGCAAGAGCGTATGAAGATGTATGTATATACAGGGTGAACCTGAAAGATGTGCAAAAATTCCGGGAGATGATTCATGACATCAAAAGAAGACAAAAATTCTTCTCGCATATTGTCGAATTCTGCGTCGTGTACAAGTGACAGGGATGCCAACTTGGAATCGAAATCTGAATCATGACAATTGGAACGGAACACGAAGATGTGCACATACTTCGAGAGGTGATTCGTGGCATCATAAGAAGACAAAAAGTCCTCTTACATGTTGTCAAATTCCGCACATGTGCACATCTTTCTGTTCTGTTCCATTGTTAGGATTCTAATTTCGATTCCAAGTTGGCATCCCCGTCACTCGTACACGACGCGGAATTCAACAACATGTAACAGGTCTTTTTGTCTTCTTTCGATGTTACGAATCACCTCCCAAAGTATGTGCACATATTTCTGTTCCGTTCCAATTGTCACGATTCGATTTTCGATTTCAAGTTGACACCCTTATCACTCTTACACGACGCAGAATTTTATATATATATATATATATATATATATATATATATATATATATATATATATATATATATATATAAACCTTGACATTTCCTGTCATTCAAGATAGATGGTACATTTTCCCCCATAATTCGTGGTTCACACTTGATTCAGGTCTATCTCAGAATCTCAATATTTATATATCAGGATAAAGTGTGAACCAATCAACTCTGGGAAAATGTATCATCCCATTCATCTTGAACAACGGGCAAATGTCAAGATTAATATCAACGATCATGATCATTGCCAAAAAAACAAAATACCATATTGAGACAGTTGTACCTGTTCCTATATTTTGCTGACGTGGTTCATACAATGTTCGTTGGGTTTTCCGTTCCTAGATTTATGGATCCTCCATTAAGGTCTTACCGAGAATGGAATCTTGGAATTTTTAGCGTTACCGTCCGTTGAAACACAACGTTATTATCGGTTGACACCCACACACACATATACATAGGTTATCGCGTGAGAGTGTTTCTGTTTGTAACACACTTCTAAATGTTTATTTTACTTGAGATAAGATTCTTGTATATTATGAATGACATTAATATTAGATGAATCCGAACCTGTTGTACATAATACTGCTTAGATATGATCTAACGTAATTAGGTATCTTGTGGGCTAATTATTATTTGTTCATTTCAAGAGTTTTTTTTCTTCAGTTTGAACTGTGCCGCCCTTCTTCTCGAATCAATAAAATATGTTGATTGATTTTTCAATATGTTGTATTATCAGCGTTACACTTACATTCACACGCTGTCCTCGTCAGCCATATTTATCGTTTATAATCAAATTTGTATATAGTATATAAAAACATTCTTTTAATTATGAAACTTTTTGAAGGCAAACTGCCCTTGAGGATCTGATGTCTAGAGTGAGTTCCCTTGATGCAATATGTCTAGAGTTCGTTTCCTGGTGGGAGAGTGTCAAACGCACTAGGGTCGTTCAAAACAAACTTTAAACTATCTCTTCTTTTATAAAAACTCTTGTTAAGGACTAACTCTATAAATTCAAATTAAACGAATCCAATATTCTATAGTAGAGTTGCACGTATGTTGCATTTTGTGTTCACTGTTTCACATAGTGGAGGCCCAGGTGGGCAGGTCATTTAGCTAGAATGGAAGAAAGCCGAAACACTTTCAAAATCTTGACTGGAAGACCAATCGGAAAACGATCATTAGGAAGACCTAGGCGCAGATGGGTGGACAATATTAAGATGGATCTCGCAGAGATAGGAATACAAAGTAGAAATGGCTAAGGATAGAAGTCAGAGGAGAGCTTTTGTAAACGCGGCATTAAACCTCCGGGTTCCACAGGCCATAGGGTTAGTTAGTTTTTAGTTTCACGTAGTTCTGTATCCCCGCGTAGCACTTCTAGTACTTCCCTAGTAAGCGGTTAAGCGTACGCTCCTTTGGGGTGGGAGACCCGGGATCGATTCTCGGCGGTAGCTCATGTGGTTCGGAATCCACGTTAATCAGTAGGTCCACGTCTCATATAGCCTCATTGCTGAACGGGACGTTAAACTCAAAATCAACTCAATTCAAGCTCTACCACTGAGCCACCGCGGCCCCACTCAATGTTTTTGAGTTCGTGTTGCTGTCGAGTACGGTAATGGAAAAAAATGGGAAAATGAAAATAGTAGTCCCCTTTCATAGAAAAGTTATCTATGAGTAGTCCAGCGGTCTGTCACATTAGAATGACAATCTTGAGGCAAAACACTTTAGGGTTTCTAATCCGTCTGTTGATCGTGGTCGGATTTTATACTGTTCTAGGTATTTCTGTGTTCGTGTCCTTGTTCACTTATGTAGTTCTTAAAACTGTTAAAAATGAAATTAAGAGTCAAGCGGTTTATAAAATAAAGTAAGGAAGTACAACTCTTATGTCTAGTGCAAAGGGTCCTGATTTGATCCCAGGTGGAGTTTGAGGGTCTAAGGTTGTGTGTGTAATAGTCTTGGGTTTCTCCGTTTCTCCGACACTTTCATTTCAACAAATTAATTCATATTCATTCGATAATCATTTGTCTTCTTTCGCCTGAAGAATATAAGCTTAAAACATAACCGATATTCCCAAATAATAAAATATATCCCTAAATCACTCACTCACTCACTCTTTAGTCTATGGAACACCGGAGGTTCAATGCCCCATACTCAAAAGCTCTCCATTGACTTCTGTTCTTAGCCAACTGGATCTACTTTCCATTTTGTATTCCTATTTCTGCTAGATCCATCTTGATGTTTTCCTCTCATCTGCGCTTAGGTCTTCCTAATGATCGTTTCCTATTGGATGTCCAGTCAAAACTTTGAAAGCGTTCCTATTTTCATCCATCCTGGCTACATGACCTGCCTACCTAAGCCTTCTAGACTTAATGACCTTAATGTTTGGTAAATGGTATATATTATTGCAGTTTCATGTTGCATCTTTAGACTTCTGATTTTCCTTAAAGGGTAATATCCTTTCGTTGTAAATGTATTTTTTTGCTTTTATATGGTGGGCGACTCCTCTTCGGGAACGTCGTCTGCTTGTTTGTGTTTATCATCAACACGTGTAGTACGCATGGCTATTGCATGCTACGGCGACGTGGGGATCCTTACACTCCCGGGGCATAGAAAAAAATAAGCCAGTGGATTATTTTTTTGTGTGTGTGTGTCATTATGTAGAATCTGCATATTGGGCACAGTGTACATTGGAAAATCACTATAACACGGAAATACAAAATTAAAGTTAAAAGCACTGGTCACTGATATCACACTATCACATATCACATAAAGAAAGTTTAAAATGTTGATGTTAAAGTACTGTCAGTTTGCCCTTGAGCCCAAACAGGATCCGTATGACACGTCATTTCCCTCAAAGGAGAGGCTGTCGAAGCTCGGGTGATTACAGTTAATACTTATAGCTACGTCACTGATCTGTAGTATATTTTATGAAGTTCGCACGTCAAAGAGTGCCATTATAGAAAAGTTTCTAATATCGGTCAACTTCCCACTAGTCGTAGTTAATAGATGACAGAACACACTTAGATAGCGGTTGAAGTCATTAGTTTGATAAATGTAGTCACGCCGGGAAAAAGTTTGCCAATCAGAAGTCCTGATTTTCTGAACACTCTGTATATGTAGGTCAATATGATTCGCGGCGGAGAAGCGGAGAAAAAATGTTGTAGCTGGCCTTGTGAAGTTCGCTCGCTCGAAGCGGGTGGAAAAATGCTGGCTTGCAATTTTGTTCACTGAAGGAAATTGTACGTATGGATGCTTGTTTGAATGACAGACTGCAGGTGAGGAATTATAAGTGTGAGAAAAAGACAAGGGATCGCTTGGGATTCGAATACTAAGGTATGTACTAGATTTGGTCACTTTAAATAGTTAGTTGTAACATATGGTGTATCTTGTTTTCTTCTACTCCACATTTTATTTCTTGTCTTTTATTTTATCTGCCGCTGAAACATGAAGAGTGCGCTTCGCGTGTCGCTCTGCTAGGATGATGTTAGTCTTGTTTTTTCTTCTTATTATCTTCCTAGTTGGTGCGTTCGTCATTGTCCTCGTATGGTAAGGGTTCTTCGCCGTCATGGTAAAGTTTGATTCTGTCGATGGAGATATTCTGTTCTCTGTCCCTCAAATTAGGTGGCATGCGAACTCGAGAGAGATTATTGTTTTGTTTTGAGATTATTGTAGCCGGTCCGCAATATCTATCGGTCCATTGTGATGACTCTCCAATTCTTCGAAAGGGAAATAAATTAGTACTTTCTCTCCATTGTGGAAGGTTTGTTGTTTATTTTTTTTTATCAAAATACCTATTTTGTTATTCGTGAGCCTTCAGTAAGTTTTGCCGTGTCTTTTCTCGAAGTTTTACGAGTTGGTCTCGTTCAAGCTGTAGCTGAGGGGTAATCTGTAGTTTGCAATCGCTGATTGTCCTGGGTTCGTACCCAAACATCAGAAAGAAGCTGGACTTCTTCGTCCTAATTGAGCGAAACTATTTAACCAAAAGTAATATGAGGAAATAATTTAGGCCAAGTTTCGTGATTTTGCTGGAAAAAAAAATTTAAGGAATTCTGTAGTGTTTTGTTCATAGACTGAAAGTATTTGAGAACAAGATCCTGAGACGAATATTCGGACCGAAGAGGAACGGGAATGGGGAATGGCGGAAACTTCATAACGAGGAACTACATAATTTCTACGGTTTACCCAACATTGTTAGGGTCGTTAAGTCTAGGAGGCTTAGGTGGGCGGGTCATGTAGCTAGAATGGAAGAAAGTAGAAACGCTTTCAAAGTCTTGACAGGAAGACCAATCGGAAAACGACCATTAGGAAGACCTAGGAGCAGATGGGAGGACAATATTAAGATGGATCTCGCAGAGATTGGAATACAAAGTAGAAACTGGATGCAGTTAGCTAAGGATAGAAATCAATGGAGAGCTTTTGTGAACGCGGAATTGAACCTCCAGGTTCCATAGGCCATAGAGTTAGTTAGTTTGTTCATGACCTCGACTAATCCTATGTCTTGATACTTGAAAGCAGGGCAGAAATTAAATTCGAAATTATATATCACTGCTAGTTTTTGAAGTTTCTTCGCTCTGTGCACAGGATGTCTGTCCAGATGAAGGAAAAGAAAGGCGCCGAATTTCAAAATTATTTCTTCCAATAAGAACTGTTCAATTGTGTCTGCAGTGATCCCATTAACAGCCTTCGTCACTATATAACGTGTACTTCTTCCAATGGCGACTAAAACATATTTTGGTTTCCCTTCTTCCCTCCCTAAGGGCCTAAACCGTCGAACATCCATCGTTCTCCTATATGGCCTATCGGGTGGTGCAGAAGTTCTATTTGTGGCTTTCGTGGGAGTTTTTTCAAGAGTTGGCACTCCCTACAGTTCTTGATTCTGAATGCCAAGTATGATTTCATGTTCGGCATGTAGTATTTGTTAAGGACAGTTTTATGTCTTTGAAAACCCAAAATGGGAGCTGACGGGTCTTTATAAATAGGTTCGACCCAATGTCCTGCCAAGGTTTCCGGGATGCACAAAAGATGAAGTAGCCCAAGTTCTGGATGTTTTTGTGTACGATACAATATGTTGTCTTATAATCGAAAATACTTAGCTGCTCTCATGGTAGAAATTTTTGCTGGTTCTCCCCCTTCTAAAACTGTTATTATATCAGCGTATGCTACATCCTTACGCTGCTTTTCTCGTAGGTTCTTCAAAGATCCTGAGTATTCTATTTGGAGAATGAGTTCCTCAAGAGAATTGGATCAGTATGCATGTAGATCCTCTATGGCCTGATGTGGGTCCATGGGTTCTAAAGTATCACTACTATTCTGCTCTAAGCGGCTAATGATATCAGCAGGATGTTTTTTCCCTTCAATGTGGCAGATATCGAAATTATAGTCAGCTAAGAAAAGTCTATAGCGAGTGTATTTTCCTACCATGTCCGGGTGAGTACGCAAAGAAGTTAGACATTTTGCGTCTGTAAACGTTTTAAATTTACGATTAAGTAAGAAATATCTGAATTTGCGTAAAGCATATATAATAGCATATAGTTCGTTTTGCCAGACTGAGCTCTTGGTCTCAGTTTTTGTGAGACGTCTGCTACAATAGGAAACGATCCTTTCTTCGTTTGTTTTGAGATAATAATAGGCTAATAACCCTCCGATCTGGTGTGAGGATGCATCTGTGTAAAGCCTTATCTCTAGCTTTTCGTCGAAATGATAGAGAGATGGGGAATTCAAAATGTCTTCTTTCGGCTTCTTAAATAATTCATCATGTTTTCCTGTCCTTTTAAATTTGGCATTTTAGTAAGGAGCAGATGGAATGGTTCCATCTTGGTCGTGAAGTCTTTAATATGACTTATTAGATAAGAGCATAGGCCAATAAAGCTCTTAAGTATGCGTTCGGTAGTCGGCTTTTTAAAATTCTTTATCTTCTTTACTATTTTTGGAGAGATGCTTATCTTCTCTCCGGATACAAGGAATCCTAGTACTGGGAGCTCTCTATATAACAGATGCGTCTTCTTGGGATTGGCTCGGAAATCATGTTTCCGTGATTTCTGGAATAAAATTCCAAATCTGAGAGTTGTTGTTGCCACGTGTAAGAACCAATGACGATGTCATCTGCGAAATTGGTAATGTGTTTAGGTAAGCCGTCTATAGCATTTTAATTACTATGGTTAAAGATTGGGAAGAGGAACAATCGCTCATTACGCATCTAAGGAATTTATAACTTTTGCGTGTATCATTTACCTCGAAAGTCATGTATTTAGTGCTTTTTGGATGCAATTTTATCTCAAAATACGATTTCGAAATGTCCAAGGTTGTAATTAGGGTTTTCCCTTTTAAAACCTGCAAAACGTCCTCTGTATTTTGAAACAGTATGCTTAAATATTTGGTATAGCTATTACATGCCTCTAGACTCAACACAAGCCTGAAATCTGAACTCTTTCGCTTTTTGATCGCAATTAAAGGCGAGGAGAAATTACTCCTCTGTGTCTCAGTTATAATTTTGCAGTTGTTGTATCTGCTTATCAATTTGGTCTCTTATTCCTAATGGAATTGGTGGGGAACGGTGATGGAATGACGCACTTTTATCTATATATATTTTGTGTTCATATCCTCTAAAATAACCTATATCACAATGGACTGTTTGAAAAAACGTCCCTGTATTTGTACAATAATTTGGTTACAGCTATTCGCTGGTACTCCACTAAATCCGGATTTATATCAAAAAGGTCAATATTAAAGGTTTTAGCGGTTTGTCTTAATCTTTCCTCTATTTCTTCTTGAGAACGAAATTGGTGCACTTTCTTTTCGCCTTCTTCTATTCTTAATGAAAATTCTTCCACGCCCTCCTCTGTATACGCCACTGGTGTACCTTTATTTAGCGTTATAATTCGTGCCGTATGATTGGAAATTAGTAACGTAAGGTCGTTACTCGGTACTCTCATGGTCATTGCCTGTAAGCCGTATCGGTTTAATAATGATTGTAGTGGAGTAATATAAAATGCAGGTCATGAATTGTTTCTCTTTGAATCGATACAGGAAAGTAGAAATGTGACTTCGCCGGAATCATAACTTTACTGGCTGTGATGACGTTTGCATTCCTTTGTAAGTGCAAAGAGTGAGTAGTTTCTTGTGACATTTCTTCCTATTCTTGTTTTTCCATCGGGAACGTAGGTTTCCTAGGTTTTCGATATAACGATATGGATTCATTCTCCAAGTCTATTTGAGAGAAAAGTCTTGTGAGAATGTCATTCCCAAAAATCGGATTAAAGTCAGCATCTATGATGTGGAAGTAATGTGAGAAGGTGTTGGTGCCAATTTTAAATTTAATTAAAGCTACTTCTTTTAAAGTTAGAACTTTGTTAGCAATGCCCTTGATACGAGTTTGAAATGGTATTAGCGTACATTTTGGGGGTACGTCCCGTCTTGACCATAGACTAAGACTAAAACCCGTATCTAATATAGCTGGTAGACTGCCTGTATTTACACTAATAATGAGCAATAGTTTGTTGTTTCATTATACGCTAACGATGTTATACTCATAGAATTCAAATTATTCAGATAATTAAAACTAGTAAAATAGGCACTGAAATTAAACAAAAAAAAAATAATATGAAATCTTTCATTTACGACCTACGTAATGCCCTTTTGGCTAATGGAGACATTGATTAAAGTAAATGAATGATGATGGAACAATTGGTGGAATGAGAAAGTGGGAGGAAACGGGAATACCCCGAGAAAACACGGTGTTATTCACCACAAACGTACTTAGCCGCGGATCGAACCAGAGACCCTTCGCATCAGAGGTAAGCTCTCTACAGCTGAGACACCGTGCCCCCCCCCCGAAATTAAAGAAATATATTACCAAACTGTGTTACAATTTCGACATTATAATAACCTCTTCACTAGACTCATTATATACAAAGATATTTCTCCAACTGCAGTGCTTTTATTTGTCTCAATAACACCACATACTCATTTATACCTTGCTGAAACTCAACTCAGAGAAAAAGATTTCCAACATGAATGTTACCGTAATTTATCATTTTTTTTCATCACTGAGCACACACAGTCTATTCAGGATCATTTTTTTTCGCTGTGATATGTTTCGTGTAACTAGTAACATACTGTTTCTCCTATGATGATAAGAAGAATACATGTGCAGTGTAAGCACAATTTGACAGCCAATTCGTCTTCCTTAACTTGAAACACTTTCCATGCACAGTACAAGATACATATATATATATATATATATATATACTATGCATGCAAAAACTTCTAGGCCTACGTATATCATATGTATATGAAAAAATGGAGTAATCCTTCTACTGTTCGATTTCACTCGTGTCGGGAGTGATTGATTTTGTAACGAGGCGCCTGGTAATATTTAAGCGTCGTCCTTAAAAAAAATGTAGCCAATTCACACGCAACGTGATTGTCAGTTATATTAAGCCCAAAAATATTTTTTATCCTTTCTCCTAAAATTCCAAATGTTTCACAACTAAAGTTACATCTTCAACGAAATTTTGTATTAGACAAAAGGAAACGAATGCTTGAATGCAGGTGGGAAGAGTGATGTAATGAGGAAGTGAAAATTAATTGGAGGTCCCCAGGAAGAGCAATGTTATCATGGCCGGGAGTCGAACCATACTCCCTTGACACTAGAGGTGAGGGCTCTGCTATTTAACAACTGTATTCAGACTATTACGTGTGTTGAGAGACGTAACATTTCTAGGGCCATACGAAGTTTAGAATAAAAATAGTTAATCAAAGATACAGTATCACTAAAGCACGTGCTAATGGGAGTGGCTAATCATATAGAAAATTATAGTCCAAAAATTGTGCATTGAACATTGTTATATGATGTATTGTAAATTTTCCTCACCATCCATGATCTTTAGCTTTATTCCTGTCTGTAATTCTGTAGTCAGAAATCTTTGTGCTAGTGCTTTTCTTTTAATACTGGTGGAAATTACTTTTACATTTCCCTGGCTACGGCACGTTTCGTTTTTCAGTTTTCTCTGGGCGAAGACCATAAGGGTGATTCACACATAGGGTACTATGCCCATGGCGTTCTCCTGCCATAGTTCACCCGCGCCACGACCGGAACCATTCACAACGTACCATTCCATGCCGTCCCTCTACTGCTTTCTACACCATTTCTCAAGATGGATACCAAGGAAGAAGTCGCTGGTGAACTTCGTGTCGCATCGTGTGCTCCGAAGAAAGCCGAAGAATCGTAGTCGAGAAGTCACGACCGGGCTGGTTTCTCTTCAAGGCATGGCATGGGAAACGCACAGGAATTGCAAATTATGTGTAAATTTAAAAAAAAGACAATCCACTAAATTTTCAATGTAAAAGTCTCAAAAATAAAGCTTCGTGAACCACGACACGCCATGGGAACGGTACACTATGTGTGAATTTATCTTTAGCGTGCTAGTGTACTTGAATTAGTGACATTATGGCGGTTACTCAGTGTCAGTTTCAATACGTAACAGTTTCAACACACTAACTGTGCCTTCATGAGATTCCGACTACTCCTTCCCAGAGAAGAACAGAATTCTGATGCAGGTACAGTTAATATATTGAAACTGTTACGTGATTGTGTTTTTATTTGTAATTTACCACGTAGCCTTGCTCAGTGTGCACTTGTGTTTAGTTTTCCTATTTTAACAGGATGATAAGAGCTGAAACGTATTCTTGAAACGCTGGATCCATATTAATAAATGTGTTACTTGCTATCACTGAATGTATTTGCACTTTATGAGTTATCCACCAGTAAGAGATTTCTAACATTTTCAACTTCAATAAAATGATAAGGACGACCGACTTTGTGCACCAATAAAGCTCAAGTGTTGAATGATATTCAAAATTATGTCTTGATTAAATGGTAGAAGAACTAGCTTTAACTTTGAACGAATGATTTTCGGGGTTTAACTTCGTTATTCTTGGTTGGTGTACAGTACAGACTCAAATGCACTGTACTTAGAGCTCCAATGGTACAACAAAATTTCTTGAATTATATTCAAGTTACAAAGTTTAATTTTTAACTTGTTTACATGAACGCTCATTTAAACTTAACTGGTTTATGCGGCCTGAAGTGGAATTAGTTGTTTTTAGTTTAACGTCTGACGCTTACGCCCTTTAGGTTGAAAAAGACAGATGATTAATTTAAGTAAGTGACTGTGAAATTAGACATTTTGTGCTCTCCCACCGAGAATTGAACCCAGGAACACCAAAAACACACACCTAGTCACTAGACCAGTAAGAACGGTTGGAATGATACTAGTGTTAGGCATGAAACGAGATTAGAAATATTTTTTTCTTGATTCATTTCGAAAATATCTCGTCTCATTTTGTAAGTGTATGTACACTCATGCCCAACACTATTGTCGCATGTCTATAAATATGTTGTTGTAGGAATATAATTTGATAACGAATTCGCCCGGCATTTCTTATAATGTGAGTATGTGTAATCGGCAAAGACATGTATCCGGCAAATTCCATCTCAAAAGAGCAGTAAATAAGAACAATAAAACGAAAATAAAACTTTCTTTTCCATTTAGCAACATCTTCTTTTACTCTAATTTCCGTATTTATAATTCTTTCCCTATGAAATTTGCCACCAATATACATTTCCTGATTATACACATAGTATCAGTATTAAAAGTACCCTGCAAAATCATTATCAAATTATACAGAAGTATTCTTACAAGAAGACAGTTATAGATATGCGACAATCATTTTGGACATGTACACACAAAATTTGTTTTCTGATATTCTACAACATTTCATGTAAAAGCTATCAGAATTCTTCCGCGTCACGAGTGTTCGTGAAGAGCATGACGTAACAACACTTAAACCATAGTTGATGTCTTCGTCTTCTGAGAAATGCTAAATAAAATCCTCATTGGGAGTCAAAATCCATAGCAAGAAACTCTTTTCTACTGTCTCTGATCATACATGGATCAATCTTGAAACCATTAGTTTCGTATTTTTACCATGTGTTATTTTTACGAAGATGGAAGTTGAATTTACTTCTGGACGTTGCATTCAGACCAAGAAACTGTGTCTCGCTATCTCGTGTTCTACTGTGGTGTACTTTAATAATGGAGTGTAATATTAAAATTCGGACAGCCATAATGCCGTAAATAAATGTAAACAAATTATCTTGGAGTTTTTCAGTTTCCAAAAATGCCTGTCACTACTAAATAAGAAACACTTTTAGTTTAATTATGGAAACGTGAATATTTAAATGATGTAAGAAAGGTTGCTTTTAAATTTTCAATGATTTATTGAAATATAATAAGACTCAATATAATATTAATTAAGTGAAGTTATAAAAGTGAAAACTAATTAATTGAAATTACAAAAGTCTGTTTAAGATGAGAGACATTTCCTATTACACGGTAAGAATCCTGAACATTTCTTATTGAAAAATTACAATTCAACACTTATCTATATTATAGGATACAGAGAAGAACAGTCACGTACGTTACTATACGGCAGAAGAGACCAGAAGATTCAACCTTTGATGGGCAGGAGAGATCCATCTCTATGCTTCAAACGATGGAGACTTCTCTACAACAACTGCCTTGCCTCTCCACTGTACAGACTGGACCCCGAAGCAAATTTACTGCAATCTTTTGTATCAATTGTGTAACTGTGGTTTAATTCCTCTTAACCTATTTCTGTTATGACCCACTCACCTACGAGAAGTCACGTAGCATAGAATAATATTTAGAATTTTACTGTTACGAGGAAACTTCTGGTCTCTTCTCAACTCAATCAACATAGAGACATGAATAAATCTCTGGTTTTTCAACCTGTATGAAAAAATATTTTAAAAACTTTGTTTTTCGACTGTGATTTACGCCACACTACATGCTCTCACATATGTCGACAGACACACGGACAGTTTGAGAAACAGAGACAGGCTTTCCATATGTGTTCCTTCCCAAAGTCTACAAGTCTAATATTACAGAGTAGTTGAGTTGATTTTAGTTTAGCGTCCCTTTCAGCAGCGAGGCTATATGAGAAGTGGACCTACTGATTAACGTGGAATCCGAACCACATAAGCTCCCGGGTCTCCCACGCCAAAGGCGCGTACGCTAACCGTTTAGCCACGGAGGAGCTCTAATATTACAGAGTAGTATAGATATATACGTATAGAGGGGATAATATATTCCTCTTATCAAAATAAGAAAAAGTCCATATGGCCCTGTGGTCGGAAGTGCATAGTTTCGTACTTATAGGGTGCCGAAAACGTGAAAAAATGAAATTTAAAGTTCCATAGTTCCACTACTATAGGACCGATCGTAGTCGTGTCAAGATATCACTGAAGAAGTACTGTATAAACTATTCAAATATCCATCTCTCAGAACTCCGGTACTTGCACAATCCGGTATTTTTTAAGAGAGGCTATTTGGGAGTATTTGATCACTCTCCATCTACTTCTCTAAAAAACTGATCTGCAAATATTCTTAAACATGGATATTTGGATAGTTCACATATCAGTTCTTCAATGATGTCCTGACCCAACTACGATAGGTCTCGTAGTAGTGGAGCTATGAACTTTTAAAGTTCATTCGTTTCACGTTTTCGGAACCCTATAACTCTGAAATTATCCAATTTTGAGCACAGGTCCATATGAACTTTTTTTCTTATTTTGATGTAAGGAATCAGCTCCCAAACTATTATGACACAAAAAAATGAAATGAAATCTTTGAGTTTTACGTCCCACGGTTATGCCGGTTAGGCTAAAGGAGACGGTGATGATGAGTAATGAATGAAATGGTGGAGTGAAGAAAGTGGGAGGAAACGGGAGAACCCTGAGAAAACACACGCACACGGTGTTTGTCCACCACAAAGTTCACTTGGCGGGGGCTGGGATCGAACCCGGGACCCCAAGCACCAGAGGTGAACGCTCTACCACTGAGCCACCGCGGCCCCTTATTATGACACATTTTTCTAACACCCTATAGATATGCATATCACTATCTGTGGTTACCATTTTGCGTGCCCTCGTAAAGGAAGTTCTATGGGACCCATACCACTGAATATATCCTCTCAACACATTACACTAAATTTTCCACAAAGAGTAAAATAATATTTTGAGCTTATAGACAATATTTGCGGCTAATGCAGCTATCCAGTTCTAATCTAATTTTCGTACACCTTTAAAGGATATTTGCTTAGAAAATGAATTACTATTAGTTGCAGTTTATCGTCAATTCCCCTTAGTGTGCCTTCTTCTCAGATAAACAGCTTAATTGGAATTCAATGGGCTAAACGGGGGAGAACTCTATTCCCATGAAAGTTCATTTTCTTAAACGACCCAACGAACAAACTCCGGTCTACCTTCTCCATATTAATTGACCATTCACTTCTTCTCCGGAAGGGGCTGGTTCTCATAATGAACTTGGAGATTTGATTTCGTGAGAAGACAATCAAAGAAGCGTGTTTTTTTTTTTTTAAAAAAAAAAAAGATCGATAGAAATCATTAGAATTAGAATTAGCTAGTGTTTCTTATACTCCTAACTAAATCACTAGAGGTAGAGAAGAACGGTTTGATAGGTAGAACTAGGGTTTGAAAAGCCACTAGTCGATATTCTGAATGATTTTCCAAAAGAGTATCTCTCTAAGCCTTAACACTAAATGTTGGGATGATACCATCGTTACACAGGAACCTCGATAACTTCCTTCTCATTTTCCATTGTTAAAGCTTTAAGTATAAAATGATCATGATATGTCGATTATCTGTTAGTAAAGAAAATTAAAAAACTAAAATTAAGTAATAAATATCATCACCATCATCATCATAGATATTTTGTGCCATTATTGGCAGGTCACTTCCTGCAATTGAGAAATTTCCATGCTCTATAGTCTTCCGCTAACCTCTTCGTCTTCACGTACAATTTTCTGTTTTGATATCGTACATTAATTGTAGTCTTCTTCGCCCCCTCCCTTTCTTTCCTGCCGCCATACCTTCTAGCACTCCACACGAAGCATTTTATGAGTCTTTTTCTCAACTCTTTATTCAGGGCCCCACAAAATAGTATTTTCTTTCTCCTAAAGGCTTCTTTCGCCATTCTTATTCTTGCTTTTATTTCACGTTCACATTTCGTATCATCATTAATAATACTGCCCAGCTAATAAAACTACCAGTAATAAATAAAATAAAAAATAAAATGAATATATATATATATATATATATATATATATATATATTAACATAATACTATGTTTACACTTTTTGTGAGAGCTAAATAGTTCATGTAAGAACTTTTATAAAACTATATGAATCTACCATTTACACGTGAAAACAAGAATCACAAAGGGTATTAACTAAATGTGGATTTTACACTAAGTATATTAAAAGCAATATTCAGGAATTCATTTTTGAAATGATGACTATGTTGCCTAATGGCTCTTTTGTGGAAAGGAGGCGAATCTGTTGATTTCTGATACTCGAAGTAAATTTTCTAAGACTAAACTTTACGAGATAAAATAGATTAGAAACGGGTTTTGAAAATACATTGCACTACCTCATTGATGTTCTTAGAATGAGATCCATCTACAGTTTTCGGTTGCAAAAAGTTCGTTGAAATGCCTCTCGATCTTGGTATGGTTCATGTGTGGTAGCAAACAATCTAGATCGTAAGCTTAGGATTGTGTTTCTCCAGATATATATTTTGCCAGAAGCTGGAAATAGTACAAATGTCAATTAATCTGACCAAAAAGTCTTCTTCCAGTGCTGGAAAGTCCAGATTTTATAATATTTGTATCACCTTCTCCTCTTCCCAGTTTTTTTGTCGCCGTGATGAGGGATTAGGAAATTGCGACTTCTTCCACAAATACCGTGCTTGTGGAGTTCCCTTTGTACTATTTTGGGGCTGATAATATGGTTTCTAAACACGATATTCACTTCAGCTGCCACTTTTGCTACTGCAGACTTCTTATTTTTAACTCTGTGCAATATTTGTCGGTCTCTATCACTCAAAACATATTTTCGTCCACACTTGTGCTTGTTAAATGCGGTTTCCTACTCTTACCATATGCCGACATAATCTTAGATACTGTGCCCCATGATACAGCAAATACTTTCGGCACCTTGTTTTCTGAACCACTCACCATCCGAGCTCCAACAATTTGGTCTCGTTAAAATCTGTCAGCTCTGATGTGATTTCCTGGTAAATGCACAGAACGATGTCTCGATTGAAAATGCCTCATCTTAACGAGACGATACATATGGGTTTAAATGGGCAAACACTGCTGCGCCACCTATACACTAGGGATGGGCAAAACTGGTTTTTAGAAAACCGAAATCCGAAAAACCGACATTTCAATTTTCACCAAAACCGGTTCGGTTTTTCACCGAAACCAGTTTCGGTTTTCTCCATAAACCGGTTCGGTTTTTCATCGAAACCAGTTTTGGTTTTCCCCAAAACCGGTTTCGGTTTTACTTCCGTTCGGTTTTCACCGAAGCTGGTTTTCGGTGAAAATTTTTGGAAAACAGATAAAACTGTTCTGTTCTGTTTCTGTGGAGTCGGAATCGGTTCCTGGAGAACAACCAAGCACTAGTCTAATCTGAAATAGAACCAATTCTGGAGAAAACCGGAACTGATTTTGAAGAAAACCAGAACCGGACCCGGTGAATAACCGAACCGATTTTTGGAAAATCGCAAAATCAGTTTTTGTACCCACCACTACTATACACTTAACTATGAGATAACTTTAATATCAAGTATGCATTTCACGAGATGTTTCCATATTTTTGTCCAACGAAGTGACATGTGAATTTGCAAACGTCTTACCGGTACAATATAAGATACTTACAGTCCTCTGCTCAAACACGCTCGTAAAAAGTAGGTGCATGTACCTCACCTAATATATAGTTGCTTTGCCAGGCGCACACTCAGAAATGTTTGTTGGGAGAGGTCCAAAGTTTTCGGAGGGTGGGGAGAGACGATCCAATACGTCTATATAGTATTGAGTCTGTGTTATTCTGTACCCGAGAAATCATAAGCAATTAATTACTGCCACTTATGTTCTCAGAAAAGATGGTAGAACTAAATTAGGCCTACTTTTTATAAGAAAACAAAGAGTACAGATGAAATGAAAATGAAATGAAATCTTTGAGTTTTACGTCCCACGATTATGCCGGCTAGACTAATGCAGACGGTGATGAAATAATGTATGAAATGGTGGGATAAAGAAAGTGGAAAGAAACGGGAGAACCCCGAGGAAACCCCGCACACGCCGTCTGTCCACCAGAAAGTTCACTTGGCGTGAGTTGGGATCGAACAAGAGTACAAATGAGTGTAAAACTCAAATCATTATAGTATATCAATAATTTCTCTATTAAACAAATATAATTGGTTTAAGAAAGTATACTTAGGAAGTTTTTTGGAAGGGTTTTGGATCCGCCACTGACGTTAGCAGTGAAAGAGGGACGGCGTCATTGTATGAATTTTAAATGATTACTCATTTAGACCTGTGTGTCTGTGTCCTGCGGTTCCTTACTTTTTCCCGTCCTCTATCCAACTAATTTGCATACTGTTTAAAACACATATGGATCCATGTAACATATATATCTGACGTATGTGACATACATCCGCATATATGGAAGACTGTTAGATGTCAGACATCCTGTAACAGCATGATGTGAATCTAAGCGGGGAAGAGAACAGTGCGTATGTAGAATATGGATAACGTATGTTCCGTACTGATTTTCGTAGTAAACATAAGGATTCCGTATATTTGTACAATATACCGCTGTCCGGAGAATAGATTTTTCTCAGTTTATCCTAAAGGAGAGGATTTTGAAATAGGGGAAGTACCTCTTACAATTCTACCTTTTATCTAGTGAAATAACGTCCACTTAACATTTCTTTGAAGATACTGGTACTTTTGTTCCAGCAGCTCAAAACAATTGATTTTAACCCCTTGTGTGGCACTTCCGACAGACAACTTTTTCTAATGACTTCCAGGTAGCATATGGTCTTGATTTTTTTAAGGATTTCTTTTTCTTTCATTATGTTCAGAAGAAATGACGTGAAAGTGATTGAAGTCAAAGGGAAAATAAGCAAGAGAAGAAGCAGGAAAAAGAAAATAAATTAAAAGAAGAGAAAAAAGAAAGAAAGAAAAAAGAAAGTGATGTTTCAAAATTCTTGACATGTAATTGTTTTCGTCTTGACTTTCGGGATATTAGGAGATATCCCCATAAAGCTACCTTTTTTCTCTTTCTTCCAGCACCCTTATCCGCAGAGCCTATTTGATTTCAACATTTCATTCTTATATTTTTTCCTTATTTCGTGTGAACTTGTGTTCATTCCCTTGCACCGATTTCTTCTTCTTTTTTTTTTCCTATTTCGATGGGAATTTGATTTGACTTCCTGTCAGAAAAGATCGTACATCAGCTGATTTTCGGAAAGTGTCAAGAAAAAACCTTAAGCCCCACCTTTATTATCCCCCTTTGTACCAAGCTTATTCTCAAAGTTCAGGAAAGGTGGGTGGGTGGATGTAAAGAGCACGAAAAAAAAAGTAAAATGTCTAGCAAAATCAACTTCTCACTGAAGAGTCTTTGGATTGGTGGATTTGGACGTATATAGAAGGACGACAGACACCCTTTAAAGAAATCCCATTGAGAAACGAACATCACATTTTGCCTCCCCTTCTTTCGTTTTTTTGCATCTCCTCTTTAATCTAAATATAATTTTCCCTTGCATTTTCTTTAGGGAAGTTAAAAGGGGGATTTGTAATATTGATTCTGTAAATCCGGCTTTATGCAATTTTCGTGTCCTCTCTCTCTTTTATTATTTTTTTGTTACTTATTTTTTTATCCTTTTAAAACATAATTACCGAAGAACATCAGAAAGAAAATTAGAAATTGGAATTGCTGAAAGTCTGTCAGTGTTTTTTTAACGTCAAATAGCCTCAGCGTCAAATATAACATATTTCATTTTTTATATTTTGTGTTCAGATTTCCAGGTCTTCCTTTGCGATTAAGATTAACGTTTCCGTTATCAGCGCTTATCGGCTCCGGTTTGAATAATTTTTTTTATGACTTACAGGACCCTTGTAAATTGTGGATCTCTAGATACAAAATCTCGCCGCCCAAAATCTTGCGGAATGAATTTTCTCCTCTAAACCTTGCGGGACGAAAAGTCACCTATAACAAAACATCGCCATAGCGTTGTTCAGTATATTATATATGCTATATATAGCCATATGTTGAAAATATCATGCACAATGAAACCTCAATTAACCTACTCTCTCAACAACGGATACCGGTACCTTTGTAACATGAAGATATTATGTTTGTGTGTGTGCTGGCAAAAATATATACAGTAGAGTCACGAGTATCCGGACTAATGTGGCGGAAGGGTAGGTCGGATAATAAAGAAACCGGGTAGACCGGAGTTGTATGAACTTATTTCTTTCTGAACATTAAGCATATCCTAAGAACAATTTACGAATACAGTACTGTACGTACTGTACAGTTATAATCAGGAATAACGGCAAGTATACTGTATTGAGGTCCATTACACACTGACGAAACAATGAACAAGGAGCAGAACGCTAGTCTTTTTCTGTCAGACGACATGTAGGAGGATCGTAGCAGACGCCCGCTTTCAATGCCTGGGCAATGCAACCAATGCAACGCCTTGCCTTCCTCATTTAATTATGATAAAAGAAAACTAGGCCGGATAGTCGCGATCCGGATACTCGGGAGTCTACTGTATATTATTATGGGACAGATCTCTTTATTACACGGACACACTTTGATACAGCTACGGACAGTCTTCGTTTCTCCCCCCAAATTTTAGTAACCTCTTCATAATGGACATAACATATTCTGGATTTGAACATGCTTATAGTGCGTCCAGTAAGAGAACGTCTCTGACAGCTCGCAGTGACATTGCCACTACTCGCATGTCAAGGTTTTTTTTCGGTGCAACTGTAGTGCAATTTAATTAATGGTATAAGACAAAAGGTCGTGGTTGGTAACATTGGTATCAAAGAAGGGGCTGCAATGTCCCACCACATGTGGTAAGAAACATCAGAGACCATCTCTTGTTGGCCGTGCTATAGCACAGACAACCCTTTCTGCAACTTGAAAACAAATAAGAATGCAATAGACAGAAAATTTATTTCAAATGTTTTTAGCCATTTTGCCCTGATGATGACATGGACAACGTCAATCTTAATGTGAAGGAGAAACTATTTAAATGGCTTCTTTTGCCCCTTAAAACCGTAATTTGCGAAAACGCTGTGATAAGTATTCGCTTATTTTAATGAGTTTATATACAGTTTCGTCTACTTACTTTAAGAAATTTGTGCGATAGTGCGTCTTTGGCATGAATTTTGAACACGCTTTAAGATATGCATTTTACACTCACTAAACAATTCAACTAAATAGATTTGAGATGTCGGTTTGTATGTCACTTGCGGCTTGCCCGTTGAGTTTGGGATACACAAACCACACACACACACACACACACACACATATATATATATATATATATATATATATATATATATATATATATATATATATATATATATATATATATATATATATCCTTTATATGATATATATCATATAAAACCGGAAGTATTACTAAATTTTAACAAACTTCAGATTTCGGTAGAGTGTTTCAGATGGTTATGTTTTTTGTCTCAAGACCCAGAATCGGCTGCTCCTACCTCTTCCGAATGGTCATTTCCCAATTGGTCTTCCAGTTAAGACTGAAAGCGATCCTACTTTCTTCTATTCTGGCTACATGACCTGTCCATCCTAGCCTTCTAGACTTGAAGACCCTAACAATGTTTGGCAGATGGTATAAACTATGCACTTCCTCTTTATGAAGTTTCTGCCATATCCCATTCCCGTTCCTTTTGGGTCCGAATATTCGTCTTAGGATCTTTTTCTCAAATACCTTCAGTCTGCGTTCTTCCCTCAGAGTAAACGACCATGTTACGCAACCATACAGAACAACAGGCATGATTGTCCTTTTATATATTTTAAGCTTCAAATTCGTCGATAGAATTCGCAACGACAAAAGATTTTGAAGTGAAAAATAACTCGAATTTCTTGCTTTTAGTCGATATTTAATTTCTTCGTGAATGTGGTTTTGGTCTGTTAGTATTGATCTTAGATATTTGAAAGTATCCACTTTGTCGAAAGGAATACACAATAAAGAAATATCCCTTGAACATCGAAGGAACGTCAATCTGTGGACATTATGATAGTTATGTGACATCTCAGTTTTGCTAGTGAACGACTTGCAGAAATCCAAATATTTACTTATGTTTCTGAAATGAGACTTGATGTGGTATTCCTGTTACATATTTCTGGACTCTTCGTGGGATAGTCAAAATCACGTTCATAAATTTTGTACAATACATCAGGGTATTATCCCGTACCTTTCGCATCCCACTGAAATCTAAGAGATATACTTTCGACATATCCATGATAATTTAAGATTCCTGCAAGCGTGAATCAAAAAGACGTCCCTTGAATTTGTCCGGAATTACAAACGTTAGAATTATTTGGGAAAACATGAAATCGTTATTGCTGCTTTAAACATTATTTACATTCCGAAAAAAAAAGAGATCAAGGTTTTAGTAGTTATCAGTGATGAAAATTTTCCGGAAAATTTTCCGATTCATAAAGACATACTCCACTTATTCCTATATCGTTGTTTAGCCGTGATGTGAGGTGGAAAATTTTTTCTATATTTCTCCGGAAAATTTTCCGTTCTTAACAAATATCAGTGATCAAGTAACAGTTCCTCAGTACTCATAAAATTGATTGAAATCATGTATAGAAATGTTAAAAGGTGAAAGATCGTTTAAAGAATCTGAAAATTTTCATGGGTCAGAAAATTTTCAGTACTATGTAGGAACAAGTGAAACAATTTTTCATGCATCGAAATATTTTCTGTCTTATATGGAAAAATTGAAGAACCTTTTATGAGTCGGAAAATTTTCATCATTTTGAAGCAAAAAGAAAAACAACTTTTTGTGAATGGGAAAGTTTTATTGCTCTGTAGAAACAAGTGAAAGGAATTTTCATGAATCGGAAAATTTTCATCACGATGTAGAAACAAGTGAAAAAAAAAAACTTTTCATAATCCGGACAATTTTGGATATTATGTATAATGATGTTAGGTGGAAAATTCTCCACTATATTTAACAGCACATTCAGCTATAAAATTCAATTCCTATAGAGGAAAGTTAGACAGCAACAAATTATCATTTTCCAGTTAGCTTTCGGGAACCAGAAAATTTTCTAATATTTCAAGTTGGGAAGTAAAAATATACAGTGTTTCTCTCTCTCTTTTTCTGTTTGTGTGTGCGTGTGTGTGTAAAGTGCAGGGAACATACATCGAGTTCGTAGAGAACAAATATCCCATTCCAATATTTAAAATGTAACAAGGAATTGAAAAGAAACCTTTGTCAATTTATCAATTTCAGAAACAGAAATTTCCACTATTTCTTCACATGTAGACCTGCCTATGTAACGAAATAACTACATAAAAGTTCCTTGTGAAGATTATTTTTGTAACAGAAAATAAGAAAAAAATGATTTTATTGTGTTTAACACTCGTAAATCATAATTTCAATATTGGAAATTTGTATTATCAACATCTTGGAGCAGATATTTGTATTGTAAAACTGCCATTATTGTGTACAAAAATGTATTAGAAATAATAGCAATAATGATGATTTGATAGAACAAGTATACACACACATATATATATATATATATGTGTGTGTGTGTGTGTGTGTGTGTGTGTGTGCGTGTATATATATATATATAAGATTTTTTATTTTTAAATTAAAATGAAATAACTTGTCACTTTTAGAACGCAGCGTTAATAGTGCAGCTTTTTACGTTTCTTTTTAATATTTTATTGGAAGAACAACTACACAAATCAGCTTCCTTATTAGTCATATTTCACTTTTTCTTCTGAATGAATATATAAATAAATAAATGTTTATTTCCAGAAAATGGTCAGTATTTGCTTTCATGAGTCACTTAAACTCAAATTTTGGGTAGTCAAAAATTTACAGTAGGCACTTTATATTATATCTACTACTTATTTATAAATGTTGCAGTATGTAAATCTATAAAAATAGTAAAGCTATGAGAAAACCGTCTTATGCGTATTAAACTGACGAAATCTAATATTTTAAGATCAAAGGTGGATCCTGAGGGAAGAACGCATTGAAGTTTTTGAAATATTCTTGAAATGAAGAATCGTTAGATTTTCACTTCATGAAACTTTTTAAGACAATATTTATTACCAATAAATTTTACGGCTAAACAACGATGTAGGAATAAGTGGAGTATGTTTTTATGAACCGGAAAGTATTTATGACTTTTAATAAATTGAAATTTTAAATAATAGAATGGGATATTTGTATTCTATGAACTCGATGTATGTTCTCTGCGCTTTGAATACACACACACACACACACAGAGAGGGAGAGAGAGGAGTTGAATTGAGTTGATTTTGAGTTTAACGTCCCTTTCAGCAGCGAGACTATATAAGACGGGACCAACTGATTAACGTGGAATCCGAACTAGATGAGCTCCCACTGGGAATCGAAGCCAGGTCTTCCATGCCAAAGTCGCGTATGCTAACCACTTAGCAGCGAAGGAGCTCGCATAGGAAGATAGAGAGAGAAACACTGTGTAAAAATTTACTTCCCAACTTGAAATATTAGAAAATTTTCCTGTTCCCGAAAGCTAATTTGAAAATTATAATTTGTTGCTGACTAACTTTCCTCTACAGAAATTCAATTTTGTAGTTCTATGTGCAATTTAATATAGTGGAAAATTTTCCACCTAACATCATTATACATAATATCCAAAATTGTCCGGATTATGAAAAGTTTTATCCACTTGTTTCTACATCGTGATGAAAATTTTCCGATCTATGAAAATTCCTTTCACTTGTTTCTACAGAGCAATAAGACTTTCCCATTCACAAAAATTTGTTTTTCTTTTTGCTTCAAAATGATGAAACTTTTCCGACTCATAAAAAGTTCTTCAATTTTTCCGTATAAGACAGAAAATATTTCGATGCATGAAAAATTGTTTAACTTGTTCCTACATAATACTGACAATTTTCATATTCTTCAAACGATCTTTCACTTTTTAACTTTCTGTACATGAATTCAACCAGTTTTATGATTGCTGAGGAATTGTTACTTGATTACTGATATTTTTTTTAGAACGGAAAATTTTCCGGAAAAATATAGCGGAAAATTTTCCACCTCACATCACTAGTAGTTATGTACAATTTGTCAAAGGTAATGTAGTATTAGATATCACTTTTTTTAAGTTAAAACTCAAAATTTAATATTTAATGTGTTTCTTTCTTGATGCTCTTTACATATTCAGCGCCAACCTACCTACATAATAGTGATATTTCTTCTTTGTATGCCATTCTTCAAATGCTTCTGATTTATCTATGTAATAGTAATTACTTCTCCTTTACATTCTTTTAACTTACCTACCTGATACTGATCTTCCCTTCTTCATATGCTTCCGTCTTACCTACATGATAGTGATCTCCTCTTCTTCATATGCTTTTAACTTTGTTATGTGATAGTGATCACTCCTTCTTTTCATGCTTCCAACTTACCAACGTCATAGTGAGCTCCCATTTTTCACATGCTTCCCTTACCTACGTGATAATGATATCTTCTTCTTCACATGCTTCCGACTTAACTACGTGTTTATGATCACTGCTTTACATGCTTCCAATTTACCTACGTGATAGGAATCTCCATTTCTTCGCATGTTTCCCACTTATCTACATGATAGTGATATCCTCTTCTTCATATGCTTTTAACTTTGCTATGTGAAAGTGATCACTCCTTCTTTACATGCTTCCAACGTGATAGTGAGCTCCCCCTTTTTACTTGCTTCCCTTACCTACGTGATAATGATATCATCTTCTTCGCATGCTTCCGATCTAACTACGTGTTAGTGATCACTCCTTTACATGCTTCCAACTTACCTACGTGATAGGAATCTCCATTTCTTTACGTGCTTGCAAGTTACCTACATGATAGTGACCTCTCCTTCTTCACATGCTTTCAACTTACCTACGTGATAATGATTTTTTCTTCTTCACATGTTTCCGACTTAACTAAGTGTTAGTGATCACTCCTTTAAATCCTTTCAACTTACCTACGTGATAGGAATATCTATTTCTTTACATGCTTCCAACTTACCAACGTGATAGTGAGCTTGCCTTTCTCACATGCTCCAACTTACCTACGTGATAATGATATCTTCTTCTTCACATGCTTCCGATTTAACTACGTGTTAGTGATCACTCCTTTATATGCTTCCAACTTACTTATGTGATAGAAATCTCCATCTTTTTACATGCTTCCAAGTTACCTAGTTATAGTGATCTCTCCTTCTTCACATGCTTCTGAGAACACTACGTTCTATTGACTTTTGTACTGTTATGTTTGGAATTGCATAGCTTCCAACTTACTTGACATATTTGGGTGGGATTTCTTTTTATTTTAAAAAGCATGCTTAAAAAGTGAGTTAAGCATACAAAGTGAGATAAGCATACAAGCATACAAGCATACCCTTCTGTTTACATGTTTAAGCGGTGTTTGAAGCTCCCGCTTCACTGACAGATTAAGAAAACAATTGCCACAAATAAATTCCATATTAACTATAGAGAGAAAAAAACTATTTAGTAAGATGTTAAAAACAACGTTCTTTTGGAACGTATACACCAGTAATTCTTACATTTTCCAATTAAATATGCATGGAAAATGGACTGTCTATCTTGTCTCTCCTCTATTCTTTCAGTTCAATTTACCTAGGTAAAGCGGCTAGAACGTTCCTAAGAACGGAATACTCAAGAAAAAAACACCAGAAGTTTGTTCTATGTGTAGATAATATCAATCTTTTTCCCAGCATGTTAATTAGTCAGAACACAAAATGTTATCTAATATCTAGTATCTCCTCTTTAAGGTACAGACTGCTACAACCTGAAACTGCTTCTCCATGACAGTTTATAGCTGTAACGTATGATGCATAGTAAACACAATGTTCTGCAGCAGGACGCCAAGTGTGTGTACTGCATATTGATGCCCAGAGAGATCTCGGGACAATAAGATTAACCAATGCATCTGTGCAAACATCTAATTATCCTTGTAGCATCTATCAACACCTGCCGTCAGCAGCCATAAATCAACACACTTTAATGATTGTGTTCCCTATATTACAATAGCTATAAATAAGGCATCAATCAACCAACATTAGAGACCGGAAATCAATAAACGTTTCTAATAAAGGAGTCTTGAGGTGTATTAAAAGGTGAGTTTAAGAATAAAAAAGCTTATTCGACGTTGCACTTCAACTTACTATTGGGTGTTGGCAAGCACAAAGCCATGTCTTAGAGTGTTTAAGTTAAACGCTTTGCTAAATAAATTTGAAATTAATTTCAAATGCGAGTTTCCCGTTTTGAGGTGAAAACGTCAGTGATTTTTATCCTCTTATCCTCCCACAAGGGCGCCCATCAGGGGGGCAAGGTGGGGCGCTCGCCCCCTCCTAAGAGGAAATCGTACTTGGGAATATCGAAAGCCCAATAGAATTTTTACATTAGCTATAGCAAAATTTGAAACTATATTTGAAACCTCACTTATATTTGCCCCCCTTGGAAACCGCAACATGGGCTCCCTTGTCAGTGTCAGATATCAGAAATGTCAATGTCAAAATTTAAATTTCGTTTTCAAACAAAAAAAAAAAAAAATGATTCAGCCAGTAAAGAACGTTTATCAGCTTACATTACGGTAACTTTGTCCTCAATATTTCAATTAGTTAGATCAAATATATTAGAAGGATTTGTGTTATTAGTATTTCGCTTCCCAAGGCAGGGCCGGCCATTGGGGCTGCAAGGCCTAACTAACAACAATTATTTTTGTTAACCCAAAAATACGAGGAACAGTCAGAAAGTTCCCGGAATTTTGTTGTAACTCTCTATTACCACAATATAAGTACACATTTACCTAGTTTCGGAAATAATTTCGAAAACTCTGGCTCTGCATGGGTTTTCTTCCAACTTTGTGCGATGCAACGAGCTGACAGCCAGAGTCGGTTGAATCTGGATCCACATTCTCGATACCACTTCCGCCACAGTTAACTTGGTGGCTGCTATCCGTTGCAACTCTGTCTAGGGAGTCGAGACTCTTCTCATGCCCGGTCCCCTGACATTCAATAGCACTCACTCATCCCTGAAATCCAAATTCGAACAGAACAACAATTTCCCTCTGTGTTTACTCGGCCGAAAGTTCAACGTAACGCTGTGCTATAAGATAGAGCTGACACACGTGCACGTATCAGGAATGAGTAGAAAGAAGCTTGTCTGTAGTTTCTTTCAATAGTTATAAAAAGTAATTATAAAATGATGTTACATGATGCAATGAAATTTTTCTTATTTGGACGGCTGGTAGTGAATAGGGTTTAACAATAGCCAAGAGGTTGTCGAGCAATGGTTTCAAATAATAAATCCTTTAGAATACTAAGAGATCTGGAATTACTCGTATACCGCAAAACTAGTTTTATTCCGTTCTCCCACCTCAATCCCTTATTTGCTGCACATGTTTCTCACAGTTCTTCCGCCGATCGTAAAACCTTAGTATTAACGTTATTCGCCGCTCAGTTGGAAATTCCCGCTTTAAGTATTATTCAAATGAATGGTCAATTCGATCTCCCATTCTCAATGTTACCTTTTTTAATCTTCAGCAGTGTATTATCACCTTGATATGTATGGACGACATATTTCTGGTCTAAACAATTGAGGGGTCTACAGAGGGAGGAAGCTATGCCACAAATCTTAAAAATTTTAGTTTTTGCCATTTCTAGTCTTCTACTGATATATGCCATGTATCATGTGAGCTACAATCATGTGGCATATCTCTCGCGTTTTCTACAGCAGATATTCTGAGTTTATGAATACGTCCTCAGTAGCAATCTGAATAAGAGAAGGAGCTATGCCCCTTACCGATGGTGTCTGATATGGCAGTGGAGATGATACCAACAGTTAAACAGTAAAATAGTACAGAACTATGCTGCAATATCCGGTACTAGCCTTCATATCACGAAAATAACTGCTGTGAAATTTGATACAACACTAACAAACATACTCTTCTTAAAATAAATAGACATACTCTTTTGACATACCATATCAGTACCGTGCCGTGGGAAGGGGGAGGCGAGCGGGGCGACGGCCCCAGGCGCCGAAGTAAAGAAAGCACAAAATTCGGGAGAAAAAGCCAAGATAGGAAAAAATCATGTCCGCCGTGAAGTTTACAGATCTCATGACAATAATGTCATATACTCGTCCAGAGTTTTCATGGTGTTTACCAAAAACTAACATGCACAGAAATAATGGACAGTGCAGATACTCCAGAAGACGTGCAGTCTTTCTGTAGTTCATATGTAAACCTGTGAACATGATTTACGCCCTGGTAAAAGTATTTAAGTCATGTTAACACTCTTTGATGTACTAATTGATTTTTCCATATAGTTATGATACCATACATTTCATAATGAATGCTATTTACATTGAAATTCATATTTCTCCTTTTGCATAATTTACCTAACAATAAGTTAAGAAGTAAAAAAAAAATGACCCTTTATTATACAAATTATGACGCAACACAATGCTTTAGAAAACTCGATTTATTTCCATTTCTTATCGAACTGGCATAGCTCCCTCTCTCACTAGGCTCTTTAATTATAATTATACTAAGATTTTCGTGGCTTATCGTTTGAGAAATACTTGTATAGCGCACATAACTTTATTTCTTGTTCTTTTGCGTTTAGAGCTATCTCCGTGTTGTCTTGCGGAAATGGATACAAGGATTCGCGTTGATGGGATTTTGAAGAACAAAATGACGGATAGGTACTGTAGCAGGACTTGACAGCTAAGCTAGCCACGTGATAGCTTTTGGCTCCTTGCGTGCTAGCAGGTAACAAGGCGAGACATAAATCCCTTTCTTCCGGTCCGGATTTTCAACCTGCCTTTTCTCACTTAAAATATGTCCTACTTTTATTGTTTCTTTTCGTACAAAATAAATGGCAAAGAAAAAAGACACTAACATGTTTTATACTGAAAAATTAATTTTCAAATTATTACAGTCTGGATAGTGGTAACTTTTTTTTTTTTTTTTAATTCTTGACATTAAATTCAAAATCTCTGGCTAACCAAACTATTATCGCAAGCTCTTCTATCGTAATTTCAATTTCCTAGTTGAATGTTGTTCTTACCTCATGCTGCGGTTTCAAATTAATTAAACTGATCCAAACTACTCGCAACTCTGAGATGAATTATGTCTAGTTTTTTTCTTCTTTTTTTTTACGCTAGTTAACACAATATAACATGTGATAAAATTTAAACATTTGGTCTTTATTATTATTATTATTATTATTATTATTATTATTATTATTATTATTATTATTATTATTATTATTATTATTATTATTATTATTATTATTAATTATCTATAGCGGTGTCTGTGAACAAGGAACTTCAGATCCGAATTGAAAGTTACTATGTTTGTTACTCTTAATCTCTTGAAACACCCGACCGATCTGGATCAAACTTTCAAAATAGATAAAATTCGAACCTGGAATGTTTTCATCATTATGCTTTGACGGCACAATGTAGGGGAGGGGAAGAGATGACATATGTAAAAAAAAAATAAATAAATAAATAAAAGTGACTGTCTTAGTGACTTTATCACGCTTAAACCACCGAACCGATCTTAATCAAATTATTAACATAGATGAGGTTAGGACCTGGAGTGGTTTTTATCATATCCTTTTGACAGTAGAACTTAGGGAATAGGAGGAGGGGAGGGGATATATATATATATATATATATATATATATATATATATATATATATATATATATATATATATATATATATATAACTTAATGGGCCTTATGCAGAGTCGTTCAGACGCGTGATTAGTGTCATACTAAAGAGTTCAACTAACATATGTTTCCTACAGTTTTCAGACCCTAGTATGGCGTTAATCATACGTCAAAACGACTCTGCATAAGGCGGAATAACTCTTGAACCACTCGACCGAACTCGATCAAATTTTCAACATAGATGACGTTCGAGTCTGGAAAGTTATTCTTTTTTAATATTTTCACTTTGATGGTAGAACCTAGGGGAGGGTAAAGGGAGATTCAACATACACGACATTTGAGCTTGGTCTATTTTTTATTATGCCGTGCCCGCAACATGGGGAGGGGAGAGGGATATATAAAAAAAATAACCAAAAATGCCCAATCTCAAAGAGCGCTTTAGTAATAATAAAAACAGAACATATTACTATTTTCCCTTAATTTAACCCAGCGAAATCGAGGTGCGTCTTAGATTCGAGGACGTCTTAAATTCGAATAATTATCGAGAAATTCTTAAGTAAAGATATAATTAATGTGTTATTAAAACTACTTTGCTAGCCACAACTATTTTTAATTTTGTATCATATTCAATTATTCAGACAACAATAGTGACCTGTTCTTGCGCAGGTCGTGCGGGTTTGCTAGTTATTATTATTATTATTATTATTATTATTATTATTATTATTATTATTATTATTATTATTATTATTATTATTATTATTATTCTATAACGAAAAATTCATTGGGCTGAGCAATATGATATTAATGTGGGTAGATGCTCATGCTTAGTTTTCAAGGAAAGCTGTTTTTGCTGTAAAATTAAGAAAAAAAATATGTAGAACGACAATCGCACCACTTAGTAACATAAAACTGATAATGAAGTATATGCGCGTCAAACGTTTTTTTTTTATTATTATAACATAGCTAGACGACAGTATTCACTATATCATCATCATCATCATAGGTACTCTGCCATTATTCCCAGGCCATTTGCTGCAGCTGAAAAGCTTCTATGGTCTTTTGCTAACCTCTTTGTCTTTACGTATCCTCGTCGCCAAAAGTGCCTTTACATCGCTGTGACGGGTATGTGATCGCGCAGTACTGCAAGGAAGGGATGGTTGCATAAGAAATTGTGATTAATTTTTAAGAGTTTTTATTTTGACTAGGGAATTAACATAGGTGAAGGGAGAAAAGACACAGATTTGAAGCATCAGTGCACTGTTATTGAAGCATCAGTGCACGAAAAGATTCGTATTCTCAGTTTTTCTATTTATTGTTTTATATGTTAAGTTAAACACCACAATATGTATCACTGATATCGCAGATCGTATTATTTTTAAAACCGTGTTTGTAACCTATTGTCAAAACATTCATCTCCAGACATGATGTAGAGAGAAGAGAAAGAGATACGACATCTGTAATATATGTATATGTGATTCACTAAGTAACTATAGAAATTAGTTAAAGGACACATAAGAGAGCGAAAAGCAGGTCTGGAGATCTGAACTTTTTAAAAACGTCCTAGATAGGTGAAAATATAGTTAAAAATTGCGAAAGGTATCATGTAAATTACCTTTCTTTTCTAGTATACTTTTTCTTTCACATCCAAACATCTCTATTCAGAATTACGAGATAAAGGTGAGGAGAGAAACATTTCCATTTCAAGAATTATGTCAGGAAAAAAAGCTTTTGACTTAGACTAGTTTCGAACTCGCAACCCTTGAATCCTTAGCTCAGCGCTATACCGATTGAGCTAACAACTTCTGCAGGAAAAGCGTGATTTCTACAACTACCGGTTGCTGAATGGTGTGTATTAACCAAGTTGGCCGAGATAATTGCTTCATATAGCTATTGCAATAATAATAATAATAATAATAATAATAATAATAATAATAATAATAATAATAATAATAATAATAATAATAATAATAATAATAATAATAATAATATAAAGCAGAAGAACAGAATTTAAAAAGTCGCATATGTTAAAAGTTTGACGTGCAGAGTAAGTCGTAATATGAGATTTTATTAATTATATATAATCAATGTAAGCGTGGTTTATTCGTGCATGCTACTCAAACTGCGCAACTCACTACCGTAGTCCCATAAGGGTTGTACGCGCATGGTACCGTAGCCTTGCGTCCTCCAACCGTGAAGAATGTTTTGGTTTGAACCTATGCGTGTCCTAAGAGGAAGGAGGAGATTCAAAGAAAGAAAAGTGGTTTAGAAATTATGCAAACGTAGAATATCTCACGGGGTGAGGTGATATAGAGTTCAGAGTGTCTTTCAGCTACTACTCTATACAAGACGTGCATCTACGACTTAACGTGAAACCCGAACCACACGACTCCTGACGAGAATCGAAACCCGTATCACCTCTAATTCTATTATGGGAGACACAGGAAGATGTAAAAATAATCGAAAATGAACTATATTAATGTTAAATCCATAGCTTTTGAGTACCAAATTTCTCAAAATTAAAACCCCACGTTAAGCGGATTTGCATATCCAGGCTCCTAACTATGAAAACATTTACGATCACTCTAACCCCAATCATTTCACAGATTCAACCTGTTGTATATAAGTTATTAGGACGTAAAATTGAACATAATTTATACGAAAAAGACTTTTATGCATTGCAAGACCTGTAACTGCCAAATATTCACCACAAACTTATAGTCGTATCGACATAAACAAAAAGAAGTGTGGAGCAGGAAACTACTTTACCCAAAAGTCAAAACAGACGCACTGAAGACATAGGAACGGGTCGAGCGGTTTGGGTCATTCTTCTTTCAATTACAAGTTTATGTGTTCAAACCGTGAAGTGTGTATTCGTTTTTTTTTTTCTTTTTTTAAAGTGTGTTCCTATTTTCATGAGAGAACTGAGAACATTTCTTTAAATAAATCTTTGGCAACTACTTTTCTCTCAAATTCCATTAGAAGGGAATATTATATGAATTGCAAATCTAAAATCCACAGCTGAGAACAAAATATTATGTTCAATATTTCATTATTATCCTTTGTAATGAAAAACTAAGTATAAGCATTGACGATTTCAGAAGATTCTCCCCCGGTAATGGTTAATATATGAATGAGAGAAAACTGATAAAACATTATTAGTCCACTTTGAGCATGATCGAAGATAACTTATGGCCACGAAGAGGGAAATTTATGTCGACAGAGTCTCAAATTCTCCCACAAGTCATGCCCTGAAATCATCACTGTTTGAAAGGTTTCCTTAACAAATAGAATATTACATTTATTTCTCGTTCTACGTTTTAAAATGGAAAAATCCTAATTTTAAAGTGAATTATAATACGATAAACATAACGATTTATGGAACTAATGAAGTAAATATTCTTGTGTAAGTTATCAATTTCTAATCAGATTAAAACTCGAATATTCGTTTGCATCGCACTTTAAAGTAAATCCTCTCTATATATAATTCTTACTGGAAAGTATGTTTAACTCCAATTACTTAATCAATATTTTTAATAATATATTTTTATTGTAATACTTTTACTATTCAATGTTGTATACACTACATTTCCCAAAGCAAAACCTCGCAAATGTATAGTGGACTAGTGAATATTATCAAATAAATTATTATTTTGTTTACGTAAATACTTCATCGCCTCATTTGCAACTTCGTACTTTAAATATTATTATTAATAATAATAATAATAATAATAATAATAATAATAATAATAATAATAATAATAATAATAATAATAATAATAATAAAAATAAAATCATAATCATACCTTTATCAGAATTTCAGGCTTAGTCAATAATTGAATTCAACGTGGTCTCTATTCCAAGTTCTATTTAATCGAAACCGCTAAAAATACAGAGAGAAACTTCGAGAAGAGATAAAAGAAAAATGTTACCTTGGTGGGACTGCAACTAACCTTTAAGAGTTCCTTTCAATTTACAGACAAATGTCTTTGGCACTTTGTTTCTTTTCTTTAAGTTAACTGATTCACCGAATGTATCTGAGTAACTTGTCTCGATTTTCTGGTCGGTTATATATGTTTTATAATCATTTCCGTTAATCTTGAACGACAGGAACACGAATACAAAAACATCTAACAGAATTAAAATTCCAAACTCCCCCACCGGGAATCGAACCCGGGACCCCATACACCTAACGCACACGTGCTAGCCACTAGACCAGCGGGGAAAGCTAGTGAAATGCATTTTGTAGTATCTGAAGTTTACACTTATTTCATCCTGCTGTAATAATGTTTACCGTATTCGTTACTTTGAGGAATGATATATGTTATTCATATAGGTTCTCTTACGTATTCGTCCGTAAATATTATATAAATTATCAGAATTATTCATGGTCTTCCATGGAAATTCACTGGCGCATGCACAGTAGACAGGCAGTGTAATTGAAAGGTGAGTTCAACAGATATTATATATTTCGCCGACATTATTTAATAGCTATGTAGAAGAGATAGCAAAAAATGAGTTTTCATAATGAAGATGGAATTTCGGTAGGAGATAGAATGATGAGGTGTATACGGTTTGGGGTTGATATGATAGTTGGTGCAGAATCTACAAAGAAAATTAATAAGATGTAGAAAACTTGAGAAAGGCTTCTGAAGAATATGGAATGGAAATAAATGTTAGAAAGACAAAATCCATAGTGATAGAAACGAAGCGATCGGTGTCAAATATAGAAGTAGGAGCGGGGAAAAAAAAAACAGGTGACTAGTTTTTTATGTCTGAATAGTATTATTAGTGATATGACATGAGAACGTGAAATAAAAGCAAGGATAGAAATGGTGAAATAAGCCTTTAGGATAAAGAAAATACTATTATGTGGGGCCTTAGAGTTGAAAAGAAAAGACTCATAAAATGCTTCGTGTACTGTATTTTACTGTATTTATAGGACAGAAACATTGACATTACGCAGAAATGATGAGAAACAATTGGAGGCTTTCGAAATATGTGCGTGGAGAAGAATGGAGAGAAATAGCTGGGTCGAGAGGAAAACGAATGAGATGGTTGGAAATGGAAGGAGAAAAATATTATTAAGAAGAGGAAGAGAAACTGGTTGGAATATTGGTTAGGAAGGAACTGTATCATGAGGGATGTACTAGCGGGTATGGTGGCAGGAAAGAGATGGAGGGGACGAATTAGACTATATAGAAACATAATTAGGCTATTGGCGATATCAAAACAGAAAAATCGTATGTGAAGATGGAGAGGTTAACAGAAGATTGTGGAGCATAGCAGCTTCTCATTTACGGTAAGTGACCGCTGGTAATGGCGGAATACTTCTGATATAATGATGCTGATTATGCACAGAAGAAACAGAAAGATCCACTTTACTGTCATTGCTAATACGAATCACAATGCAAATTTCTACAAGTTGTCAAAATGCCTAGCTCTAAAGGCTGTAGAGAACTATCTGTTAGTCTGCGAGGAGAAATTATAGTCGAGTAAAGTGGAACAAACTCTCATTCAGATCGCTTGGGTTTTGGGCTGCGACGAGAAAGCAGTGAAGAAATTGATTTAGTGGTATGAAAAATAATAATAATAATAATAATAATAATAATAATAATAATAATAATAATAATAATAATAATAATAATAATAATAATAATAATAATAATATATTTCACAATTCATTTCTGCCAGTAGCTTTCGCTTCCTTACTCCCACTTCATGCTTACTCAGGAGGAAGCTGCGCGTCCCCAGGTTGGGAACCACTACTTTCCAATAAGGAATTCTGATAGCCTGTTAGAAATTTGCATTCTGACTAATATCAGCAAACTGCATTCTTCTGTTTCTACTGCGCATGCACCAGTGAATTTCCATGGACGATCATGAATAATTCTGATAATTTATATAATATTTACAGACGAATACGTAAGAGAACCTACGGTAAACATTATTACAGCAGGATGAAATAGGTGTAAACTTCAGATACTACAAAATGCATTTCGCTTGTTTTCCCCGCTGGTCTAGTGGCTAGCACGTGTGCGTTAGGTGTATAGGGTCCCGGGTTCGATTCCCGGTGGGGGAGTTTGGAATTTTAATTCTGTTAGATGTTTTTGTATTCGTGTTCCTGTCGTTCAAGATTAACAGAAATGATTGTAAAACATATATAACCGAGTAGAAAATAGAGACAAGTTACTCAGATACGTTCGGTGAATAAGTTAACTTAAAGAAAAGAAAAAACTGTCTAAGGCATTTGTTTGTAAATTGTAAAGAACTCCTACAGTCGGCGAGAACTATCTTGGCAGTGACGTCAACGCTCTCAGTTGCAAGGCTACCAACTTACGCTATTCACAAATAGTGCTTAGATGGTACGCTTCGCACGCCACGTCGTAACTACAGTTTAAAATAATGCTGTTAGCGAACTACAGAGAATTTATATAACAATGTATTTGAATAATGCTAGCATATATATGTGCATTGTTACGACAAAGAAAGAAAAAATAAGATTAGATCCTATATTTATGTCGTCAAACGACAATATCTTTCCTTTTAAAAAGCAGTTTTCTATTTCCAATAGATTTTTTTTAAACCTAAATCCCAACATGCGCAGTATTTGTTGTAATGCCCACTCAAAACCTTTGAAGTCAATGCTTTTCTTAAGTTCGCACAATAATTTATTTAATGTGGCGACAATATCTTCAGCATAGAGATTGTGAATTGTTCTACGAACTACTACTTCATCGAAAGAATCTAAATTTTTTGTCTTTTCTGTATATTTGGCCTTGCTTTACAGGGTGCTACGACGGGTTGTCCAGACTTTACTCCTTCTCTTTCACAATTCGCCACACGGATCTCTCACTGACACATGTTGCTCGAGAGGTTTCATGAACACTGTCAGATTTATTATTGTTTGCTGCAAGAAAAGTTGTAAACATTAAAAACAATGTCTCCTGCATCACAATGCAACGGCTTGCCTTTCTTTAAGGTACTATCACCCATTCTTATACACTAAATTTCGAGAACGAGAATAAAACAAAGGATTGACAACTTTCACCAGTCAGCATAGACTGTACAGCCCTACACAAAGAAAACACGCGCTTTTCAGTTCATTTCATTTCGCTTTTGTTTTTTAATTTGTTTGTGTATTTTTCCTGGAATGCTGTTCTTATGTCCTATTGGTAAATGTTATACTTTTCGAAGCTACACTCACTAACCCCCACTCTCTGTTTCCGCGACCAGGAAACACATTCATATATCATCCTCTAACTCAAGAACCGTGATAGGTAAAGACATGGGAGTTTCTTTAAAATAAACTTTGGACTCCCCCTTCTCCTTTTGTCCACAGCATGTTTGTGTCTATCTTCAATAGAACGAAAGTTTGTAGCATGTTGAAATCTGAGTATTATTAGAACAGAATAAACATAAATGGCTATCATTTAAAATTATTTTCTACATACTTAAAATATAAAATTCAAATATAAAATAACCATGTTCTTCATGAAAATTACATAAATATAATAGCAAAAAATGTAGCATTTATGTCTCCTCGAACTCCAGTTATCGTTATACAAAGATGAGAAGTATATTTATCAAAAATGAATCTCCCATTTCGGTTCATTTCCTTTCGCTTTCCTGTTGTAGAGAACGGAACGTGCTTTTAAGTTGGTATTTCTGTTCGCGCATTTTCTCTTTCCTGGGATTGGATGTTAAATTCAACGAAGCGTCTGCTTTAACCAGTGGGATAGCATTTGAACAAGAGCGAAGTCTACGTCACTGCCAGGATAATTCTCGGACACTGTAAAAGTTACTTCCAATCCCACCAAAGGAACATTTTTCTTTTACTTGTTCTCGAAGTTTCTCTCTGTATTCCTATCGGTTTCGATTAAATAGAACTTCGAATAGAGACCACGTTGAATTCATTTATTGACTAAGACTGAAATTCTGATAAAGGTATGGCTATGATTTTATTATTATTATTATTATTATTATTATTATTATTATTATTATTATTATTATTATTATTATTATTATTATTATTATTATTATTATTATTTAAAGTACGAAGTTTCAAATGAGGCGATGCAGTATTTATGTAAACAAAATAATAATTTATTTGATAATATTCACTAGTCCACTATACATTTGCGAGGTTTTGCTTTGGGAAATGTAGTGTATACAACATTGAATAGTAAAAGTATTACAATAAAAATATATTATTAAAAATATTGATTAAGTAATTGGAGTTAAACATACTTTCCAGTAAGAATTATATATAGAGAGGATTTACTTTAAAGTGCGATGCAAACGAATATTCGAGTTTTAATCTGATTAGAAATCGATAACTTACACAAGAATATTTACTTCATTAGTTCCATAAATCGTTATGTTTATCGTATTATAATTCACTTTAAAATTAGGATTTTTCCATTTCAAAACGTAGAACGAGAAATAAATGTAATATTCTATTTGTTAAGGAAACCTTTCAAACAGTGATGATTTCAGGGCATGACTTGTGGGAGAATTTGAGACTCTGTCGACATAAATTTCCCTCTTCGTGGCCATAAGTTATCTTCGATCATGCTCAAAGTGGACTAATAATGTTTTATCAGTTTTCTCTCATTCATATATTGACCATTACCGGGGGAGAATCTTCTGAAATCGTCAATGCTTATACTTAGTTTTTCATTACAAAGGATAATAATGAAATATTGAACATAATATTTTGTTCTCAGCTGTGGATTTTAGATTTGCAATTCATATAATATTCCCTTCTAATGGAATTTGAGAGAAAAGTAGTTGCCAAAGATTTATTTAAAGAAATGTTCTCAGTTCTCTCATGAAAATAGGAACACACTTTAAAAAAAGAAAAAAAAAAACGAATACACACTTCACGGTTTGAACACATAAACTTGTAATTGAAAGAAGAATGACCCAAACCGCTCGACCCGTTCCTATGTCTTCAGTGCGTCTGTTTTGACTTTTGGGTAAAGTAGTTTCCTGCTCCACACTTCTTTTTGTTTATGTCGATACGACTATAAGTTTGTGGTGAATATTTGGCAGTTACAGGTCTTGCAATGCATAAAAGTCTTTTTCGTATAAATTATGTTCAATTTTACGTCCTAATAACTTATATACAACAGGTTGAATCTGTGAAATGATTGGGGTTAGAGTGATCGTAAATGTTTTCATAGTTAGGAGCCTGGATATGCAAATCCGCTTAACGTGGGGATTTAATTTTGAGAAATTTGGTACTCAAAAGCTATGGATTTAACATTAATATAGTTCATTTTCGATTATTTTTACATGTTCCTGTGTCTCCCATGATAGAATTAGAGGTGATACGGGTTTCGATTCTCGTCAGGAGTCGTGTGGTTCGGGTTTCACGTTAAGTCGTAGATGCACGTCTTGTATAGAGTAGTAGCTGAAAGACACTCTGAACTCTATATCACCTCACCTCGTGAGATATTCTACGTTTGCATAATTTCTAAACCACTTTTCTTTCTTTGAATCTCCTCCTTCCTCTTAGGACACGCATAGGTTCAAACCGAAACATTCTTCACGGTTGGAGGACGCAAGGCTACGGTACCATGCGCGTACAACCCTTATGGGACTACGGTAGTGAGTTGCGCAGTTTGAGTAGCATGCACGAATAAACCACGCTTACATTGATTATATATAATTAATAAAATCTCATATTACGACTTACTCTGCACGTCAAACTTTTAACATATGCGACTTTTTAAATTCTGTTCTTCTGCTTTATATTATTATTATTATTATTATTATTATTATTATTATTATTATTATTATTATTATTATTATTATTATTATTATTATTATTATTATTATTATTATTATTGCAATAGCTATATGAAGCAATTATCTCGGCCAACTTGGTTAATACACACCATTCAGCAACCGGTAGTTGTAGAAATCACGCTTTTCCTGCAGAAGTTGTTAGCTCAATCGGTATAACGCTGAGCTAAGGATTCAGGGGTTGCGAGTTCGAAACTAGTCTAAGTCAAAAGATTTTTTTCCTGATATAATTCTTGAAATGGAAATGTTTCTCTCCTCACCTTTATCTCGTAATTCTGAATAGAGATGTTTGGATGTGAAAGAAAAAGTATACTAGAAAAGAAAGGTAATTTACATGATACCTTTCGCAATTTTTAACTATATTTTCACCTATCTAGGACGTTTTTAAAAAGTTCAGATCTCCAGACCTGCTTTTCGCTCTCTTATGTGTCCTTTAACTAATTTCTATAGTTACTTAGTGAATCACATATACATATATTACAGATGTCGTATCTCTTTCTCTTCTCTCTACATCATGTCTGGAGATGAATGTTTTGACAATAGGTTACAAACACGATTTTAAAAATAATACGATCTGCGATATCAGTGATACATATTGTGGTGTTTAACTTAACATATAAAACAATAAATAGAAAAACTGAGAATACGAATCTTTTCGTGCACTGATGCTTCAATAACAGTGCACTGATGCTTCAAATCTGTGTCTTTTCTCCCTTCACCTATGTTAATTCCCTAGTCAAAATAAAAACTCTTAAAAATTAATCACAATTTCTTATGCAACCATCCCTTCCTTGCAGTACTGCGCGATCACATACCCGTCACAGCGATGTAAAGGCACTTTTGGCGACGAGGATACAATTTTTCTGTTTTGATATCGTCCATTAATTGTAATCTCCTTCGCTCCCTCCCTATTTTTCCTTCCACCATACCCTCTAACACGTCCCTCATGATAGAGTTCCTTCTTACCCAATGTTCTTATCTGTTTCTCTTCCTTTTCTTAATAATATCTAACATTGTTCTTTTCTACCCCACCATTTCTAATGTTCTCATCTGTTTCTCTTCCTTTTCTTAATAATATCTAACATTGTTCTTTTCTACCCCACCATTTCTAATATTCTCATTGTTCTTCTCTACCCCACCATTTCTAACACTTTCTCATTCGTTTTCCGCTCGACCGAACTAATTCTTTCCGTTCTCCTGCACACCCACATTTCGAAAGCTTCAGTCGATTTTTTTTTTATGATTTTTACGTAATGTCCATGTTTCTGCCCCATACAGTGCAATACAATTTTTTTCCTCCTAAAGGCTTCTTTGTCATTCTTTTCTTTTATTTCACGTTCACACTTCATATCATCACTAATAATACTACGCAGGTATCGAAAACAAGCCAGCCATCTTTGTATTTTCTCCCCTCCTACTTCTATTTGTGACACCAACCTCTTCGTTCCAATCACCATGGTTTTTGTCTTTGTAACATTTATTTTCATCCCAAGGACTGTAGTACTCTTTACAGTCCTTTAATCAAGTTTCCTAACATCTTATTGATTTTCTCCTCAGATTCCTTAACAAGCGTCGTATCATCTACAAACCGTGTACACCTTATCATTCTACCTTCTACTTAGAATGCCGTCTCCGTTATGTAGGCTCTTTTTCATTATCTCTTCTAGATAGATATTAAATATTGTTGGCGAGAGACTATATATAGTTAATGCGGTGTATAGCTAATGAGATATTACAAAGGTTTCACTAACACCTTCTACTTAATATATAATTTTACCGAAAGTTGAAGCATGTGTCAATCATTGGGAGACTTTGAACTGAACAAACCGTTCATACTTGACGGTAAATTCTCAGCCGTAGTTTTTGAGAAAACCGAGAAAAAATAATTTTTATGGCGCTGAAAAGAGCCATCGTTCGCAGGGCCGGCCCTGGGCAATAGCCCCGTGCGCATCATTTGCCGCCCCCTTTTCTCCAGAAAGAACATATCTTAAAAGCCATGATTTTAAGTAGTCCTGTGCTAACCATCATGAAAAATGAAGGTGATAAAAATCACTCGCACTCAGAAAGGCCTAAATACTACGAATGCAATCTTGTTATATCTTTTTTTTTCTTTAAATAATAAACTATTATGTTAGTGAAAGATAAAGGAAACATACCTGCAGAGGAAAGAAGATAATCCTTTTTATAGAATTCAATACCAAGCTTCAATCTCAGTATATCAGTTTGCAATTTCAGTACAATAAGTTCTGTTACCTTTACTTGTTCATTTTCCTTCTACATATGTTAATTTTTTTTTAAAAAAATCTTGTTTCCACCTTACATGATAAGAAACTTGTTTCTGATAAACCCAAGACTAGTTTTCATATCAAAACTGTGATAACTGACTAAATAGAACAGATGTTCACTACTGTTTGAGAATTGAGTTCTTTTATTTGACAACAATCAAGCGATTCATGCAGGGATTTGTTTGAGCCTTCGCTTTAACATTGTCCATGTCACTTTAAACTAATGCGACCTACACATGATTTATGAATGCAGTATTCAAATAGAAGGTCAGCTTAGTAAATTTAACTACCATCATCATGAAGTCTGTTTCCAACAAGAAATATTTATTTTAAATAATATAGTTATGACAGATTTTTGACACCCCGTGGAAAAGCATGTGTTACACATATGGCAGAGCTGACTCTGATCGTTCATTGTTCCAATAATCTGATTTATTTATGTATTGAATACATAAAATATATTCTCTGAAGTAGCAGATTGTATATTTATTGTTTGTCTCCCGTAGTGATGACACACAATCCTAACAGGACGCATATGTGTTTGTAATAACAGGATGATTTTCATTGCTCACACTTTACTAATTTAGTGATTACTAACAACGTAATTACCTGGAAACTAACTCTCCACTCCTAATATGGCTCAAAGGTTACCCTTTGCAGAAACAAAAGTGAGTCCAGAAGTATTTTAGCATAACTCAGTTCAATCACAGATGTTCGTGTCCATCTCTTAAGTTTTACTTCATATTATTCCCCCACCATCATGTTTATTTTCTTTCTTTCTTCCCCCATCCGCGTCCTTTTGTATCCAAAGATCTCTACGGCTACTGCAAATTGCATAGACAAGTTATTTCAGAAGTGCACAGACAAGTGTAGAATTCCTCCTACCTGAAATCCCTCTTAAATCAACTGGAATGAAACCAGAGATCCTTTGCATTAATTGTTCTAGCAATAAACCACGGTGCATTCTCTATGAGTTAGAATTGCGCCTCAAATTTCAAAGTTCTGAAACTCTTGTTAACACTAAGGAATTTTCCATGTCATAGCTAAAGAAGAATTTACCAGGAAAAGATCTCTCTTAACTAGCAGGCTCAATATTGAACTTAGGAAGAAGTTGGTCAAGTGCTATACATGGGGCATTGGACTGTATAGTTCAGAGACTTGGACATTATGGAAGTTATAAAAGAAATATTTAAAAACTTTCGAAATGTGGTGTTCAAGGAAGATGGAAAAGATAAAATAGACAGAGAGAGCAACAAACGTAGATGTCTTAAAGCGGAAAGGAGAGAAGAGGACACCTCTATCCAGCAACTTTTGTGGGAAGGCCAATTGGATTGGACACATGTTGCGAAGAAATGTTCTTCATACCGCCATAGAAGGAAAGATGGAAGGAAAACGAGGAATAGGAAGAAGAGCACAACTAATCGTTGATTTGAAGCAAGAATTTTAGGAATGATCAAAAATGGATCAAAAGATTGCGATTTTGGCCAAGAATTTTAGGAATGATCAAAAATGGATCAAAAGATTGCGATTTTGGCCAAGAATTTTAGGAATGATCAAAAGTGCGTGAAAAGATTGCGTTCGTGTCCAATAATTAGTTTTTCGATCTGGGGCCACAGAATTTTTGAACGATCCCTAAATCGAGTTTTCGTTTTTTCTACGGAATAAGCACATCATACTGAGTTAAGTGATAGTTTGGGTTTGGTTACACTATATATAGATCTCCAGATAAAAGGTCTACAAGAAAATTCTTGATTGAAATATATATTGGATCTTTTGATAGAAAAATAAAAGAAAACATTGGGAGTTAAAAGAGGAAGGTGAAGATCGAGTAACGTGGAAGAAAAATTTCCAGATCCAAATCTAAAATTGAACAAAAAAAGAGAGAGAACTCATTAATCCCACGCACTGGCCCAAATTCCGGGGGAAATGAGAGAAACAGGTCCCCCCAATCTTCGAACTGTGGGACTGTCCACCCAATAATAAAATTTGATTTTTTTTAGAGGGGAAGAAATGTGATGATTTGTGTCCCATTGCCACAAAGGAAAGTGAGATGAAATTGTTGTTCCCCCAGAATAAGCCTCAATTCTGCCTGCCTCCCAATGTTGAAGACAACTCTGCTTCCCTGATCCTTCACAACATTGTTTTTCAACTTCATAAATATTTCGAAAATCGCTTTTAAAAAAATATTGGAATGATCTTAAATGTCCCCCAATGTTGAAGACAGATTTGCGCTGCTGGTCTCAGGACCTACGAAAGGCAGAATAATTAATAATAATAATTTATTGAGTACCGTATATTACCGAATTCTCCTTGGTTTATTCAAGACTTAAACCTACCTTATTAATAACTCTCAATACGTCTACAAATACCAGATCTTTCAGTAATAAAAGTGTATCTTATGTTACATTACTACACGCTTCAAAAATGATCTCGTGTTAACTAATAGTGCAACCTAACTTTAATCTGTTGACGGTGTATAAGAAATCCTTCAGATTGAGTAACAAGGTAAGCCAGGGGTTGTCTTCAAGAAACTTGAAGGGTTTAATGTCGTTATCTGGTCCACTATTAAACACGAAGACAGGATTTTAGCTTGTTTTTACTAGTTGTCAGTTTGAGATACACCAGCGATTCATAATTTGGTTTATCAAAATACGTCAACTTAAACCCATACAAAGCTTTCGATCGTGTTCTGCGTGTAGACGGCGCTTAAATACCTTGATTCCAATCCAATAAAAATAATCCTCTCATTTTCAGAGTTACTTTTCGTACTAATAGTTGCTCCAAAGCAATAGCGAAAGTGGCGTTGAAGTACCACAACCACCTTATCCCTAGCGCCTTAACCTTTATTTTTCCTCATTCGAAAAAAAAAACACATCTTTAACCCCTGCTTATTTGAGAAACTGGTTTTAAGAGAAAATTGCATCCTTCTTCATAAGTATAGCAAAATAACCGAATCCTTCAATGGAATAGTATAACATTTTATTCACTGAGTATATCGCCTTAACAGTCATTCATGAGGATATTTTGTGAGAAACAAAATTACTTTCATACTTTCTGAGCTGCTATATGATTAAAGAGAGTATCGTGAATGAAATAAACAAATTCGATGTTTTATCGTATTAAAACGTTTAGCCTCAACATATCAAGAAAGCTTATTTTTGAATAGCCGAACTTTTGTGATGTACACTCATGTCCAAAATTATTGTCGCATGTCTCTGGTGCTTGGGGTCCAGGGTTTGATCCCAGCCCCCGCCAAGTGAACTTTGTGGGTGGACAAACTTCGTGTGCGTGGGTTTTCCCGAGGTTCTCCCGTTTCCTCTCACTTTCTTCATTACACCATTTCATTCATTACTGATCATCACCGTCTCTTTTAGCCTAACCGGTATAACCGTGGGACGTAAAACTCAAAGATTTCATTTCATTTTTATTTATTGTCGCATGTCTATAAATATGTTGTTGTAGGAATGTAATTTGATGATGAATTCGCCCGGTATTTTTTTATAATTTTAGTAGGTGTATAATCGGCAAAGACATGTATCTGGCAAATTTCATGTCAAAAGAGCAGTAAATAAGAACAATAAAACGAAATATAAAACTTTCTTGTCCATTTAGCAACATTTTGTTTTACTCATTCTAATTTTCGTATTTATAATTCTTTTCTTATGAAATTTATCAGAAATATACATTTCCCGATTATAGACATAGTATTAGTATTAAAAGTACCCTGCAAAATCATTATCAAATTATATTCTTACAAGAAGACAGTTATAGATATGCGAAAATCATTTTGGTCATGAGTGTGCATGCACGCGTGTACAGCCCATATTGTTCAATATACCCGGACCAAATGTAAAACTTTGGTTTTCTATAAGATTTTCCAACTATTTTTATTTATTTATTTATTTTATTAACTAAATAAATATTTGACATACGAAAGCCGTACAAAAGCCGTTGTGATTGGAACGAAGCCGTCGATGTCAAATACAGAAGTAGAGGGAAGAAAGTAGAACAAGTGACGTTTTCGATATCTGAGGTTTCTGTTAGTGATGATATGAAGTGTGAAGTGAAATAAAGAGCAAGTATAGCAATGGCGAAAGAAACCTTTAGGAGGAAGAAAAATCAATTTTGTGGGACTTTGAATAAAGAGTTGAGAAAAAAGACGAGGTTTGTGTGTGGTATTGTACTGTATAGAGTAAAAACATGATCATTACACAAAAGTGAAAAAGAACGACCGGAAGCTTCCCAAATGTGGATGTGGAAAAGAATGAAGGGAATTAGATGGATCTTCTATGTTTCAACTTTATAGCAACAATAGTAGTGAATAGTCTTGTAATCTAACAAAATCAGCTCTATATGTATACGTTTCAGGCTCTGGAGGATACCTAAAAAATGGTTTTATGATTCAATTCGTCTATTTGTTTATAGGGAACATATTATTTAATGTTCCAAATACAGTTTAAAACAGTGTTTCAAAAACGTTCTTCAGAGAAATATTTCAAATTTCTCAAAACCTACACCAAAATATGAAAATAGTTTACTGATAGGGGAATGAAAATTACAAACGTGATTTTTCGAAAATATTACGTTCATATTTTGTTAATAACCCCGAAGCTTTGCAATTTTAATTTTTCGTATAAAATTTCAGAAAGAATATTTTACTGGTACATGGTGTTTGTTTCTACGATTTTCAGGAAATTGATTCTGATGATATTTCGAGTTCAGATCTCAGTGGACAGAAATAAGTATGGAATGCTACGTTAAGCTGTAATTCCACGTCTCATACCAAGTTTCGGTGTTAAAGGGACAGTTGAATCCAAAACCAACTAAGGATAATAATAGAAATGCTCTTTCTGTTCGGGAGTCGCAAAAGATGATAATCAAGTTTACCTGTAAGCTCAGATTATTACAACAAAAGTAATCTTACTTGCAACGTACAACAATTTTAAATGTTCAGAATTGTCATACCGTGAAACTGAACATTTAAGTACAACAATGAAGAACATGTGTTGTTAGGCGCATAAATGTATGATTTCTTCTGTGTATGGTTTTGAATATGCCCGGCAATTTGTCCGGACATTAAATTTTGACTTCTATCCGTTTGTATGTAATTACATACATACCTGTAAAAACAAACGCGACAGAAGAGCAATATATTGTTTGTGTATTAAAAATTATACACGCGTCGCTACATAGGAGAGTCCTGTGGATGAAATTCCATACACATGGCAATAGCACTGGTGTACATTTAATTATTTGAGAGGTAGAACATATGTGATCAAGCTCTTGTGCTTTGCAATATTGCTGTATATTTAATTTTGACAATGGGGTAATGTCAGTGAATAGATCGCAATGTCATCATATCTAAAGACTTAAGATATTTGTTGTATATTCAAGTTTCGCAAACTGTAGTAATTAGGCGTTACAATGTACACCTTTCATAAATAACCTTGAAGATTAATAACAGTATTTTTTAACTTTCCCTGATTAAGAATTGAGGTAAGGGAAGGCGGTGATGGAGATAATGATTGAAATGATGGAATAAAGGAAGTGGGAGGAAACGGAAGGTCCCTGAGAAAACACACGCACATGGTGATTATCCAGCACAAAGCACCAAAGTAGCAAGAAAGCTTTTGACTAATTGGTGCATGCTTAGATTTGGCTTTCTACACTTGCCATTTCAACGCATGCTTTCATAAATCTACCTTTGTTGTACTTGTAAGCGATACTTTAGATCCTTCGCAGAGAGTCATAGCATCAATTGTCTATTAAATTGCCAAAATTCTTGCGTCAAACTTGAATGGAATACTGAATGCAAGGTTGTGCCCATGTAACTTCGTTACTGGAATCCAACTTGCGGCATGCTTGCACCCTTTCCAATCAAGCCGGATGCAAGATTGCTGACTTGCAATGCAAGCTTACAGCAAGCGGTTTGCAAATTGTCTCTGGTACTACGGTACCCTTGACGCGCGTTGGGATCGAACTAGAGATCTCATGCACCAAAAGTGAGCGTTCTATTACTGAGTTACCGCCTAACCCGGAAATAATAAAACATTACATTTACAGTTAATAAAGAACATGCAATAAATAATGTGCAAAACTATTTTATGGGTAGAAAGCAGGGCGGTTGGAAAATGTCGAAACACGCGGAGCTGTAAATTTCCTGCCAGTAAAACAAAAATAAAAGAAGAAACCATGCCCTTTTTATTTAACTTTTTTTCTTTTGTAATGCAGGAAACAACTAGAACAAAAAAAAATGAAGGTGCACTAAATTACCTCAGAGACTAAACTGACTTGGTATCCTCCCCTCTTGAGCTTGTACAACAACCTTTTCGCAGAACTGCAAACTTCTCCAGAGGCCAGTGATGGTTTTGGAAGCTCTTTGCAGTACTCCCGCCATCTGTAATTAATTATTTAATTACCCGCATTTTCCATTAACATGGCATGCGGCTAGCCACTAGCTACACTTCCATCTCGCTGAGTACAAGAAGGGCTGCTGCGAAAAGGAACTGAGGTGAAAGACGTGTAAGGAGGAGGGGGGAGTAAACGGGGGAGAAAGTGCAAATTATGTAAAGTTGACTAATCCAATTAATAGTCTCTGTCCCATCTCTTCGCCTCCTTATAAATTACTGCCATCTAGTGACGGAGTTTGGAAGCTTTCTTGCCGACGTTCACCTCCCTTAAAATTTCAAAATGTATTGGTGTTACTTATCACTGTCTTGTGCTCATCACGTCTTCTGCAAGTGCTAGACTCCATTTCGGCCAATATTTTCTCCCTTTAATAAATTAATGTTTCAGCGTTGGAAATAGACCATTTTCTTGCCAAACTCTTTTTCTTTATTCTCTCTGCCTGTGGTAGGTATATATTTAGGAAACTAATATATGCATCGCGTCAAGATAGATAACCTAACATATTATATCTGCAAAATATAGTTTTTTTCTAAAAGAAAAAAAGGATAAATATATTACACATTTTCTTGCCTTAAAAGGTTTTCGTGTTTCTTTTTCTTTCTTTTAATAGGAAAGGAAGTACTTACCATTAATGAAAAGCTGCTCTCTTTCGCTTCTGGCGCTGCTAACCCATATTTTGGCCAAAATAGCTTAGTAAAATCCATTAACAAAATTAACCGTACATTCTGTTGGAGTGCTCAAACATCATTCAATATTTGGCTTCTATCCTGTAAAAATAAAAAAAAAAAATAATAAAATAACGCTAAATTGTCGGGTCATTAAATTAAGACTATAGTGTAGATTGAATTATATTGCACTGGTGTCCACATGTAAAACTGCTTTATTCGTAGACTCTTTTATCATATGGTTTCGTTATTAGTAAAAGATCTACCTTCCAACTGAGGGTCTGGGTTCGATCCGCGGTACACGTGCGTTTTATTTGTCGTTTAGTCCTTGCTTCACATCGACACAAGAGCTGTCTCAGCTTCTGTATATTGTAAAGTTCTTCTTGTGCAGATATAAGTAGATCATAGGAAGAGCAAATTAGTCCGGAATCATTTTTCCCATTATCGACTTTTATTACAAAATCCACTATAAACACTATATTACAAATATCACTTTAATGTAAGTTCTCTAATACTGAGTAAAGAGAGGTGACCCAAAACCCGAGCAGTCTAGGGTAGGATCTCCACAAAACTCCAAGCAAGCTAGGTGGAGTGGATTTTAGGATCTTCAATGGTCCACGCAAGGAGATGGGGTTCAAGAGCCACAGAGCTCTGAAGCAAGCTAGGTGACTGAGGTTAAGAGTCCCACCAAATCTCCGATCAAGCTGAGAGGAAAGAGAGGAAGTCTAGAGTTCCGAGCAAACTAGAGGCTTTGAGTTAAGTATCCCCTAGAGCTCCGAAGCAAGTTAAAGGAGGGAGATGATCAGTCGCAGACTGATGTTTGTCACTTAAATCTGGTTACATAGGTGCTCCAGGTGAGATGATGGGGCTGGTGTTCCTTCTTCGTCACATGACCACTGGTGTCGCTAGTGTCTCTGTTGCCTGCAGCTATAATAATCCGTACTAAAACGCACATGGTTGATTGTTTGTCAATATAAGCACATATCGGTTGTTTGTAAACAAAACCATGTTGAATGCTGCAATATAAGCACATGTGGGGATGCTGAAAAGGTGGAGAAAAGTCCAGAATTAACGCGGAGAAACACATTGCTACTGTCGAAGAAAGGGTAGAAATACCAAGTATAGCAAATCAAGGTAGCAAATGAAATATTCCAATGGAGTAAAGCAAGTGAGATTTATTTTATAGTGTGGAACTATTGTAGACTTCTAAACTATGCAAATTCAGTATTAGATTTAGTGCATCTATAACTTCCGGCTGCAATAGACTGATAACATCAAAGACAGAACCTGTTCAACGGACGCTGAATCCAAATCAAAAAGAAATTACTAACAATATCTTATTCCTATTACTCTATTGATATCAATATCGAAACCAGAAGTAGCAGTAAATTTATGCCATTTTCGGTTTTAGAAGAGAGATATGGATGAAGATCTTATTTTTTCTTGAGACGCTGAATCGATTTTAGAAACAAGTTGTCGCCATATCTTAGCATCTTGATATATGCTGAACAACGTAAAATCCAAATGTTGATAATTTCTATCACTTTTGATTTGAATAGAGGTTTAACGATGGAAATAAAACTTATTGTTGGAACGTTGAATAGATACCAAAATATTCCTTCTCGCTATACCTCACTGCAGGTTTCAATTTAGTGTTAAAGCGGTAGATATTATCTGATGTACCAGAAAGTAAAAGAATTAGGAGGGAAAGCTAACAAAAGTATACGCACGTTTGGAATCAAAGATCAACCAGGTCATGTAGTCGTTGGCCATCAAAGAATCCTTAGAATTTGGAGGAATACATGAAAGATCGTATGAGTAGAAGAACCGCCTCAAAGATATTGCAATTGAAGCAGAGGAAGAAATGGATTAAGAAATGATGGAATGCCGGTTAGGCTAAAGGAGACGGTGATGAATGAAATGGTGGAATAAAGAAAGTGGATGGAAACGGGAGAACCCTGGAAAAACCCACGTTTGAAGGAGTTATGGCGACCCCACAAGAACAAAGTTGGTATGTTTGGAATATCACAGCACGCAGTCTGGTGCAGGTTCAACGTGCTTTTAGGTGAAGGTTTCAACATCAGTCTCCTACACACACGTCAATTTCGAAGTGATACCGTGACTTTGACTTTGTGGATATGTCTTCAAATCCATTTCATCAGATATGTTGGAGCGTGTGTGGCGTGGATAGAAATATCGTGTTGATGTCTGCTTCCTCACTCGTGGGACCCACATTCACTTTCTTTGAGGTGTAGTAATATATATATATATATATATATATATATATATATATATATATATATATATATATATATATATATATATATATATATATATATATATATGAGTTTTTTTAAATGTGACTAATTTCTTTTAAATACGATTATGCAAAGTGACATAGTACCACTTTAAAATATGGTAATATTTTTATGGACACAGTGTATTATTTGCAATTGTTCCGCTATTTATTTTTAACTTTATAGACGTGAGATCACATTGCTCCTTGGGTACACTACTAATAATATAGATACATTGTTTCTTCCTCTATGTTGATTCTGGAATTATTATTTTTTAAAAAAATAATATTTTTCTGACCAGAGTATGCTCTTCTTTATTAAAAATAAAGTATTTGGTAACAGTTTCCATAACGTAACGTTATCTTCATCAGACGTGAATATGTATGTTCATATTGGTGTAGGTAATACAGACATCATAATATTAAATTATTGATATACAAGTATTATTGTTGCTTATTATATAATTTTAAATTTATATAATGTACCAATGCGATATTGTTACATTTTTATATATAAACTGAAACATCTACGGTAATACAGCGCATATCTGTTTCTACACTGAGAAAAATGATTGGGTTGAAACGTGACCATGTGGTTTGGTTAAAAAGATTTAAACCAAATTGGGTTTTTTAGGAACGATGGGTGGTCACTTGCAACCCAACTGCATTAACCGTTAAGTCAACAAAATTACTATATGTCACCGTAGAGTATTTTAAACCAACACTTGAGTCATACCTGTTTAACGGAAAGTGTCATGATACGTGAAACATATAGTCTAATCGAAACTGATTTTAAGTGGACTATTAAGTACTACAAAAATTACAACACATATTTGTTATTTACTGTCTATTCAGTCAAAATTATACAGAGTTATATGTTGACAGAACACGATTACAATAGCAACGTTAGCTCCGGTCCAAGCGGAAGGCTGCGGAGGAAGAAAGTAGCGCCAAAAAGAAAAATAATCATTGCATCGAAACCACAATGCATGAATAGCAGTGTTGTAATCATTTTCCCTAATGTTATTCTTATGTCCTAGCATATAAGAATAGCAGATGGCGTCACCGTTACTGTGTAACTATTGTCAGACTGTTCACAAGTTTAAAAAACAATTATTTTGGCCAATTACAGGAAACTTAGAACGTTATTTGTAGCTTTGCACAAATGTCAAATATACTGCGAAAAGCTTTGAAATAACTACTTACTGGCTATGAGAAATGAAAATATTCACAGCCAGTATGAAATTATTTCTGATATACTCGGAAGGCGATATCGTTGGTGTTGAATAAAATTCCAAGTAACACGATAAAGTGGTAATCATTTTATATTGTGTAGTGTTGGGTCACCTATGTAACCAACGCATGGTTTGTTAAATCCCGTAACGGTTAATGTGATATTTACTTTTTTAACCCATTATTTCGTCATTTTTTAACTCAACCATGGTCAATGTTATCTCATTGGTGGGTTATTTACACTCCCCTTCTCCAAGCGACCCCACACTGTGGTCATTTCTTACCCCATGCTTGTTCACTTTTAACTACACGTTTGATCAAACGCATTATCGGGTTAATGGAATTTACATACACTTTGTTGGGTCATATTGTACACCAAGTTGGGTTAAATGTATTAACCGGTTAAGCGATTTTAAACCAATTGGGTCATTGGGTTGGACTCCTATATTTAACTACACGTTGGGTTGAATTTATTTCAACCCAAATTAACTAAACGCTTTGACCCTATTTGGGTCGGAGCAGTTTTAGCCACGTGGTTGGGTTAAAATATGCACCAATAGGGTCAATTTCAACCCAATCATTTTTCTCAGTGTATCCAACATGGTAACGTCTCGTCGGTCCTTGGCACTTTACCTCCTGGAAAGGAACTGGATGACGTGTTTATACTCTGAGAAGAATTGTTATATATATATTAATCCATAGACAATAGTTTCTCTTTGATCTTATAATTATATACTTAAATTGTAATTTATATGAATGCAGAGTAATTATGTCATTTCGGTTAATAATCTTATTATTGTAAGTTTTATTGAGACTTATTGTAACAGCTTGTCACTATACAATATTTAATAAATGTTTTTTAACTGAAACATTATTATAATTTTATATAGATCTTAACATCAGTTGTATATATATATTCATATAATTATTGCAAATCATAAGTAATTATTTTTACTTTAATTTGTTTTCTTAATTTTACATATTAATTATTTGAAAAGTACTTTTAGTTATTCATAATACACTATAAAAATACAGTATATGCACTATATGCAACAATTTCCCATGTAACTTCGTCTATTTTGACTCTGAAACTATTACATAAATAACTAACACTTTTCTGACTAGAATGTATACTTTAGGGCGTAAATGTATGCTATATCTCAAAACAGGACTGGAGAATGTTCTAAATTGTATCCTTAGTAATGAAGCATGGCTACAAGCATCATTACCAGTCAGAAACGGAGGTCTAGGAATCTGTCGCGGCACAGATTTGGCTATCCAATCTTTTCTAGCCTCTTTCCATAGTTCAAGTCGATTGATCGAAATCCTCCTTCAGAGAGAGGATAAAGAAGTCACCAATCCCGATGTGCTGGACTGCATAGCTAAATAGTCAAATCTAGTTTGGTCAGATTCCCCGGCTCCTGAAAGTAGAAATAATCAGACGGTCTGGGACGAGCCCATAGTGAATTACTATTTTGCTTCATTATTGCAGACTTCCAATAACATCGAAGATAAGGCCAGGCTTCTTGCTGTTATGTCCCCGGAAAACGATGCACGGCTTGAAGCTCTATCCACACTTTCTCTCGGCCTACACTTAGACGACGAAAGCTTCCGAGTATCCGTCGCCCTTCATCTAGGAGCAAATATGTGCGAGTCACACCATTGCACAGTGGTCCAGAAACCCTGAAAATGTGGCCAAAATAGGAAGATGTGGTTCCATGTCCATGAAACTTGACAGATAAAGGTTTGCGAGGTCGCTGAGTACGATTCTGATATCCAAATTAAAAACTTCAAAATGGCGGATCCAATATGGCGGACAGAAAAAATCAAGCCATGGAGCTGAAATTGGGTAAATAAAGGTTTTTGGGGTCGCTGAATACGAATCTGATATCCAAATGAAAAAAATGCAAAATTTCGGATCCAATATGGCGGATGCAATATGGCGGATTGTGGAAACAAATAAGACATATAGTCACCAAATGTGTATAATAGCATGCAATATATATATATATATATATATATATATATATATATATATATATATATATATATATATATATATATATATAAAGTAAACAAATATGTATTTTCTAACTGAAATATGTACCACGTTGGTTGCAAAATGTGCACACTCCTCAGTCCGTGTTGCATTGTATAGTACATACAAAACAAGTATTTTGTTCAGAACCAACGTGGCAGATAGGCAGTTAATAGTCTTTAACACAGTTATTCGGACTGATCATCAGAAGGCTGTGCGTGCGGAGCCTCTATATCTTTCAAAAGCATGAGTACAGCTGGAGACAGTTGATTTTTCCTATGCTTCTGTGCCATGGGTTCACGAAGCGTCGAGATTTTGGGATCACTTGTGACCAGGAGTCGCAGGAATATATCTCGCAACGTGTCCCCTCGTGCGCACTTACGAGAATGATGTTCCTTGTACTGTTTGATATGCTTGTTTCGGGCCTCCTGGGCCTCTTCGGACATCTTCCCAATCGGTAATATGCAATGACTGATAATTGCGGATCCATGAACAAGAACTTTATGCACTGAAGCGGGCATGTAGAACCACGAATAGTGTTGAAGGTACAGTTCCAGTATATCATTTGACCAAGCTTCAAATTTACGTGGATCTATCTCCAGCCCACAAGATAAGGCGTGAAGCAACACAGCACACTTCTCGATAAGATCCCGGTTCGATGAATGCAACCTTATCGGGATATTGAAAGAAACGACGGGCAATGTTTCCGTCATTTGAAGTAGCGCTTCCGCCTTGCCATGGATCATCGATGATCCGCTCTAGCTGGGCCTTCATGGCCTTTTGGATGTAGGCTTGCTTCTTCCTCATGATCAGTCTGTGTTCTTTACGAATTTGCCATCTTCGAAGATCCAAGCGGTATGCAACATGAAGCAGCCACTCCATAAAACGGATCCATGTATGAAGAGGAGACAGTCCGAAGCCAAGATTGTCAGGTTTTACTGGTTTAGGGCCCTTTGTCAATGTGTTCATCTCCTTTGGCGTTGCGCCACACACATAGCAGGTCTGTGCTGATTTTGTGTGCGTAATCGCGTTACAGACTTTGCCGTCAACCATTGTGAAATGCAGGCTGTGTGTGACCTCAAATACCTTTCCTGCGATGGTGATTTGGCTAGGCGTCAGTTCTTGTATTTGTCCCTGCATACATTAAAATTCTTGTCGTATCAGTTCAGTTGTTTCCTTCTTAAACTGCAACCTTATGGGCCGGCAGAATCTCGGGGATGATGGCCGCTGATTCTGCAACACTACGACTCGTAATCACTTCCTTTCATAGAACAGTTGAATTGGTACAATTGACGTGAACACAATGTCAGTGCCTGTAAAGCCCTCCTCTTGTGCAACTTGTTTGTATTCAGCGTGTCCAGTAGTACCATCGCATCCCCATTTGGTGATGAGCTGAAGTGACATACTATATTTCGCTGGAATTCTTTCTAGCACAGGCTCCTCTGTTTGTACAATTCGTGCAGCTGTGCGGTCCTGCGTCCTGCTGTGGCTCGTAAAACGTGGACAAGTTTTCGTCTTGATATGTGATACGCCATGTCAGAAACGAAAAGAAAATGCCCATTCAGCATTAATGACCTACACTGTTCGTCACATTACGATTATCATAATTACTGATACTGTAAGTCATAACTCTGTTACACACAACACACTGTTGTTGTATTGCTGAGGTCTGTCATTGTGATTTGTATGGCAATGTATGTGCTGACATCGCATATAGTCTTCTATTTACTCCTTCATGCACAATTTCTCGTCATTAGGGTTTCAATTTCCAATCGTTTCAATTGTACATGCTTTTAGTTAGTTTAAATAGCTTTTATGCCACAACTATTTTATTACAAACACAATGAGAGCATTATTTGCAAAGTAGAACACACATTCGACGTATACTCTGTTATGAAATGTCGTTGGATTCATTTGTCTACGCAATACCTTACTCCAGCTTTCTTTGCAAACCTTTAGTCTATCAACACTGAATATCTACAGATGGCAATACTGAAGGTGCTTTTTCCATCTCCTTTGTGTCGACTAACATTATCTATGGTCATGGTACGTTACTGTTCATTATCTCTATTCGTTTATGAGACAATAGCAAACGAATGAATATCAAACCTTTGCCTTCCAGAGGGTCCGGCCGCCCCTTACTTTCATTTATTTTCATTACTTCAACTACAAACTGACCCTGTTAGCATGTTTCTGGTTTCGGATTTACACTTCTCATGACATAATGCTTTAGAACAACATATTTCCATATATACGACAGTTTACCCTTGTTGTTCAGTCCCTTCATAAATTTTTGTTTACTATCAGCTTCCCACAAACATCCCTCGATTTTACACAACCGAGCAAAATGGAACAAAGTTTGTTTGTAGTGTCTAACTCCGAGGATATTGGGCTCATATGTACGAGAAACATCTGAGTTTCACTTGGCTTCACTCAAAAGAAAAGTCTAGAAACACAAAAATACACGTATACTTTTGTTTCCTTTGCTACGCTTACCTTTAACGCTCATTCCAACGGGACACTGCAATCACATCACACATCTACGCACACCAACAACAAGTATAAGCTTTGCATATATAATATATCCTGACCCCCTTGTTCAGTTGACGAAGGACATACATAACACAACACTGGTAACTTTGTTGTCTGTAGCTGATACGCAACTGCTGTTTTGTGCACAGGCAACCTCTTACATTGGACGCGAGTCACAGACTGCGGGAGGCTATTATTTGAAACACCCATGTCGATATGACTGCCCAAGGTCAATGCCTATCCAGCACTACTACTAGTTCCGAGATTTGCGTCATGTAATTTTGGCCAGGTTTTGAGGGTCTCTGGACCACTGTGCATTGTCCAAGTTCAAGCCCGCTCGTACATAAAAGAGATTTATACTGTCCATCATGCAAAAGGAGTGCCGGCAGACATTCACGCCATTCGAAAATGTGAATGACATCATTTTGGAGCCGTAACAACCGCAGGGGTGCCAGCAGTGAGAGAACCAATTGGTTACGGCCGTTCCGACGGAAAAAGGCCGGGTAGTATGACATTAGTGCCATGAAAACAAGAAAAGGCGTTGATTTGAGATTTCACTTGGTCAGATACTTATGCCCCCTCCAATCTTCAATTTTCATCAACAAATGCAGGACTTATCGCTGCACGAAGAGCAAAAGAAAAGAGAAATAAATATATTAATATCCTAAATAAGTAATAATATGTAGCAATAGCAATTGAATCTAGTGGTCCCTGGGATTAAGAAGGAGCTAAATTTATTAACGAAATAGGCAAACCTATACCTAGTAAATCAGGAGACATTCGGGCTAAATATTTTCTAATTCAACGCATTAGTACGGCCATTCAACGAGGGAACGTAGCCGCTATTATGGGTAAGTTATAGAGATGCAAAAAAGCCGGCTTTTTTGAATCGATAGTTTTTTTCACATAAAAAGCTGGCTTTTTTGGAAAAAAACGAGAATTTTGGAAATTTTGGCTTTTTTCATTTTCATGATTGTTCTATCCAAATAGCTTTCTTATAGTATATTCTATAGTTAGATAAGATTTCCACGACCTGAATGCCATATTTAGCTCTGTAATTCACCATCAAGATGGATGGAGCACATGTTTTACTACAAATTAAAGCTAACATGAAGAATGTAGTATTTGAGGGCAATTTTACAGGTTATTTAACTTTATTTTAACTTTTGAGTTATCGACATTTTTTTCCTTCTCTAGATCATTTTAGTTTGTCATCCGTGTTTCATTTCTAAGAGCTTAGTACTCCAGCTTCTAGCACGAAAGTTAAACTTACGTTTTTCTATATATCCGTCAAAGCATACGTTTTTCAATATGTCCGTCAAACCGTATTTCCACATTTCTGTTATACTGTAGTTGTGCAATGATTTAGCAGTAATTTTCCAGATACAACCTTGAATACCAATTTATACAAATAATCAATAGCGGATTTAGAAAAGTACTTTGGGAGGGGTTTCTCTGATTGTTTCGTTTTCTAAAAAGTCATAATTTTATTTGGGAGCAGCTTGAAGTTTATGAGTACAGGCATAACTAATATTTCGTTTCGTTTATATGTTTAGCAATAATCTTCCGGATACAACCTTGAAGATCATTTTATACGGAGAATCAGTCGCGAATTTAAAAAAGTGTTTTGGGAGGGGTTTTCTTACTACTAATGTTTAGTTTTTCTAAACATTCGTAATTTTTATTTGACGGGAGCTTAAAGTTTATGAGTAAAGGCATAACTAATAGATATTTCGTTCGTTTTAGACATTCCACAACTTTGGAGAACAGGCTTCAGTCCGAAAGACCGATCCTCTAACCTTCGCAAAACCGTCACTGCTGGTAATTAGTAATAATAACGATTTAAAAACAATAAGAAAGGAAGTCGGCCAACTCCTACACTCCTAGTCGGCCAGTACACGCACTATTTCTACATTCTCAGATGGAATGAAGGAAGGCTTTGTCAGAATGGTCGAATGCTGGGTTGAATCCCGGACTTCCCGATAGAAGCGCAAAAGCCAACCACTCAGTTGTATTTAGCTTAACTTAAATATATTCCGTAGTCTTTTTTTTTTCGTAATGATATGTTGAATCCCTCTTGTTAAAAATTCAGAAACATTGAGGACTGGGTAAACCGTGATGGTGGTCAAGGGCGCCCATGTTGTGGTTTCCAAGGAGGGGCAAGTATAAGCGACGTTTCAAAAATAGTTTCAAATTTTGCTGTAACTAATGTAAAAATCCTATTGGATTTTCAATATTCTGAAGTACATTTTCCTCTAGGGGGGGCAAGCGCCCCCTTAACCCCCCTGATGGGCGCCCTTGATGGTGGTTATAAAAAACTTGACTGTAGAATCTCAAGAATATACAGAACCATGTGCAGCCTTTAATTGTATCATACAAATCTAAGTATTTCTCTTATGTTTTATTTTAATTTTATTTTGTTTCAAAAAGAGGGTATGGAATATTTTGAAGTAAAAATACTACATACAATTTTGCTAGTTATTTGTGTATTTTTTGAAAGAAGTTTTTACTCTTAGGGTCGGCTCGTTTACACCAGCTGTTTTTTTTAAATAACTGGTTTAAACTAAAAAAAATTAAAAGAACAAAAATGCGAATCGTGTGAACTTCATGGTGACGTTTCACATGTCAAACCATCTGCATTAGTCTTATTTCCTTTTCACCTTTTAATCAAGGTGTCCCATGTTCAATTCTCGGTCGAACCACAACCCTTTTTTCAGTGTAAACCAAGTTCTCTTTCGGATGTCACTTTAAGCGAAAGTCTTCTCCTTGATAACCTCGGTATTACGTAAGGATGTTAAGCCTAAACATACAAAACGAAACCAAATTATATATTTCTGCATGCCTGTTGTTTTATAAAGAAGCGAAGGTTGCTTAAATATATTGATTAAAATTGGTAAAATTTATCGATTGCCTACTTAGCTTCCAACATTAGCTTGGATTGGACTTTTAATGATACCTACATACTAAATTTGTAATTTAATACCTCAGTTTTAGAAAAATAAACACACTGCTGAACAAGACTGCACTTATTTAATATAAAAACACATTTACACGTGACGTTTCGATCTTCAATCCAAGATCCTTATCAGACGTACACTCACGTCTGATGAGGATCTTGGATAGAAGATCGAAACGTCACGTGTAAATGTGTTATTATATTAAATAAGTGCAGTCTTGTTCAGCAGTGTGTTTATTTTTCTGATTTTATTCGTAAGACGTTGACTATGATTGTGTGTCACTCAGTTTTAGCGTACTGATTATAATACGTTGACCTTTAAATTTTACATGCAAATTAAATTTTACAGGATTTTCCTGTTATTGTTTTACATTTAAAAGAATGATGGAATTTTCCCGATGGCTAGGGCGGGAGTTTCTCAATTTAAGAAATTTACTGACCGGACTTCTTTAAGCTTATGGGACCTCTTCCAGCATAACCCCGTTGTTGAATAATAACACCAAAGCGAAACAAACTTATTTCTGTGAATATGTAATATAAATACATAAAGCAAAATATCTAAATCAAAAAACCTGGTTTAAACCCCAAAAAGCCTGGTTTAAACTGCCCCCCAAAACGGGTTTTTGGCATTTTCAGAAACAACCATGGTTCTTGCCAGCTCTGCTTACTTTTGTATATAGGAGGTTAAAATGTGTTTATTATATACATTGGTTAATCCTTTGGAATTCATGATGTAAAAATGTTGAAGTAAAATTGTTTAAAATATCTTTTCGAAATTCATGGTTTACTTTCGAGGTTTTATATTATTATCGGCATCAACCACTAATTAAATGACTTTCTGTGTTATAGAGAAGCGAAACAAAGTCTGCTTTATCGATTTAAAGCAGAATTTTGAAAAAAGCCCGAAATTTCCCAAGCAAAAAAGCAAAGCAGAAAAAAAAACGAGTTTTTTTTTTCAAAAAAGCCGGGTTTTTTTTCGAGCCCTTGCATCTCTAGTAAGTTACTCACCGGTAAAGAACTAGAAGGTATTTTTTTTTCATAATTTCTGACGGCGAATTTATGTTTTCTTATGATGCCAACTAGGATCTAATACAATATTGATTTTGAATTAGTTATTGGTGTGTTTCCAGAATATAAATGTATAACTGTTAAGATAGGTAGATAAAGATTATGGATAATGTTGTAAATTTCTCATGAAATACTCAGTGCTCAAAGATTCATGTTTGACACAACTTCCTGTGTTCCTGTATACAGCTATTGTATATAAACAAATGACAATAATAAATTTTGAATTAAAAAAAAAGTTTCACAAAAAAATTAACATATTGTACAGTCATGTCCAAAATGATTGTCGCATATCTATAATAGTCTTTTTGTAAGAATATAATTTGATAATGATTTTGTAGGGTACTTTTAATACTGATACCATGTGTATAATCGGGAAATGTATATTTGCGGTAATTTTCATAGGAAAAGAATTATAAATACGAAAATTAGAATGAATAAAACAAAGTGTTGCTAAATAGACAAGAAAGCTTTATATTCGTTTTATTGTTCTTATTTACTGCTCTTTTGACATGAAATTTTCCACATACATGTCTTTCCCGATTATACACATACTAACATTATAAGAAATACCAGACGAATTCGTTATCAAATTATATTCATACAACAACACATTTATTATTGTTTTAATAAAAAAATAAACAATAAAAAATTTAAAATTATTATATTTGTATATTTTTATAATATTTTCTTATAAAAGTTTTATTAAAAAACAAAAATAACAATATAATTTAATTGTAAAAAAATACGTTTTATAACATTATTATAAAAAAATTAATATATAAACAAATTTTTGTGGTATTAAAATATATTAAATAAAATATTTTTAAAATAGTAATATTAAAATATATTAAATAAAATATTTTTAAAATAATTATTTAAAAAATAAAAATATAAAAAAATTAACATAAACAAATATCTTTTAATTTAAAATAGTTTTTTGTAATAATATAAAAACTGGCGTTTTAAAACAATAATCATCTTTTAACTTACACCCACTAATAATATAATTTAATATATTTAATTTGCATCGTTCGGTAACTATAGGCTAAGCTCCAAAACATCCAGGATGAACCAAACAGGGCTGACAGTCGTAAAGGGACGCCTAAATTTGTAAATATGTACTATACTAATAAACTTTACATAACATATTATTATTAAAAAAAATACATAACATTTAAACACACACGAGAGAACCAAGGGTATTTTCTCAATACAACTCCAACCACTATACTTTCTAATATCTTATATCATAATTTTATAATATTTACTTCTATATTATTATTATCTAAAATAACAATTTTAATAAATATTTTTTAAAAAACTATCCTTTTATTTTAAAACAAATTAACATTTTAATTAACATCATTTTTACTTAACGTAACAATTTTATTTATATTTTATATGCGACAATAATTCTGGACATGAGTGTACATATGAAATCTTAACTTTGTAAAACATATTTGTGAATATTGAACATTCAGTGGATTACACACGTTCAAATATAATAAGTAATAAATATAAATTTAAAATTATATAATAAAAGTAATAATTGTATATGAAGAATTTAATATTATGATGTCTCTATCACCTACATAAATATAACCATACATATTAACGTTTGAGGAAGATAACGTTACGTTATGGAAACTGTTACGAAATACTTTATTTTTAATAAAGAAGTGCATATTCTGTAGGGGTCTGCATGGGCTCGGGTTGAGCCCACGGACCGGACTCCTGCCCACAAAGCATATATCACTTTGAGCCCCGGCCGTAAATTATTTCGGGCCTAACTTTGTAAATATACAATACCACGATATTTATTGGACCCTTCTATGTGGAGAACTTTTAAACCACAACTGAATTTAAACCTCTAATTCCTGTAAATAAAACTACAGTTTTGCGTTAATTATTAAGTTTCTGTAATTCATGCTTATTTCGGGCTCATTTGATTATCACATGAGCTTGGGCTGGGCTCGGGCCTAAATGCTAAAGCATATTTCGGACTCGGTCGGGCCCAAGCTAAAAATTCCGGTCCATGCACAACTCTAATACTCTGGTCAGAAGAATATTAATACATTGTTTGTTTATCTTTCATTTTTTTGTTTGTTTTTCCCCGTAAATTGATGTTTCAAAAATGTTTACTTATATAATACTTTGATAACTCTTGGATCAATAAAATTTTATTTCCTGCATATTTAAATAGGTGAGTGTGTACTATTATTATGTTATATCTATCTTTAATTAAAATATCAACCTCCACAGTGAATTTTCGTCACTTGTTCAATGGTGTAGTAAAAATGAAATATACCCTTTTTTGAGTAATTTCCTTTACATGTTACCCTGGAAAGCTTGTGACACACAAATTTGTAAGCATTTATCACACACGATTTGCCAATACACATTCGAAATGGAAAACGAGGACGAAAAAGGGTGTTTCAAATGAAAAAAAAAGTAAAAGTTAAAAAAAACACTTTTTGGTTAGGATGGGAGGAGGAGAAAAAACTGTGTTAGTACATGCTGTTCACACCTGTTTCGTGAGTGATCTAGGCAATTGGAGTGTAATGTGTAAATGACGTTATGATGGGTAATGCGTGGTGTCAGAGCGGATACAGGTGCATATGTTGTCGGAGCTGTCGGACATTTATTGATGGGACAAATATCAATTCGTACGTCCAAACGCTACATAGCCATACATACACCACGACACTTCCTGTTTTCTGTCACACATAACAGCGTTTCCGAGAGAGGTAAGGTTTGGAGAGAAACGGATTTTGAACAGAATAAAACAACTACTATAGTTTAAAATTACACGTAAGCGTTTTACTCTGTATATTTGTGCATTTTGGGGCAGGGGGTATTTTGGTCGAAATGTAAATATGATTTAAATTAACATGTCTATTGAAACATTTATGAATTTGGTAACGTGGCGTAAGACAATGTGTAGATTAAAATATTTATGAAATAAAATATTTTACTTTAACGTACGATGATTATGTCCTTCAGCCTAAGCGAGACAATGACTTAAAGCGAGTTAATAATGATGGAACAATTGTGGAGTGAGAAAGTGGGAGGAAACGGAAGTACATCCACGGACACGATGTTGTTCAGTAGAAACTTACCTGGGGGCTAGATGGCTCAGTGGTAAATCGCTTGCCTTTGCTGCTATGGTTCCTGGTTTGATTCCTGGTCAAGAAAGTTTGTGGTGGACAACATCGTGTCTGTGGGTTTTCTCTGGTTAACTCCCAATATCCTCCCACATGCTCATTCCACTAATTATTCCACCATCATTCGCTTGCCTTAATCATCGTCTCCCTTAGTCTAAAGGACATAGCAGTGGGACGTTAAAGATTTCATTTCACAAACTTACTAAGCCGGAGACTGAACCAGAGACCTCATGTAACAAAGTAAACGCTCTAACATTAAGCCTCCGTGCCTCCGTGCCCCCTTGTGGAAGATATATTTAAGGAAAGTATGTGTATTAGTGTTACGAGTAGTCAAATAACAATAAATGTAAAATATGCTACTTAATAGCGTATAATATTCAGATAGAAATTGGCAACGAACTACATATCTTTTAGCGCATTTAAAATTCGTAGTTTTCGATTTTCTCGAAAACTACGCATAAGGATTCCATTTGAATTATGTGATTTTCTTCACCTCGATGTGGTATATGGATTAATTTATGTCTTATCTTAGGACAATGTTAGAGTTAACAAAAATTCAAGATTAACGGTTCTGAGTTCGATTACCGTTGGGGACACTCGGTCAAAAATGTGCAAAAGCTTTTTCAAGCTAGCCATCCTGAGTGAGGTTTTGTTAGGTAGTGTAAATACTTGAGCAAAGGTATTATTTTAATTAGCTTTCCAAATCTACTACTAGTTTCTAATTACAAATATATAAATGTCGATATAACTTTCCTTTTACTGTCAACCTTTAATTGACTTACACCGCTATAACAATTCACTCGTCTACCACTCAATACATTCAATTAAACAGGAATCTTCCTGTATCCCAAAAACTATTTCAATGCGGTAAGTCTCCCTTATCGTTACCACAAACATCAATTATCAATTGCCACTCTTGACTCATTAAAATAAACAACATTATCTTCAACCACTTATGGCTCCAATAGAACATATAAACAACTTCAGCCAGTGCTGAAATCATTTCCGACATCAACACAAATACACATGGTAATTCATTTATAGTGTATTACATGGTAATTCATTTGTTCTCACCTCCTTTTCTGATTTAATCCTACAAAACACCTTGTCCGACAGTTTTATATAATGCCCAAGCTTAACTCGCAAAATCCTAACAAGGTTTTCGTGAGTTTTCCTCATGCACAACAGGCAAATGCTGAGGTGGTACTTAACTTACATGTTCCAGGACGCTTCTTTCCTTCCATTTCCATGGATAGTGTGATCGCCGAGGGATGTAATCTCTCATACGTGATGGGCTAACATAGCCATAGATGCAGAAAGCCCAGAAATCTAATTCCTTCTTGTAGTTAAACAAATGCTGTGTTAATGTTTAAAGAACTGGTCATAATTTTTGGGCTCTATTTCAATAATTAAACCTCATATTGTTCACAACTCTTTCTATATTAACCGCAAGGAACTATGAAGCTTGACTTAGATCCAGCAATTTCAGCACCCAACAGAACGCGAGGGTGTATGCCAGTCATCAACACGTCCATTTAGACAGCCCCCCCCCACCTTTTCAGATTCAATCAGAAATGGTCTCAAAGGTTTGTACATCGTTTGTACAGAAATGTGCAGGCGAAATTTTCGTTTGTACACAATTACGGGCGCCGCCAGAACGAAAACAAAGTGGGGGGGCTGTCTAAATGGTAGCCCCCACCTTTGCAGATTCAATCGGAAATGGTCTCAATCGTTTGTACATCGTTTGTACAGAAATGTACAGGCGAAATTTTCGTTTGTACACAATTAGGGGTGCCGCCAGAACGAAAACAAAGTGGGGGGCTGTCTAAATGGTAGCCCCCGACCTTTTCAGATTCAAGCGAAAATGGTCTCAATCGTTTGTACATCGTTTGTACAGAAATGTGCAGGCGAAATTTTCGTTTGTACACAATTAGGGGCGCCGACAGAACGAAAACAAAGTGGGGGGCTGTCTACATGGTAGCCCCCCACCTTTTCAGATTCAATCGGAGATTGTCTCAATCGTTTGAACATCGTTTGTAGAAAAATGTACAGGCGAAATTTTCGTTTGTACACAATTAGGGGCGCCGCCAGAATGAAAACAAAGTGGAGGGGGCTGTCTAAATGGTAGCCCTCCACCTTTTCAGATTCAATCGGAGATTGTCTCAATCGTTTGAACATCGTTTGTACAGAAATGTGCAGGCGAAATTTTCGTTTGTACACAATTAGGGGCGCCGCCAGAAGAAAAACAAAGTGGGGGCTGTCTAAATGGTAGCTCCCCACCTTTTCAGATTCAATCGGAGATTGTCTCAATCGTTTGAACATCGTTTGTACAGAAATGTGCAGGCGAAATTTTCGTTTGTACACAATTAGGGGCGCCGCCAGAACGAAAAAAAAGTAGGTGGCTGTCTAAATGGTAGCTCCCCCCCCACCTTTTCAGATTCAATCGGAGATTGTCTCAATCGTTTGAACATCGTTTGTACAGAAATGTGCAGGCAAAATTTTCGTTTGTACACAATTAGAGTCGCCGCCAGAACGAAAAAAAAAGTAGGTGGCTGTCTAAATGGTAGCCCCCCACCTTTTCAGATTCAATCGGAGATTGTCTCAATCGTTTGAACATCGTTTGTACAAAAATGTACAGGCGAAATTTTCGTTTGTACACAATTAGGGGCGCCGCCAGAATGAAAACAAAGTGGAGGGGGCTGTCTAAATGGTAGCCCCCACCTTTTCAGATTCAATCGGAGATTGTCTCAATCGTTTGAACATCGTTTGTACAAAAATGTACAGGCGAAATTTTCGTTTGTACACAATTAGGGGCGCCGCCAGAATGAAAACAAAGTGGGGGGCTGTCTAAATGGTAGCCCCCCCACCTTTTCAGATTCAATCGGAGATTGTCTCAATCGTTTGAACATCGTTTGTACAAAAATGTACAGGCGAAATTTTCGTTTGTACACAATTAGGGGCGCCGCCAGAATGAAAACAAAGTGGAGGGGGCTGTCTAAATGGTAGCCCCCCACCTTTTCAGATTCAATCGGAGATTGTCTCAATCGTTTGAACATCGTTTGTACAAAAATGTACAGGCAAAATTTTCGTTTGTACACAACTAGGGGCGCCGCCAGAATGAAAACAAAGTGGAGGGGGCTGTCTATATGGTAGCCCCCACCTTTTCAGATTCAATCGGAGATTGTCTCAATCGTTTGAACATCGTTTGTACAAAAATGTACAGGCAAAATTTTCGTTTGTACACAATTAGGGGCGCCGCCAGAATGAAAACAGAGTGGGGGGCTGTCTAAATGGTAGCCCCCCACCTTTTCAGATTCAATCGGAGATTGTCTCAATCGTTTGAACATCGTTTGTACAAAAATGTACAGGCGAAATTTTCGTTTGTACACAATTAGGGGCGCCGCCAGAATGAAAACAAAGTGGAGGGGGCTGTCTAAATGGTAGCCCCCCACCTTTTCAGATTCAATCGGAGATTGTCTCAATCGTTTGAACATCGTTTGTACAAAAATGTACAGGCGAAATTTTTGTTTGTACACAATTAGGGGCGCCGCCAGAATGAAAACAAAGTGGAGGGGGCTGTCTAAATGGTAGCCCCCCACCTTTTCAGATTCAATCGGAGATTGTCTCAATCGTTTGAACATCGTTTGTACAAAAATGTACAGGCGAAATTTTCGTTTGTACACAATTAGGGGCGCCGCCAGAAGGAAAACAAAGTGGCGGGCTGTCTAAATGGTAGCTCCCCACCTTTTCAGATTCAATCGGAGATTGTCTCAATCGTTTGAACATCGTTTGTACAGAAATGTACAGGCGAAATTTTCGTTTGTACACAATTAGGGGCGCCGCCAGAAGGAAAACAAAGTAGGTGGCTGTCTAAATGGTAGCTCCCCACCTTTTCAGATTCAATCGGAAATGGTCTCAATCGTTTGTACATCGTTTGTACAGAAATGTGCAGGCTAAATTTTCGTTTTACACAATTAGGGGCGCCGCCAGAACGAAAAAAAAAGTAGGTGGCTGTCTAAATGGTAGCCCCCCCACCTTTTCAGATTCAATCGGAGATTGTCTCAATCGTTTGAACATCGTATGTACAGAAATGTGCAGGCAAAATTTTCGTTTGTACACAATTAGGGGCGCCGCCAGAACGAAAACAAAGTGGGGGCTACTATTTAGACAGTCCTTCCACCTTTTCAGATTCAATCCGAAATGGTCTCAATCGTTTGTACAGAAATGTGAAGGCGAAATTTTCGTTTGCACACAATTAGGGGTGCCGCCAAAACGATAATAAAGTATATGCTGCCTAATTGGTAGCCCCTCCCCACGTCCGATTCAAAAGAAAATTATCTCAATTTTTTGTACATCATTTGTACAGTAATGCGCAGGCAAAAGTTTTGTTTCTACGCTATCAGGGGCGTCGACAGAACGAACACACATGGGAGCTGTCTAAGTGGTAGCCCCACCATGTTCGATTGAACCACAAATTGTCGCGATCGTTTATACATCGTTTGTGCAAAAATGTGCAGGTAAAATTTTCGTTTGTACTAAAGAATATACGGATGTGAGTATTTTTAATATTTGACCTAGAATTGAAGAAAAGGGTTGGGGATCGCAATTGCTATAATTATGTATATATCTCGGGATTGCTCAAATTTAGAGATTTGAAAGTTGTTATTTCGACTTCACATTTCAAATGTTAAACCAGTGTATCATGGTTTAACGTTTTCTGATACTTATCCTAAAATGTAAGAAAGGGGGTTCACTAAAATGCTCACGAAATTCGCGATTTTGGATTTTGGATTAATTCTATATTAAAGACTCAGGATGAAGACAAAATATTGCGCACAGTTGCACGTTGGACCATCTGCTAGTCCTAAGACAATAATAATAATAATAATAATAATAATAATAATAATAATAATAATAATAATAATAATAATAATAATAATAATATGGTAGAAGCAATTAACTTTGAAAGTACTGGTTAGTGGAACATTAAAAAATGTGTCATATACTATGGAGTATTTACTAACAAGACATGGGATGTAAATAGAGGGGATATACAAAAAAGAGTGGAAACACCTGGTATAAAAGATTGAGCCATTTCAAACACGATTTGAGTCTGAACATGATGGTGTCGCTGTGGTCACCGGCACATCCCTTGAGGTAAACAGCCTGGCCAATCGAACAGAAGGGCCAATTACAGTTCAACGACCAGTCCGTGCAGGTTATCGTGAATCATGTCTGAACTGATAGAGTTTCAAAGAGGGGAAATTATTTGTGTACGTATTGTGGGAGTTTCCGTAACGAAAGTAGCGGAAATTTTTAGTGTATCAACAGGTACAGTCTCGAAGATCATGTTTGCCTACGAATGTTTCGGAAAAACCGTTTCAGCGAAGCATCAGCGTGGGCGCAAGTGTGCGTTGCGTGACAGAGACACGCACATTGGGTAGGATTGTGACGAAGCAGATCACCATGGCGCGAAAAGTCAATGCTGAGCTGAATACTGTGCTTACAAAGCCTGTTAGTGTTAAAACGGTCAGAAGAGAACTCCACAAGTAAGGAATTTATGGCAGATTTTGCATTTCCAAACCACTCGTTACTATTGACTATGCTGCTATACGGAGACAGTGGTGCAACGCCCATAAAAACTGGACAATGGAGAGGTGGAAGACTGGCATCTGGTCAGATGAGTCTTCCTTTACATTGTTTCCAAGTGCTGGTCGAGTTTACTTGTGGAAAACGCCGGCACAAGCGTACAATACAGACTTCTGTTACCAATAGTGATGATTTCGGCAGTTTTGGTGATCCAGTGATGATTTAGGCAGCCATATGCTGGTATTCTGCCAGACTCATTATCACCTTGCATGAACATGTCACTGCCAAGGACCAAGTAACCATTTTGAGTAACCAGCTGCATTCCACGATGCAAATCTTAATTCCAGATGGTAATGCCATGTTCCAAGATGACAGAGTCCATGCTCATACAGCTCACATCGTCCAGAACTGGTTCGATGAGCACAAATATGAAGTGTCGCAACTTCCATGGCCCCCAGAATCGCCACACAACAATATCATCGGGTCCTTGTGGTCAGTTTTGGATACCCGCTACCCACCACCGTCCTCTCTATAACAACGTTCCGCTACTTTGGCGGAAGAATGGTATAACGTCTCTTTGACAACCATACGCGACCTGTATTTCTCCATTCCCCATCGACTACAGGGCGTTCTGCACACGGTCCTACTTGCTCTTAGTGAAGGTAATGTGCATGAAGGGAATCCATATTTTTGTCCATCCCCTGTAACTTTTATTCTTGAATTTGAAATTTAGTAAAAATGATAACAAGGTAAAATGTGAAGGAAAATATACGGAACTGTAGGAAAATATATGGAAATAATATTCAATTGAATAATTGTTGCTTCAAATTTATTGTAACTTAAAAGAATGTCTTAGTGAATTTTTGCTCCATGTTCGATTAAATGAATGTACTACATTCATAGATGTACAATATGAACACAATTTAATAAATAGATAGAAATTGATATGGATAAGCAATGACGTAAATATTAAGAATAATTTTTAGCTCCCGTCGTATGAAGATGGGAGCTTATAGATTCCTACCAGATGTTTTGTAGGTTTGTCTATCTCTCTCTTTCTCACTGTGTAAATGTGATGTTTTATTTCTCCGTAAATACTGAACGGATCTGAACTAAATTTCGTGAGCAAGTCAATAGAATATAGCTATATTTGGTACTTCCTCTGACCCTTCTATGGGTGCTGATATGTGTGTATGCGATACTCTATTTCTTGGTAATTTCAGATCTAAATCAAATTTGGTGATTAGGTAACCTATCGTCTAATTAAATCGCTATATTCTGCGAACCCTCTCTGACCTCCGAGGAGTGATGGGGGTTACATGTAAAAGTAATGTGTCGGATCCATAGTTCAGAGGGTCTGAAAAGAATAGTGATACTTCTGATGTCATTTAAATACCATTTTAGCCCCCACCGTCATGGGGGTTCAGAGGGAGGAATAATCGAAAACAGACGATATTAGTGTCGAAGGAACAGTTTCCAGGATGACTGAGATGAATAGTGAAAGATTCAATGCCGTTTTAAGTTCAAGTTCAGCCGTTATCGACATAGAGTGGCATATAGAAATAAACAAAATTAATGTTTAAATGGGAATAATAAGGACCAACACAGTTTGTGTTTCACGCTTTGCAAATCGAGAGCTTCTGAGTTCGGTTCACAGACTGTCCCTCAGCTTCTACTCTTTCCAACTACGGTATTTTTAAAGTCCGTACGTGTTTCACCCACTCCACTTAATACATTTACAGTATATTGACGATTATCGGAATAGGAGATAGCGAGAACTGGTGTTTTGCAATCTAGCTTTATAATAATAGGTACCATTTTCATTCTCAGCAATCGTTATTCAACCGGTTAACGTTGATCGCTAAACTGCAAAAACAGTAATACACAGCTGTAGCCCAATCCCCTTTCTTACTTTCTAGGCTAAATATCAAAAAACGTTAAAACACGATACACTGGTTTAACATTTGAAATGAGAAGTCGAAATAACAACTTTTATATCTCTAACTTTGAGCAAATCCTGAGATATATACATAATTATAATAATTGCAATCCCCATTCCTTTCCTTCCATTCTAGGTCAAACATAAAAATACTCACATCCGTATATTCTTTAGTACAAACGAAAATTTTACCTGCACATTTTTGCACAAACGATGTATAAACGATCGCGACAATTTGTGGTTCAATCGAACATGGTGGGGCTACCACTTAGACAGCTCCCATGTGTGTTCGTTCTGTCGACGCCCCTGATAGCGTAGAAACAAAACTTTCGACTTTGCATTACTGTACAAAGGATGAACAAAAAATTGAGATAATTTTCTTTTGAATCGGACGTGGGGAGGGGCTACTAATTAGGCAGCATATACTTTGTTATCGTTTTGGCGGCATCCTTAATTGTGTTCAAAAGAAAATTACGCCTGCACATTTCTGTACAAAGACGTACAAACAAGTGCGACAGTTTGTCATTGAATTCGACATGGTGGGAGGTCTACCATTTAGGCAGCCTCCAGTTTGTTTTCGTTCTGGCGGCGCCCCTAATTGTGAAAAACGAAATTTTTGCCTGCACATTTCTGTACAAACGATGTACAAACGATTCAGACAATCTCCGATTGAATCTGAAAAGGTGGGGGGGCTACCATTTAGACAGCCCCCCACTTTGTTTTCGCTCTTTCGGCGCCCCTAATTGTTTACAAACAAAAATTTCGCCTGCACATTTCTGTACAAACGATTGAGACCATTTCCGATTTAATCTGAAAAGGTGGGGGGCTGTCTAAATGGTAGCACCCCACTTTGGTTTCGTTCTGGCGGCGCCCCTAATTGTGTACAAACGAAAATTTCGCCTGTACATTTTTATACAAACGATGTACAAACGACTGAGACCATTTCCGATTGAATCTGAAAAGCTGGGGCTGTCTAAATTAGGGATAGTATCGAGACGAGACGAGACGAGACTTTGCACAGTCTCGGTCTCGTCTCGGTTGATAAATAATGGTCTCGGTCTCGGTCTCGTCTCGAATAAAAAATCACCATCTTGGTCTCGGTCTCGTCTCGGTCAACAAATGCTTGTCTCGATCTCGGTCTCGGTCTTGAGTACCAAATGTCGGTCTCGTCTCGAAAGTCTCGAAATAAATAGTGTGAAATTAAAATAGTGAAACTATGATTCTCGTACAGTCTGTCGTTTCCGCTTATTTTTTCCTTTCATTTTGACTTAGAATTATGGTATCGTGTACCTCTTCGTAGCTAATTTGCTAGTGGTAATGCTTTCCATGCGCGTATTCCAGGTTCAATGATCAGTGGATATATCACGCTAAAACCCTAATAGAACTCATATTTGACTCTCAGCAATAGACTTTGTCTCATATAGCCTCAGAACTGCGGATACATTTAAACTCTATTAAATTAACTCCAGTACTATACAGTAGTTTATTTCCTTCCTTTGAGTCAGAATTGTTCAATACCTCCTAACGGATAACGCAACACATAGCAGCACGAATGTATTTAATCGTACCGAAATTGAAACTTTACAATTTCTCATTTATTATTCAATACATTCTGCTTTGACTGTCATTTTAAAAACCAAAAATAACGTTCACTATCTTAACAAATAGGTTAAATTATTACTACAATATACGTATTTTGTTTGAAATTGATGAAATGTTATATTACCGTTTCACATCTCCGTGTTTAATTGTGAGAATTCACTTTATAACACGAACGTTCTGAACCTTGTGGTGGGAGCTACTACACTCATCTTTGCTATCTGAGGTCTCGAGTTGGATCACAAAACAAGTTAGATTCAAAGTCCGCTGTTTCATATAGTTCGCGTCTCATTTTAAGTGCATTCTGTGTCTTATACAAGTTCATAAGGTCGTAATGCATTACGTAAGCACATATCCAGTGCCATAACATAGATTAATCTTATTCCTGAGCTCTCAACGGTGCATGCAATCTTTATTCGAGAAAACTAATCTTGCTTCATTACCTAGAAATTTTATATTGATTAAAAATTACTTGCGAAACATGGACATACATATTATATAAGTATATAGGTAATTCGAGCTATCTCCAAAACAAATCATTCTTAACTTTCTAGTTTTCTTTTGTATTAATTTTCCTAGATTTGCTGCAACATGATGAATTGAATAGTCAAAAATATTTTTTTCGCTCTATGATTTTCATTAAATTTTGGATCCATTTTTACCCTACCTTACCTAGTAAAAGTAATATATTTAGTCTTAGTTGAGGAACCGGTTTTTTGCATCTGTAAAATTACGAAATTATGACTTGGTTTAGTTTACCTCCGAGGTCCAGATATAATAAAATCATCACCATCATCATAATCAACAATTATCAATCCATTGCTAGATGAAGGTTTTTCCAATTCTTCTCCACAACTATCTAACTTGGGCAATTCTTTTCCAGGTTACTCCTCAGTGGCTCTTGATTTCGTCACACCTTCTTGTTTGGGGAGGTTTCCTAGGCTGGTTTTGTCTCGTGGTATCCAGTCTAGAATTGTTTTCGTCCGTCAATCATAATTTCTTCTTGAAATACGTCCAGCACACTTTCCAGCTCATATTAAATTATTTCATTAGCACCATCAGTTTTCGTTTCTATATATTTGAGCTGCAAATAGTTCGAATTCGCTACTTTCGGAGTACAGACACGCTACTTTTTAATCTTCAGATCTGGAAACATTGACGGAATGATTTAAATCAACACAATGCGAGGACCGTCATTTGGTCTGGCGACTAGCACTTTTGATTTCGGTTCCCGTGGTCTGGAGTTCGATTTCCGGTAGGGGTAAAGTTGAACGACCGAAGTGGTTCCGATTCCACTATAATCATTAGCTCCACGTCTCCTTTAGCAGCCCTAGCATAACTGTGGAGCGTTAAACTAAAACAAAACAAAACAAAAGTGAACACTGTGTATTACTAACTGTAAGTCCTTGAATAATTGCATATAGCTATATGGTATAGATCGAGTTTGAGGTGGTCGGTGGTCAAACTAAAGCAAGTGAAATGTAATTAGAATGTAATTAGAACTTTTAATTAAGTACGCTTTTAATATAAAGTGTACACCAGGCATAAGGCTTAGCGGGAACAACTAGTGTTACTGAAAATATATCAGTTACATCTAATTTCAGTTACAATTTGCATTTACATGTATTGCTGGAACGAAGACTTAAACATTAACGTTATAAGTAGCCCAAAGACTATGAAAAACGTCGTCTCTTGAAAGCATTCTTGCACCATGAAACAAATTACGAGTAATTTTAAAATATTTTTCAGTTTATTTATTTGCACATATTTAGAATAATATTTAGAAATTTATTTAAGTGAGCAACACTGCTTAAAATAATGTAACTGCGACTTGTAATTAAAATCACCAGAAACTATTGTTGTAATGTTATAGAAGCAAAGAAAAGCAATAATCATTATAAAAATTTAATACAAATACGTCATAAGCTGTATAACAATCACTACCAATGTGTTTGGTATCTCTGAAACGATTTGAAATAACAATTGTTGTAAATGGCGTTATAAGCATATAAGTCTTTTGGAAGCATCTGCATGATGAGACGTGATATGTCAGCGCGTTTTCTAAGTAAAGTCTTTAGAAACATTTAAATTTTCCGTTTCTTGTAGCTTTGTTCCTTCATTCATTCGAAATATATTATACCATGATCATAGTATTTGACGCTAAGGTACAGTTGATGCGCATTGCACTGTCCATGTCATTTGAGTTATTAGAGATTTCCAAGCTACACTAAATAATGTGTGGGCTATTGTGGTTTTGTTAAATAACTAAATTAGAAATATGTAATACTTTACGTAGCGCAATTTGAGAAAATACAACTTTATTTTGCTTTAGTAACATTGCTTGTTTATCTAGTGATATTGCAGAGTATATCCAGGATGGCTATATATATCCAGGATGGCCCATTTTAATCTTTCCACAGAGATATCTCGAAAACGGTTGATCATAAATGAACCAAACAAAAACTCAAATAGGAAATGCCATGGGGGACACTGAATGGTGTTGTCGCGGTGCCTCCCGGGGCCGCCTTTCATGGGATACCAGGGCCAAACTTTAAAATTTTAAATGGAAACATGGGGCGAGTAATACCTCGTTCCATAGATCTTTAAAAAGCAAAAAGCGTTGTGGCAAAAGATTTTTCATATCGGTCACCGTATTCAAGATGGCCGCCAAGACATGATGCCTGTATCTGATAAAACGTCCAGTACTACTAATACGAAAACAGTTGGAGATAAACGAACAGTCAGAAAGTGAAACAGGAAAGGATGGGGCGCGTCGAATAATGTTCTCGCGGTACTCCCAGGGCTGCCTTTCGAGGGAGCCAAACTTAGAAATTTTAAACCGAAATATGGGTCAAGTGATACGTCGTTGAATAAATCTTGAAACACTAAACAGTATTGTGGCAAAAGATTTTTCATATTGGTCACCGTTTACAAAATGGCCGCCAAGACATGGTGCCTGTATCAGATAAAACGTCCAGTACCACTAGACTCCTAATATGAAAATAGTTGGAGATAAATGAACAGAATAAAACTCGTATAAGAAAGCACAGAGGGTATTTATCATTCCACGGCTCGAGTATAATGTAACGGAGAAAAAGATTATTAAAATATAATTGACATGATGCAAAAGAGGAAATGATAGAAAATTATCTTTCCGGTCTCTGTCCGTAAGTAGGTGAAGCGGGAATGGATGGTAAAATCTCAAACGAGAACCTCACTTTTATTTGCAATAAATGTGGTTTGTCTGAAATACTTGTGTGTACAAATGACTGGTACTATAATGAATAAAAATAAAGTGAAATAAGGTGAATAAAAATAAGGTGAAATTCAAGTTTAACAACATTTTACCCGCCTCTTCGCCCTGATAATTTAACGCATTGCGTGCAAGATTTTTGGGACATATCTGCATCAGTATGTACCGTTTCGTTACCGAGGATCACAACTGAAATTACCGCTGAAAGTTATTCGGAATGTAGCTGTGGACATTTCAGTGAAACTCATCACATGGAAGGAACAGAAGACAGAAGGAAAAGAATCGAACCAATATCATAATATCATGCAGAGGACTGTTGAAGAAAACCAACGTTCGTAAACATTGTTCTAAAATTGCATTGTTCGACAAATTTGTTTTGCATTTCAGTTGATTCATTTCCGCATCAAACCATTGCGCGCAATCAAAATGGAAGGTACCATTTAACAAGAATTTTATATACTTTATCCCATTACAAAGACATTTATCTCTTTTAAAAACATATTTCAAATAACTTTGTTTCGTAGATACAATTTGCAAAAAACTAAGGCTCTCATTTGCAATTTCACCGATCCTTCCCGCTTCACTCACTTACAGAGTGAGGTTGGAGCGATAATTTTCTAGAAGTTAAATTTCTTCCTTTCCATTATGGCACTTTCACTCTAATCATCATTTCTACTGTTGCAACATTCCCGAGCTATAGAATGATAAATACCCTCTGTGATTTCCCATTCGAATATTTATTCCGGTGTTTTCATATTAGTGATACTGGACGTTTTACCTGATGCAGATACCATATCTTGGTGGTCATTTTGAAAACGGTGACCCATATGAACAATCTTTTGCAACAGCACTCTTTAGTTTTTAAAGATATGTCGAACGAGGTATCACTCACCCCATGTTTCCATTTACAATTTTGAAGTTGCGCCCTGGGCCCCATGAAGTGTGCCCTGGGAGTCTCCGCGACAATATCAATCGATGTGCCACATGACATTTTCTGTTTGAATTTTTGTTCGATTCATTTATGTTCAACCGTTTTCATATTAGTGGTACTGCACGTTTTACTGTATCCGATAGAGGCAACAGGTCTTGGCGGCCATTTTGAATACAGTGCCCGATATAAAAGATCTTTTGCCACAACGCTTTTTAGTTTTTCAAGATCTATCGAAAGAGGTACCACTCACCCCTTGCTTCCATTTAAAATTAAAGTTGGGCCCCCGGGAACCCGCGCAGGGCGGACCTCGGTGGCAACGCGACCAGATCTATCTATCTATCTATCTATCTATCTATCTATATCTATCTATCTATCTATCTATCTATCTATATATATATATATATATATATATATATAGAGAGAGAGAGAGAGAGAGATGAATTCTAGTTGCATCAGCAGTGGATTTTGTTTCGGGAGAGGCTTGAGGAACGAGTAAGAAACATTTGCGTTGTACGTGCAATGCAAAACATTATCACATTTTTTTTTTCGGGATTGGTTTGAGCCCGATAACCACCCCCTAGATACGCCACTGTACATGAGTCAACAGTTCTCATATTATCAAACACAGCAACGAAACAAATTTTGAGTGAAGGTAATTTTAGTATCTATCAAGATCAATATTCGAGACGAGACCGAGACTTTCGAGAGTGACCTAAGTCTCGTCTCGGTTTCGTCTCGATTTATAGAGATCTGTCTCGGTCTCGGTCTCGTCTCGGTGTTTGAAAGTCCGTCTCGGTCTCGGTCTCGTCTCGGTGTCTGAAAGTCCGTCTCGGTCTCGGTCTCGTCTCGATAATTCGAGACGAGACCGAGACTAGTCTCGGTCTCGGTACCATCCCTAGTCTAAATGGTAGCTCCCCACTTTGTTTTCGTTATGGCGGCGCCCCTAATTGTGTACAAACGAAAATTTCGCCTGCACATTTCTGTACAAACGATGTACAAACGATTGAGATCATTTCCGCTTGAATCTGAAAAGGTGGGGGGCTACCATTTAGACAGCCCCTCACTTTGTTTTCGTTCTGGCGGCGCCCCTAATTATCTACTAACGAAAATTTCGCCTGCACATTTCTGTACAAACGATGTACAAACGATTGAGACCATTTCCGCTTGAATCTGAAAAGGTGGAAGGCTACCATTTAGACAGCCCCCCACTTTGTTTTCGTTCTGGCGGCGCCCCTAATTATCTACTAACGAAAATTTCGCCTGCAAATTTCTGTACAAACGATGTACAAACGATTGAGACCATTTCCGATTGAATCTGAAAAGATGGGGGCTACCATTTAGACAGCCCCCACTTTGTTTTCGTTCTGGCGGCGCCTCTAATTGTGTACAAACGAAAATTTCGCCTGCACATTTCTGTACAAACGATGTACAAACGATTGAGACCATTTCCGCTTGAATCTGAAAAGGTGGGGGGCTACCATTTAGACAGCCCCCACTTTGTGTTCGTTCTGGCGGCGCCCCTAATTATCTACTAAGGAAAATTTCGCCTGCACATTTCCGTACAACCGATGTACAAACGATTGAGACCATTTCCGATTGAATCTGAAAAGATGGGGGGGCTACCATTTAGACAGCCCCCACTTTGTTTTCGTTCTGGCGGCGCCTCTAATTGTGTACAAACGAAAATTTTGCCTGCACATTTTTGTACAAACGATGTACAAACGATTGAGACCATTTCCGATTGAATCTGAAAAGATGGAGGGGCTACCATTTAGACAGCCCCCACTTTGTTTTCGTTCTGGCGGCGCCTCTAATTGTGTACAAACGAAAATTTCGCCTGCACATTTCTGTACAAACGATGTACAAACGATTGAGACCATTTCCGCTTGAATCTGAAAAGGTGGGGGGGTTACCATTTAGACAGCCCCCCACTTTGTTTTCATTCTGGCGGCGCCCCTAATTATCTACTAACGAAAATTTCGCCTGCACATTTCTGTACAAACGATGTACAAACGATTGAGACCATTTCCGATTGAATCTGAAAAGATGGGGGGCTACTATTTAGACAGCCCCCACTTTGTTTTTGTTCTGGCGGCGCCTCTAATTGTGTACAAACGAAAATTTCGCCTGCACATTTCTGTACAAACGATGTACAAACGATTGAGACCATTTCCGATTGAATCTGAAAAGATGGGGGGCTACCATTTAGACAGCCCCCACTTTGTTTTCGTTCTGGCGGCTCCTCTAATTGTGTACAAACGAAAATGTCGCCTGCACATTTCTGTACAAACGATGTACAAACGATTGAGACCATTTCCGATTGAATCTGAAAAGATGGGGGGGCTACCATTTAGACAGCCCCCACATTGTTTTCGTTCTGGCGGCACCTCTAATTGTGTACAAACGAAAATTTCGCCTGCACATTTCTGTACAAAAGATGTACAAACGATTGAGACCATTTCCGCTTGAATCTGAAAAGATGGGGGGCTACCATTTGGACAGCCCCCACTTTGTTTTCGTTCTGGCGGCGCCTCTAATTGTGTACAAACGAAAATTTCGCCTGTACATTTCTGTACAAACGATGTACAAACGATTGAGACCATTTCCGATTGAATCTGAAAAGATGGGGGGGCTACCATTTAGACAGGCCCCACTTTGTTTTCGTTCTGGCGGCGCCTCTAATTGTGTACAAACGAAAATTTCGCCTGCACATTTCTGTACAAACGATGTACAAGCGATTGAGACCATTTCCGCTTGAATCTGAAAAGGTGGGGGGCTACCATTTAGACAGCCCCCCACTTTGTTTTCGTTCTGGCGGCGCCGCTAATAATCTACTAACGAAAATTTCGCCTGCACATTTCTACAAACGATGTACAAACGATTGAGACCATTTCCGATTAAATCTGAAAAGATGGGGGGGGCTACCATTTAGACAGCTTCCACTTTGTTTTCGTACTGGCGGCGCCTCTAATTGTGTACAAACGAAAATTTCGCCTGCACATTTCTGTACAAACGATGTACAAACGATTGAGACCATTTCCGATTGAATCTGAGAAGATGGGGGGGCTACCATTTAGACAGCCCCCACTTTGTTTTCGTTCTGGCGGCGCCCCTAATTATCTACTAACGAAATTTTCGCCTGCGCATTTCTTTACAAACGATGTACAAACGATTGAGACCATTTCCGATTGAATCTGAAAAGATGGGGGGGCTACCATTTAGACAGCCCCCACTTTGTTTTCGTTCTGGCGGCGCCTCTAATTGTGTACAAACGAAAATTTCGCCTGCACATTTCTGTACAAACGATGTACAAACGATTGAGACCATTTCCGATTGAATCTGAGAAGATGGGGGGGCTACCATTTAGACAGCCCCCACTTTGTTTTCGTTCTGGCGGCGCCTCTAATTGTGTACAAACGAAAATTTTGCCTGCACATTTCTGTACAAACGATGTACAAACGATTGAGACCATTTCCGCTTGAATCTGAAAAGGTGGGGGGGGTACCATTTAGAGAGCCCCCACTTTGTTTTCGTTCTGGCGGCGCCCCTAATTATCTACTAACGAAAATTTCGCCTGTACATTTCTGTACAAACGATGTTCAAACGATTGAGACCATTTCCGATTAAATCTGAAAAGGTGGGGGGGGGTTGTCTAAATGGACGTGTCATCAACCCTTATCCATGAAATTTTGCCAAAGTCGTCTCTCACGCTATAGGGAGAACATCTGAAAGTGCAGTGTTGTCGGATTGCCACTATGTTTCATTTTGTTTATTTTTGTCCTTATTGTTGTTGTTGTTTTATGATTTTACAATTCAGAGGCGATGTTGGTTGTTGTTTTATGATTGGCTCCCCCCAGAACAGTAAACTTTCTTATTTTATATATAAATAAAACCCATCCCAGAGTTTGGAGCACTTAAAAGTAGGTCTAAGTAGCAGTATTACAACCCACGTCCTCCCCAGAAGTCCGTCCTGGATCCGCCCCTGTTACTATTATTATTATTACCGCTTAGTTTGAACAATTGCTAGTATTCGTTATGCAATTCTTTAAGCGTTGTTTCCTTGTAGCTTGTTCCCCGTGTCTGCTAAGTTCGGCAACATTGTTGGTGTACTAGAACTGTTTCAAGTTTTCTCAAGTGCTTGTCTTGGTGGTGTTTGTTACTGAGTACCGGGCTCAGAGTTAGAGCCCTTACCTTTTAATTGATTGCAAAAGTAATTGAATGTGAGGCAATTGTTTGTGCAGCTAGGGACGCAACTGACGCAGTCCCTCTTGAAAGATGATGGATGAAGAGGATGTAGGTTGAAATTTGTGAGAGAAGGGGATTGGCTGGTTGATGGTCTTCGTGAGTGAGGATTGGTTGGCTGTTCATCCTATAGTATGTTCTGAGCTGGCCCTCATAAGGGTGTGGTCCTGTATAGTGCAGACAGTGCGGCTAGGCCTGGAGGTCTTCCATGATTTCACAGATGATGACAAGCTTGCTAAATAAGTCGGGAGCTGTCTTGAGTTCTTGGTAACGTTTCTGAATGGCGGGAAATAGTCTGTGTAGCTGCAGTTCTCGAATCATTTGAAATATTTCTTTGTAGTTTGCCATGGATTCTGTTGATGAAAATGATGTATCTGGTGGTGTTTTCCGGAATGGTGCTCTTGTTTTGGCAGCATATGATGGTTGTGGCTTCTTCTCTGACTCAGTAGCAGGTGCGGAATCTGGTGAGAGAGGAGGAAAGTCTTGAGGTGTAGGTACCTTCTGTTGGTTGGAGCGTCTTGATAATATTCGGTGAATGATGGGACATCTGGAATAATTAGCGGGATGGTTGCCGCCGCAGTTTGGACACTTCACATCGCTGTCTTGAATTTTGCGCTTGCATTCATATGTTAGATGGCTTCCTGCGCACTTGACACACCGAGGATGAGCATAACATGATGATTGGGTATGTCCCAGGCGTTGACATCGGTAGCATTGGACATACGGTTTCGCCTTGAATGGTTCAATTCGGATTTTATAAAATTCTAGATATTCTAGGTTGAATATGTCCTGTATATTGGGCGTCCGTTCTAATGTCACTAGGAAGAGGGGAAAGGGAACTCCGCCTCGTCCTTTCATCTGTTGCACTGAAATTATGGGATATCCTCTGTTTTCCAGATCCTGTTTGATATTTTTCAAAGAAGCATCTATAGGCAATTGCCGAATAACAACTTTCAGCGTTTTATCCTTTTTCACAGAGTCGAGGGCATATTGTAAGTCATATTCTTTACAGAAGTCAATTAATGCTGCATAGTCTGCTTGATTGTTCCACTGAATCTTGATCCTGTCTGCATGGAGAGAGCAGGAGGGTATTTCTTTACAGACTGAACTAGCACCATGAGTTAATGAATAACCCTTATCTCGTGGGTAGTCATAAATAGTCAATGATCTGATAGTTCGTTTAATATTAACTTTAGAAGTGTTTCTAGCGCTCTCTGACTGAATGTTATCAAGTAAGCAATCAGAAGATGAAATATCCATGGTGACTACATCTGACGCCTCAGGGGGATCAGGGGTGGCCAATGGGGTATAGTTATTAGTAGTTTCAATAGTTGGAGGTGTCACTGGTCTTGCTTTCACAGTTCGTTTGGGTTTCTTGAAGGGCCGCTTTTCTTGACTATCATCTGTGTGGTCCTCAGAAGGGCCCGATTCTTCAGTACTAATGTGCCGTAAAAATGAATTAAAGATGTTGTCAAAGTCTTCACCAGTTAGCTGTTGCAAGTCATAAGAAAGATTAAACATTTCCGCTTGAATTGAGTAATAACGCGGAACGAGTTCCTTCGGAAGGTTGCCTTCATGGGGGCCGCAGGGGCCTGGTAACTGTCTAGGTGCTCTGCAATTTGTACATGCTTGAAATGGGGGATTCCCAGATATTATCTTGTCTATTTCAAGTAGGAAGTCTTTATTCCGCCGTAGCAGATGTACGTTCGTAAGGCTGCTCCAAGAATCATACCGAATTCTTCCCGTGCATCACTCGTAAGGCAAAGCAGTTCTATGATTGGCGTAGAGCCCAGGTTTCACGAGTCGTCGCGATTACTATCAAGTCCAATACATAAAATTGAAAGTGACTGTTTGTGATTTCATAACTCTTGCACTGAGGAAAAAAAACAATAGTATGTGGTGTACATAAAAATGTAGGTTACATGTGTAAATCCTATAGTTTTTGGACTTAACGTACAGCAAACGTGTAACTCAAAAAGTATATTTTATACACACTTTCCGTATAAGTGTTTCGAATAAACGTACTTCCCGTAGGAAAGAAAAACTGTATACAGGGGGTCAGGATCACACATACAAATGGACGTATGTAACAAATTGCCGGGTGACTGACCCGGTAGGTGGACACCCTAAAGGAAATTTTGATTTTAATATTTTTTGTCACTTGTGTTTTAATGTTACAGTTGTGTTTTTCTATTCATCGAAAGTAAAATTTTGTTCTCCTTCAATGTAAGGAGAGCTTTCAGCCGTTAACGGAAGCAGTAAGAAAATATGACAATTTTTCATTGGTAACAGCATTTTGGTAGTACTGGTCACTGTCTTCTAGTGGTGGACACTTTTATGTTCAGTAGTAGTTACACATGTTTTAGGTAATACTATATGTTAGTGTGGTTATTACATTTTCTTAATAAAAGTAAATTTACATTGAAATAATCAGTACTGCAGTCTTATGAAAGTAATAAAAACGCGTTATTTAAATAGCTATACAATGTTTAATGAAACTAAAGAATTGCATATAAAAGCATATAAAAGAAAAATACAATATGCTTTTATTTTAAGTAATCATTATCATTATAGATATTCTGCCATCATTGGCAAGACACTTGCCGCAGATGAGCAGCTTCCATGCCCCACGGTCCTCCGCTAACCTCTTCGTCTTCATGTATGATCTTTCTGTTCTTATATGATCCATTAATTGTAGTCTCCTTCGCCCTCTGCCTCTCTTTCCCGTCACCATACCCTCTAACACGTCACTCATTTTACAATTACTTCTTAGGCAATGTCCCAACCAGTTTCTCTTCCTCTTCCTAATAATATCTAAAATTGTTCTTTTCTCCCCCACCATTTCTAACACACTCTCATTCGTTTTCCACTCGACCCAACTAATTCTTTCCATTCTTCTCCACACCCACATTTCGAAGGCTTCCAGTTGATCTTCATCTCTTTTACGTAAGTCCACGTTTCCGCCCCATACAGTACAACACTCCACACGAAGCATTTTATGAGTCTTTTTCTCAACTCTTTATTCAAGGTCCCACAAAACAGACTTTTCTTCCTTCTAAAGGCTTCTTTCGCCATTCCTATCCTTGCTTTTATTTCACGTTTGCACTTCATGTTATTACTAAGAATACTACCCAGGTATCGAAAACTATTCACTTGTTCTATTTTCTCCCCTCCTACTTTTATATTTGACACAGACCGCATCATTCCAACCACCATGGTTTTTGTTTTTGTAACATTTATTTTCATCCCATATTATTCAAAGCCCTTTCTCATTTTTTCTAACATTTTATTGATTTTCTTCTCAGATTCTGCAACAAGCGCCATATCGTCTGCAAATCTTATGCATCTAATCATTCTACCTTCTACTGAAATGCCGTCTTCATCATATAGGCTCTTTTTCACTCTCTCTTCTAGATAGATATTAAATAGTGTTGGCGAGAGGCAGCATCCTTCTTGAACTCCCCTTCCAATTGCACTCTTCTCTATCAGTTCTTCTCCTATCCTAACATTTACTTGTTGGTTCATGTATAAGTTTCTTATGAGTCTTCTATCTTTCCATTCCAACCTTATCTTTGTTAGAACTCCCAACAACAATTTCCAATTCACGCGATCAAAACCCTTTTCTTGATCAATAAATACAACATACACCTCTTTCCCTTTTTCTGTAAATCTTTCACAGATTGCCCTTAATAAAATAAAGCGTTACATTTTTTAAGAAAAAAAATATGTAAACCTATAGTGAAGATATATTTTTGTACCGTTACATTCTTACGTAAAAGCCTAATCTGGCAGCACATAATATTTTAAGGGTCTCCCATACAATGAAATTAAACTGCCACTAATTTTAGCTTTTCTGTAATATCCTTAAAACAAACAAAAGAATACGAAAAATGGAAACGCAGTGCGGTAAAGAATATTATTTTGCATGAGATACTGTTGTCGTGTCTCATCTGTCAGCTATACCCCTTAGAGCTTTTCATAGATTTGGCATTCATTCGCTGGTGTATAAATATCTGTACAGCGATAGCTGATAGGTAAATCATGATAACGGTATCGCATGCAAAATAATAATGTCTATTACACTGCGTTTTTGCTTTTCGATTAGTTTGAATTTATTACAGAAACATTGTGAAATTCGCGGTAGAACCTAGTTTATTTTCACTGTATGGAAGACCTTTAATGTCAATGAAACAATAGGAAACAACTTTATTCTAAAGCGACTTAACTGAGATCACTCCAGTTTCCATCTAGGTGACACTCACACAAAAAGTTTCTTTCGTCGTCAGAATCGGCTCAAGCCAATTTATGAAGATAGAAAAATCCAAAATATCATCACATGTTTCCTTATACACACCTAACATGAAACCACTTTTTACATTTAGTACAGTGCACCCGTTTCGACATATTTCCGGTATGGATATGCTGAGAAGATTCTGCATTACTTTTGACACTCACGTCCTTCGATATTAGTTTTCATACTAATTTTAGAAGTCATTTTCCCGTTAACTAAACTGTTTCCATTCTTAGACTTCGATTTTGCTTCATATATATATATATTTAGTTAAGAAGTTCCTGTACTCACTACAGCAGGAAATTGGAGTTTCCTCCTTTTGGAATTTTGAGTTTTACAACAAATTTCTTTTGAATAGAATAGACAAAAAGCTTTCCCATTTAGAATTTGCAGTGGACATGCACTGGCAGACATGTCGAACTGATACCGAAAGAGTCTGTGGCTGTTGAAGGACACGGATAGATTTTGGATTGGTATCCTTCATCAGACCTACGAGATGAATCGTTGTGGGTAGTAGGTTGTATATCTTGAATAGGATCGAGGAGCAATTCCACCACAAACCCTGTAGACATCGTTTCTGTATTCTCTGTTATCTGCTCAGAACGGAATTTCTTCCACGCATCAAATAAATCATGAGATTGTTTATCCGTATGCCTGGTGTCACTTGTTTCATTGAAAGGTGTTAACGTTCACTCATTGATTTTCGATTCCATGTATTCTAAACGATTTTGAGTGCAAACGGATCAACAAATTCAGTCATGGTAAATCTTTTAGAATATCTGCCTGATGTGAGAAATACATTTATTTCTGCCTCAAATGAGTCCGTTTTCTTCCTATGCTCACTACTGAAATTGTGCTTTCAATTATGGTCACCTAGTGTGACCGTTACTAAAAAATAGCTATTTTAATATTTTACTACTGGTCACCCCTACAATTAATGTCTGCAGCAACGTAGGCGTAAAAACAAAAGTATTTTTGAAATAACTATCATTATTAAATTCCTACATATTAGAAAAATTCACATTAGCTATAAAATAACTAGATATAGTGGAATAATTCGGACGGTTTGTTAACCTTCAAAATTTGGAAATTGGAAAAATCCTCTTCATGTACATAAACAATTTCTTCTATACTCGTACTCCAACTAAAAAAGCTATCCAATAGGGGTACAGTATACAGAGAAGGTAGTTGGTTTTACAGTAAAAATGAAAAATTAAAGCTTATTGGCTAATACGCTTCTGCACTCCAAATTTGTTGCCCTAGGTGACCATTACTGAAAGCGTGAGCACTACTGGCCTAGTCACCCTAGTAAACGTATGTAACAGAGGTTTGTGCATGTAATATACGGAAGGCTGTTAGATATCAGACATCCTGCAACGGCATGGTTTAACATCTAAGAGGGAAAGAAGGCAGTACATATGTAGCATATGGATAACGTATGCTCCGTACTGATTTTTGTAGTATACATAAGGATACCGTATACTTGTACAATATACCGCTGTCCAGGTAATGGATTTTTCTCAGTCTGTACATACAAATGAAGACAGCATTTCAGTAGGAGGTAGAATGATTAAGTGTATATGATTTGCAGATGATATGCGTTTGTTGCAGAATCTGGAAAGAAAATTAATAAGATACTAGAAAACGTGAGGAAGAGCTGTGAAGAATATGGGATGAAAATAAATGTTAGAAAGATAAAAGCCATTGTGATTGGAATGGAGGGGTCGTTTTAGCAGTAGGAGGAAAGAAAATAGAACAGGTGACTAGTTTTCGATACTTGGGTTCTATCATTAGTGATGATAGCAAGTGTGAACGTGAAATAAAAGCAAGGATAGGAATGGTGAAAGAAGCCTTTAGGAGAAAGAAAAGTGTTTTGTGCGACCTTGAATAAAGAGTTGATAAAAAGACCCATAAAATGCTACGTATGGAATATTGCACTGTATAGGGTAGAAACATGGACATTACGCACAAATGATTAAAAAACGACTAGAGGCTTTCGAAATGTGAATGTGAAGAAGAATGTAGAGAATTAGTTGAATGGAGCAGGAAACAAATGAAAGGATGTTAGAAATGGGCGGAGAGGGAGAAAAAAAACATTTTATACATTATTAAGAAGGTGAAGAGAAAGCGGTTGGGACATTGGCTAAGGAGAAACTGCATCATGAGGAACGTGCTAGAGGGTATGGTGGCATCAAAGAGAGGGATAGGAAGAAGGAGACTACAATTCATGGACGATATCAAAACATAGAAGTCATACATGAAAACAAAGAGCTTATCGGAAGACCGTGGAGCATGGAAGCTCCTCAGCTGCGGCAAGTGACCTGCCAATAATGGCAGAATACCTACGACGATGATGTGCATTTAGACACATTAACCTTACTATTGATTATTTCGTTGTGCTCATGTCACTATGAATTTAATTAGGTTATTCGTATAGCATCAATTTACTAAGAAATTACCTTTCCTGCATTTTCTCGAAAATTACCATATAGAAATCTGTAAGAAACAAAACGATACTATAGAAGGAATCGTCGAGAAATAAAATATACTTTTACTAATAAAATTAAATACTTATCTAAGTAAATAACTAATAATAGCTGAAATAAGTACTGGTAATGAATAAAAGCAAAATAATTAAATACTCGTAAATTTAAGTAAATAAAGTGGAATAAATATAATTAAATATATAAATACAGGGTGTTTCAAAATGAATATCGGGGTTTTAAGGGTTTGTAGTATGTACTACAACTTACAATTACAAGTAATGCATCAAATGATAAAGCAACTCAGTTCTGTACACACGCACGCACATGCAATGTTTCCTCTGTCTACCGTTAAAAACTGCTAGTAGCAAAGATGACGACTAGTGAGGAGAAAGCTTTATGTGTTTTGCATTTTGAAAAGACTCAATCTATAGTTGCAGTCAGGGCAGGGTTAATTCATCTGGAGGCCCGGCTAAAAGTATGCGGCTCCTACTAAGTTCACCAATACAGTGGTAAGTGAATCCATGAATTGTAATCTCCTTCACCTTTATGGAAGTACAGTAGGAAAGTTAAGGGAATATGTTTTATAATACTGGTCATATTTTATTTTATGATGATGATTATATCTTTATGATTTTTTTTAGATAGCTAATTGAGATTTTGATCAGAGTGGAAGCCTCTGTACACCTGGGGTCCCGGGGCTATAGTCTCCCTAAGCCCCTCCCTTAATCCTGCCCTGGTTACAGAGCAATCGTCTGTGTGAATTTTAAGGAGACGCTTACAACTACGTCCTTATCGTTTGCTGTTGCTACAAGCTCTAAAGGCTACAGACTACAGTTTACGTGCTAACTTTCCAAATGAAATGTTGCCGCATGACGATGAGAATTCTCTAGATCATGTCTTCAGGGATGAATCGACATTTCATCTAAGTGGCGATGTAAAAACTCATAATGTTGGCATCTGGGGGTCAGCAAAATCCCACGGGGTGGTACAGTTGCAACGAGACTCCCCTGAATTGAATATGTTTTGTGCTATATCCCGAAGGAAAGTTTGTGGGTTTTTCTCATCTACCGAGTCGATGTGTGTCGTGTGACGAATGGTGCTCACACTGAACATTTGCAGCGGAAACTGTGTTTCAGTTGCTCTTTCATTTGTGTATTATTTATAATTGTACGCTAAATATAATAAATACTACAAAGCTTTAAATCTCCGATATTAATTTTGAAACACTCTGTACATTGTCTAGAAATAACTAATTAAGACATATATTTTTTTCTATATCATATCCTATGCTATTCTACCTAAGTAATACTTACCTGGAAATTTGTCTACCCATCTTAACTAAATCTAATTAAAATCTAATCTACCATATACTTACTTACCTGTACATGCAGTGATGACGTATAACTCTGAGCGATTCTACAGTAGCAAACTGAAAGAGGTACTGAAAATGTACTATTCTTGTAGACTGAGATATGTATATACATGATGATAATATTGATTGTATTTTCATTACTTAATTGCTGTAATAATAAGCTTTCACAATTTAATATTTGTGTTGAAAAGTTTTATGTAAATTCTAATGTTATGATATCAAACTTTTACGTAAATTGGGATTCTGGCGATTTGGTTTTGAAAGTTGGTTTCAGCTCGTGGGAGATAGCACTTCGTCCGGAGAACCTGGATAAGATGCCACAGTTAGATGCGTTATCTAATATTTTGCGAAGTTACGCTTTGGTTGTGACCAAAGATGCAGTAGTGTCGGCTCGAGTGAAATGCCTTAACAACCTTTTTGGTAGTGGGGCGTCTTATGAAACTATCTGTAATCTGGGCTTTTGTAACAAGACAAGTCTCAGCTGTGGTAATCTGACGTCTTTGAGCTGCCAGTATAGAGCAAGATTCCGTCTGCCTTGTGATGAAAGAATATGGATATTAATGAAGTTACTGTACAGTCCGCAGCAAAAAAAAAAAAAAAAAAAAAAAAAAACTGCAACATGAGCATGTAAGTGTATTATGAAACTACACCTAAGAGTGCAGGGTATCAACATAACGTCCAAGTGGCACGAATCACGCCAGGAGAAACCTCGGCACACTTATTTTGGAGCAAAAGACTTCGCCGTTTCACAGTAAACTTACATGCCCATGTTGCAGGTTATTTGCTGCGGACTGTACAACCTGCCAGATCGTGAATCATCCCAATCTGGAGAGGATAATGGCTTGAAAATAAAATATAAAAATAGAAGAGTATAAAATAGACCAAGTGCCATCGTTTTCGATACGTAATATTATTAGGGATTATCGATACGTAATATTATTAGGGATTATATAAAGTTCGAAAGTGAAATAAAAGCAAAGATAGAACTGGTGAAAGAAACAGTTAGGAGGAGCGAAAGCGTGTTTTCTGGGATCTTAAATTAAGAAAAAAAATCAGAAAAAGACTCACACAGTAAAATGCCTTATGTGTAGTATTGTATTGTATCGGGCAGAAACATGAACATTACGCAAAGTGATCAAAAAATGACTCGAAACTCTGGAAATGTGTGTGTGGAGAAGAATGATGATAATTAGCTGGGTTGAACTGAGAACGAATGAGAAGGTTTTAGAAATGGGGAGAAAGAAAAGAACATTTTAAGATATTATTGAGAAGAAGAAGAGAAACTGGTTGGGGCATTGGGTAAGAAGGAACTGTATCATGAGGGATGTGCTAGAGGGTATGGTGGCAGGAAAGAGAGGGAGAGGAAGGACGTTGCAGTTGATGGACATGATCGTATTTGAAGACGAAGAGGTTAACTGAAGATCATGGAGAATGGAAGCTTCTCAGTTGCGGCAGGTAACCTACCCGTAATAGCAGAATACTCATGATATGATCATGATGGAAATATACACTCATGTCCAAAATTATTGTCGCATATCTGTAACTGTCTTCTTGTAAGAATGTAGTTTAATATTGATTTTACAGGGTACTTTTAATACTGATACAAGGTGTATGATCGAAAAATCTATACTTGTGATAAATTTCATAGGAAAAGAATTATAAAAACGAAAATTAGAATGAGTAAAACAAAATGTTGTTAAATCGATAAGAAAGTTTTATTTTCGTTTTATTGTTCTTATTTACTGCTCTTTTGACATGGAATTTGCCACATACGTGTCTTTGTCGATTATACACGTACTCACATTATAAGAAATACCGGGCGAATTCGTTATCAAATTATATTCCTACAACTACGTATTTATAGACATGCGACAATAATTTTGGACATTAGTGTATCTAGTTTCACATTGTAAAAACAAAAATCACTTAGGTTAAATATTTCGTGTTTATCTTTCATTTTTCTTATTATCTATCATTTTTCTTATTATCTTTCACTTTTCGTTTTTATACTTTATTTTTCGATTTTTATCTACTTTTCAATTTTTCATTTTTTATTCTTATCCTTCATTTTTCTTCCTCCAATTCATCTTTCCTTTTCGCATTCTGTAAAGGATCTTTTTTTCGTTTCCATTTCAAGACGAATACTATTTGGAGTCATCAGAAAAAAAAACGTGCACACGCACACACCTTGTTAGTCACAAGATCTCCTAAGAAAAACGGAGATGTCTGCTGCGTTTAGAAAGGAGTTCATTATTCCTTTTTTTTCCTTCCTTCATCTCTTTCACACTACAATTTTTACACTTTCTTTTCCCTTTATAGAAATATATCTATCTATCTACACATCTATCTTATTTTATTCCCTTTTGTGTTTTCTTACATTCTTCGTCGTTTTTCCTTCTTTGTTTCTGTTTCGAACACTAAACAAAGAAAGAAAACAGAAAAAAAGGGATTCTTTAATGATGAATGTAATTAATTTTCCAAAATAAAATAATGGAACGAACTGAGTGACGTAAAATAAAGGAAAAACCATCACAGTAGTGGTATACAATGTGTTCTAAGACACAAAGTCAGATGCCCTCATCATTTTCTCTCTCTCTCTCTCTCTCTTATTCTCGTTTGTTTGTTCTTTTCTTTCATCCCTTTTGCTTTTGAAACTCGACAGAAACTGACTAATTAAGTAGGAAGTAATGCTTCCAAATCAGTATTGCAAACCACACATCTTAATTTATCGTGTAAAAAATTTGTTACATTTAAATTAACGGAGTGAGAAAATTCCCCCAGTCACGAGTAGTTGAAAGAACGTGTTCTTTTGTTTTTTCAGTGACGTCGCACGTTTATGCTGTCTAGGGTAAAGAACACGGTAATAATGGAAAATTAATGAAATGGTGGAATGAAGAAAGTGGGAGGAAACGGGAGTACCTCGAGAAAATCCGCGCACACGGTGTTTGTCCACCACAAAGCTCACTTGGTGCGAGCTGGTATCAAACCACGGACTCCATGCACCTGATGTGAACTCTCTACCACTGAGCCACCGAGGCCCCAACAGTGCTCAGAACAATCTGCCTAATATCAAAAGGTACATCTTGGAAATTCACTCAAATATATTTTAAATTTGTGATTAAATTATAACTCGTAATCTTATATGTGTAAGTATATGAGAGAAATTCAAAGATCCCTTGTTGCTAAGCGGTTAGCGTACGCACCTTTGGAGTGGGAAACCTGGGCTCGATTCCCGGCAGGAGCTCATGTGGTGCGGATTCCACGTTAAGCTGTAATTTCACGTTTTATATAGCCTCGCTGCTGAAAAGGGACGTGAAACTTAAAATCAAATCAAATCAAACGAGAGAGATAACTTGGCATTTGACGCGTTCATTGTACGGAGGTAATATAGTCCTCAGTTGGCCATTTTGGAGATATTTTATCTTTAGATCTGTATATAAAGCTCCTTGCAGACCTTTAAAGATTCATGTCCAGGTATTGTAAATAACACTTACAATATAAAGAACAGTGTTAAGTTTTTCATGTACGAGGTGCTACCCAAAAAATATCCGAGAATTTTTTCACCGGGCAAATCAGTAACAGTACAACATTCCGCAGCTAGATGTCTCGAGGCACGTGTATTAGCTACTGCATCACAAAGTCGCATCATCTTTGGCGCATTCAGTTGTGGGTTGCAGTTGTGCGTGTCAGGACGTGTTTCATTGCTTTTGCTGACATCAAATGGTTGACGTTAAGGAGCAAGGAATTTGCATCAAGTTTTCTGTCAAGTTGAAGAAAACTGCAGCTGAAAGAGGCATTTGGTGAGAGTGCACTGAGTCAAGCAAGAACATTTCAAAGAAGGCCGAGAATCTGTGAAAGATGATATGTTAGTCGATCGTCAACATGCACAACACCAGAAATGATCATGAAACTTCGTGATGTGATTCGCGAAGACAGAATACAGACAATTCATGATGTTTTTTAACAGATTTCAACTGTTGTACGGTCCATGTAAACGAATTCCATCCAATGAACTAAACACGAGGCAAATTGCAGCGAAGTTTGTCTCTCGCCTTCTCGGCATCGCCAAAAAAAAATCCTCAGAATTCATACGTGCACTGAGCTGCAACAAAGAGTTCGAGAGTGCCCAGACTCTTTATCCAGAGCCATTACAGGTGCTGAATCTTGGGTCTATGATTATGACCTGGAAATGAAACATCAATTATCACAATGGAAGATACCATTCTCTCCAAGGACGGAAAAAAGTTCGACAAGGTCGCAACAATATCAAGTCGATGCTGATCATTAGTGTACCTTACCAAAATTTATATCTCTTTTTCGTAACAAATTCGGTAATTGTACTTCATTTCTTTTTGTGTTCTGAGCACTCCATTTATCATGCGCTTTCTTGACTCATAATAGCAATATTTCATATTAAAGATTTCACTTTGTTTCATTTTTCCACTCCAGGTGCTGAAATATGAAGTGCACAATGTGGTAGACCTGGAAAAAACCCTGTGCTTATCCAATAATGGCCGTTCTGAAACCTTATATCTTCTTAAGAATAGAAGGCAAAAATGGAGTTTTTTAAATAAAAAGTAAAAGAGCAACTAGTTTTGACCAAATTCTATGTCGGTATTGCCTACGTTATGTCTGGCAACTCAATTCGCATTTCTAAAGACATTCTTGACATAAGACATATAACTTTGACACTTATGCATGGGAACTTAAGAAGATATACTACAAGTGTGAAATAATCCCTTTAAAATTAGTACAGTATTTTAGTGTAGAAATCGTAAAGGACCTTGAAACCATCACAGAATTTGTCTTTAAAATCATTATGAATAGTTACCCAATAATTGTGATTTTTTTATTTGGTCCATTCTCAGAAATGAAATGCAAGGTGTAAGACTCAAGGCTTCTAGCAGATTATCATCTAGGTCAATTACGCTCTGTAGGCACCATCTTGCTGGAAAGTATATGTCAGGTCAATTATGAACAGCAGCAACGAAGGGTACAGGTTTTGATGGTACTTGTAACACATCAAATTTAAAATAGAGCCACTTTGCCTATTTTCTGTATTATCTTCCGGTTTTGGTGTCAATCCATCGTTTGCCTTCTATCAATGAACAGATCTCTACAATTGCAAACGACAGAGACAATAGCTACACTACCATCACGTGATGACGATGGAACCGCAGCGCCACCGCTTCACCTATAGCACCTATATAATTAAGAAGATTCCATTGACAACTATCAGTCTTGCCTGGTTAATCCCTCCTTTAGCTTGCCCGGAGCTCTAGGAGATACCCAACACAAGCCTTTAATTTGCTTTGAAGCTCTAGGCTCTTTTTCTCTCGCTGAGCTTGCTTTGGAGCTCTGTTGAGATTTCCAACCTCAGTCGCTTAGCTTGCCGCGGAGCTCCGTGGCTTTTCCAACCTCCTCTCTGCTTGCTTTAGAGCATTAGGGATTCCTATTCCACTCCACTTAATTTGCTTTGGAATTCTATCGAGATCCTGCCCTAAGCTGTTCGGGCCTTGGATCACCTTTCTCTACCTCATATTTAAAAAGTTACATCATTGTAGTATTCCTGTACAGTACAGTTTATAAAAGTTTTATATACATATATAATAAAACCAGTAATGGGAGTCAATTTCAAACTATAATTTACTCTACCAAAGCTCTGCCTATTCCTGTACAAGCAGAACTTTACAATGTATTCTTAGCAAAAAATATGAATGCACTTACCGACACTAGTTTGCGAGTCTAGAACAAAGTATAACTTAAAAGTTAGGATATGAAATATCAGTAGTTTACAAAGAAAACAAACTTACGAAGCAATTACGTAGGTTCCGGTACATTACCCATTCATCTCGATCTAAACGTTTTGAAACATCCAGAGAATCTTCTCCATGTTATCGTAATAGCTACATATTGATTCTTTTGCTCATCGTTAGAATAAAAAGAGCAGAATAACGTTGAACAAGATGGTAATTAGACGTGGCGGTCTGAATTTTAAAAAAAAAATAGACTTTAACAAGATTATCTTGGCTTCACTTGACACTTTCCCCCTTCTAACAAACAATCATCTCTCTCTTTCTGTCTCTCTCTCTTTATGATTCTCTGTCTCTTCAAAGAAGGACACAAAGGTGAGTAGAATAACAGTGTTGCAATCTCCACACAATGTTCAGAAATTTAGAACAATTTATTTAATTAAGATCCTTTGACAACATAGACAGTGGCAAAGATAAAATCACTAACAGGATAGACAATAGGTTAACTAGAATCATAAATGTATACTAGTAAATGTACATATAAAAGAAGAAAATTCACTGGCTCCCTCACCATTAGATCTTCTAAACCGCTAAGCTTAGGAGCCTGAAAGATTTTACAAATATTTTCTTTGAGAAATAAGTTATAAATATGGCGAAGTTTGGGAAATTTTCTCTCTAAGAAAGTGAAAGATAGGCTTGTCCCTTTTACGTTTGTTCACCATATCTCTGAAACTCTTAGTGGTCCGCGGTGGTTCAGTGATAGAGCGTTCACTTTTAGCGCATGGGGTCTCGGGTTCAAACCCTGCTCCAGCCAAGTGAACTTTGTGGTGGAGAAACACCGTGTGCATGGTTTCCTCGGAGTTCTCCAGTTTCCTCCCACTTTCTTTATCCAACCATTTCATTCATTTCTCATCATCACCGTCTCCTTCAGCCTAGCCGACATAATCGTGGGACGTAAAACTAAAAAAATCAGTTCTGAAACTCTTGGTCATACGAAAATGAAATTTTGTACAAATAACCTTATTATGTGGATTATTATTATTATTATTATTATTATTATTATTATTATTATTATTATTATTATTACTAGTAGTAGCAGTAGTAGCAGTAGTAGTAGTAGTGGTAGTAGTAGTAGTAGTAAGAATTTTGCCTGTTGGCAGATTCTGAGACTAATGAGTTATATATTTTTCCCTAAGTTTGAGCCTGAAAATGATTTTTCCATATTTCTCGATCTTCAGCTTACTCTTTTAACTCCTAATATTTCCTTGAAGTTGTGGATAAGTCAAATTTATGAAAAATTTTACTCTTTAAGTGCTAAATGGAGGTCTTGAATATTATTTTGCTCTTTAGCGACTCTGCAAAATTTTGGAACGAAGCAAATTGAAATTTGACATACATCGTTCTCTTATAAGTTAAGTTGTGAATGAGACAGGATTTTGCTAAATTCCAGCCTTAATCCTTCAAGCCGGGAGTTAAATATCCATCAGTTGCTGCAACAAGTGCTAATTTTAAATCAATACAACAGTAATTTTCGCAAAATGTCAGAAAATTAAACATATCTTAAAAAAAAAAAAAAAAAAACATTTCCTCAATTACAATGGAATTTTCAGGACTTGCAAACGAAACTTCACACTACAAAATGATGTATAAACAATGACATTTACACTATAATAACAAAAATAATCGTAAAAATAAAAACTTGTACTCTTTGATATCTTATATCAGATCTTAGGAAAGTTTGAACATATTAAATTTATATTTTGTATAAATGTTCTTCTTGACTCTAAACCACAAGTAAGACTAAATTTTATGAATTTTACATCCTAAATTGGAGAAAATGAATTTTAACTCACTTTTCTTTTCAACGTAGAAGGTTGAAATTTGGCAGAAATGTTCTTCTTAAGGCTGAAACTAGTAATGGCTAAATGATTGCTTGCTGGCTATATCCGTCTTGCGAATAACTAACTAACTAACTAACTAACTAACTCTATGGCCTATGGAACCCGGAAGTTCAACACTGCATTCACAAAAGCTCTTTCCATTGACTTCTATCCTTAGCCAACTGGATCCAGTTTCTATTTCTACGAGATCCATCTTAATATTGTCCTCCCATCTGCGGCTAGGTCCTCCTAATGGTCATTTTCGGATTGGTCTTCCAGTTAAGATTTTGAAAACGTTTCTACTTTCTTCCATCCTAGCTACATGACCTGCCAATCTAAGCCTCCTAGACTTGACGACCCTAACAATGTTTGGTAAACCGTATAAATTATCCAGTTCCTCGTTATGAAGTTTCCGCCACTCCCCATTCCCGTTCCTCTTGGGTCCGAATATTCGTCTCAGGACATTGTTCTCAAATACTTTCAGTCTACATTCTTCCCTCAGAGCAAACGACGATGTTTCGTAAATATACAGAACAACAGGCAACATTATCGTTTTAATAATTAGTTAAAACAATAATCCGTCCTGCGAATAAAAATGGAAAAGTATATGATTTGTCTCTTTCTTCAATTTCATGTGTAACAAAAAGACAATATCTGACCTTAATGTAGACCAGATTTCTAACTGTGAACATATTTTCTTTAAGCATTTTGGTTATCAAGCTTATTTTTCGAGATAAACTGTTCGTACCGTACCGATTTTCAGAAAAATATAGATTTAATATTGTTACTTGACAATGTTCAAAACTCGGCTTATGATTTGTTTACACCAGGGTCTCTCAATCTGGAGATCGCAAAAGAGTTTCATGGGGGCACGAAGATAAGCCGAAGATAGGTGTAATTAGAATCTACGTAAAACAGGAAAATATTCTTAAATATTATTTTGAATTTTGAGGTATATTTTTATTTTTATAAATTGTTAAGAACAATGAAAGATAGGTCTACTAAACATTTTCAACAAGTGCAGAGTTGTATAAAAATCAAACCACAAATTATAAGGGGGTCACTGTCAAGTGGATATGATAAAATGTGTGTTGTGATATGAATTAGGTTGCAAACTAATAATATAAAAATAAGAAAGAGGATACGCAGAACAAAACAAAGATTTAGGAAATATATGACTTACGCCCATTCAGTGAACAACCATCTCAAAGAAGGAAAGAAAATGACCCCTAAGTGCGGTCCACATATTGTTCTTGCTTACAATACATTATACCTTGGACTACTGTTTTGAACTATAAATAATGTGAACTTTTGGGTAATTCTACTCAGAAGAAAGAGCTCCCGCGTGGCTAATCGGTTAGCGTACGCGCCTTTGGCGTGGGAGACACGAGTTCGATTTCCGGCGGGAGCTCACGTGGTTCGGATTCCACGTTAATCAGTAGGTCCACGTCTTATAGCGTCGCTGCTGAAGGGACGTTAAACTAAAACAAATGAACTCTACTCAGAAGAATAGAAATGGGCATTAAAAGTTTTTTTTTTCATTAAAACTGTATATATATTGAAGTTCCAGAGACCTGGTAAACAATCAAAAAGTTTAACTCATTGCTCTTTATTTAGATGCGAAGTTTAGCAAAACTCCATCTTATCTAGAACCTATAATCTAAGAAAAACACTTGCATGAATTGAAATTTGAAATTCCTAGCTCCTAAGAATGAATTTTCTTAAAACGTTATCTCTAAATGGCTTTTTCCGCTCTCTGAACTTAACAAAATTGGTTTCGCCATATTTTGTGGAACAAAAGTGCTCATATATAATTTCATGACTGCATGTATGTCCATTGTTTAAATATATATTGTAGGAATACAAAGTGGAAACTGTATTCAGTTGGCTAAGGACAGAAGTCTTTGGAGACCTTTTGTGAAGACGAGACTGAACCTCCAGGTTCCATAGGCCATAGACTCACAAGGGACGTATGCGAATTGTGACAGCTTGATATTTATGCAAAAAGAAAATAAGCAAAAAGTTGGTTATCAGTGTTGCCAAATAAGGGAGATATAAGGCTCTGATGTTGAGAAATTATGGGGTCCGTACAACGAACAAATGTATAACAACAACAAGATAGCTGAAGTACCAAGTGTATGGTAGGGAGTAAACTACAGTATAAACAGCATCCAATGACTAACGGACTTGATACGTCATATCAATTGTTTCGCTAGGGCGAGAAATTATGTATTTTGCAATACTATATGTGGCTTTTCTGTTGTATGTATTGGTGTGTTATATTAAAATATTTTGCACCTCTATGTTACTGGTATCCTGAATGCAATGTGTTGAATCTTCATCGTTGTCTGACACGCTAACTATACGTTTCCTATACTCTCGTCTGATAGCTATCCTATCACAGTTCCTTAATCATTACGAATTGATTCTGACGTACTTTCTTGTCACAGATTTGTTACTTTTCGTGCCACAGCTTTTCTGTATTCTTTTCAGGCGCTACGCCTTCGTTTCTGTGGTTTGGTAGGCATGCAGGATTTTTTACAGTGTTGCTACCTCAAGACACTTTGTTTTATAGCTCTCGGGAATGGTTCGAGATATCGATTCCACACAAACGTCATTGGAGTTGCTCCGCATAATGTCTTATGCAACTTCTTCTTTCTACGGCAACTCTACCATGTGCTCTTTTTGGGTGAATCCTATATTAAGCCCATTAGTCACTGGATGCTGTGTATGCTGTAGTTTACTCTCTACTATATATTTGGTCCTTGTGCAGTCTTCTTCTTGATGTACATTGGTCATTTGTCTGCACGGATCCCATAATTTCTCAACTTTAGAGCCTCATATTTCCCTTATTTGGGAACAATGATAACCCATCTTTTGCTTATTTTCTTTCAGCCTAATAAGAACAATTTGAGCCTAAAGAAATTCAGCCTAAATTAAGTACCCTACAACCATTGTTAAACTGTAATGAAGACAATATTAATTTTTTCTTTGAAATAAATATAGGAGTTTTCGCACCATTGTCAACTAAAAAGATACAAACCCAACCCATTAGTGCACGGAGAAAAATTCCTTCTCCGGACAGCGGTATATTGTACAAATATACGGTATCATCTTGCTTATACTATAGAAATCAGTACGGAGCATACGTTATCCGTATGCTACATAGGCACTGCCCTTAGATGTTACATCATGCCGTTGCAGGATGTCTGATATCTAACAGTTTTCCGTATATCACATGCATATACTTATATTACCTTCGTCAGCTATATGCTATATACATCCATTTATATGAGATCCTGACCGCCTACATTGTTTTATACGGAAAGTACGTATAGATGAAACACAGAAAGTATTATAAAACATGCGTTTTCAGTTATACGTCTGGTGTACGTTAAGTCCAAAAACTACAGGAATTACGCATGTAACGTATCTTTTTAAGTACGACACCTACAGTTTTTTCTCAGTGTGCCTTCATATAATAGCGTGGATTGTCCAGAGTAGGAATCGAGTTGACCACCTTCTCCTTTGTGATTAGAACCTAAGCCGAGTAAACACTTTGTTTAAGTGCACATACTGCATTAAAAAAAAAGGAATTTTAGGCTAAGAGATTGGACCTTTTCTTTTTTCAACTCGAAAGACGTTCTAATCCATTTAAAGCCATGTCTATTGGGATGTGAGTTCCAGCAGTTTCTGGTCTATTCTCGTGAATCGAATGGACGAAGCATTTCATTCCAGGTACTTTCCATAATACAACGTCGCTTCATTTCTGGCGAAACTACCTTAAAGAAAAAAGCGCAAATACTGTAAAGTTAGGATGGAAAAACGTTATTTTTTTATTTATTTCTTTTTTTTTTTTTTAAAAAAAAGATTTTGTATTGTGTTTTCTGGTCTCAATTCGTTCTTTGCCTTTTTCGGAAATTTACTTTTTTTCGTCTTCTTGTCGTTGTACTATCCTTTTCTTCTCCACTTTCTTTAACCTTCTCTTCTTCTTCCTCTTTTCTTTAGTGTTTTTTTTTCTGTATTTTTCGTTAAAGACGATAAACGTGCTTTGTGTTTCGATCTACTGCTCTTTCGGGGTACGCAGAAACCATCTTCAAGCACTCTTCGGCAAGTAGCTTCTTCAAGGTTGCCAGCTGAAGAATAATTATATTAATTGAATTTCTTTTTCTATGTATCCGAAACCAATATTACCTTTTCTAATGCGGAAGATATCTTTTACAAGAAATTGATTTGATTTATAAGAAATTAACGTTTTTTTTCAGCACAAACGCTATATGAGACGGGAACTACAGTTTAAAACAGGATATGAATCACTAATACAGTTTATGAAATACCTCCATTGCGAGTCGAATGCCGGACCAACGAAACATGGGTAACCATATAATCTAACTGTCTATCTAATCTATCTGTATAACTATCTGTTTATATATATCTATATACACATGGTGTTTCAAAGCAACACCGACAACGTTTGGGAGGTGATTCCTGACAGCAAGATAAGACAAAAAGTATAGAATCAACCTGGGTGTACAAATACTTCCTTTCGAAGTTATAGGCTGCCGAAAACATGGAAAAATGAACTTTAAAAGTCCATAGCTCCAAAATTATGGAACCTAAAGTAGTTGGGTCAAGACTTCAGTTAGGAAATAGTATGTGCGCTATCCAAAAATACATGTTTCAGGAAACGGAAGCGCCGCAGAACACTGAAACTTGGATATTTAGACAGGATTAGTTTCCAAGTGAACTCTTGGCCTGACTACGGTAGATCCGATAGTTTTGGAGCTATAACTAACTAACTCTATGGTCTATGGAACCCGGAGGTTCAATGCCGCGTTCACAAAAGCTCTCCACTGACTTCTATCCTTAGCTAATTGGATCCAGTTTCTACTTTGTATTCCAATCTCTGCGAGATCCATCTTTACATTGTCTTCCCATCTGCACCTAGGTCTTCCTAATGGTCGTTTTCCGATTTGTCTTCCAGTCAAGACTTTGAAAGCGTTTCTACTTTCTTTCATTCTAGCTACATGACCCGCCCACCTAAGCCTCCTAGACTTGATGACCCTAACAATGTTGGGTAGACCATATAAATTATGTAGTTCCTCGTTATGAAATTTCCGCCATTCTCCATTCCCGTTCCTCTTGGGTCCGAATATTCGTCTCAGGATCTTGTTCTCAAATACTTTCAGTCTATGTTCTTCCCTCAGAGTAAGTGACCATGTTTCACACCCATACAGAACAACAGGCATAATAATCGTTTTGTATATTTTAAGCTTCAAATTCCTCGACAGAATTCGCGACGACAAGAGATTTTGAACCGAATAGTAACACGAATTCCCTGCTTTTAGTCGACATTTAATTTCTTCGTGGATATGATTTTTCTCTGTTAATATTGATCCTAGATATTTGAAACTATCCACTTTATCAAATGTATTATTTAATATTTTAACGCATCCATAATTTGCTGTATTCCGGTCCCGACGCACTTCCATGTATTTAGTTTTCTCTGCATTTACTTCTAAACCCATGTCCCTGCAAGCGTTTAATAAGATCTTTGCATTTCTTTCTATTGTTCTCCTATCATCCCCTATTAAATTTACATCATCAGCACATGCCATAACCTGGTGAATACATACCGTTCAACTTTAGGTCCTGGTTTCTATCTTTGATTTTCCTTATAGCGTATTCCAGAACGAAGTTAAATAATAATGGCGACAACGCATCTCCTTGTTTCAGGCCATTTTCGAAGTGAAAGCTCGTGGACAAAAATTTTCCTACCCGGACTTTACTTTGGGATTCATTTAAACAGATCTTAGTTAATCTGATTAGCTTTCTCGGTATTCCAAGTTCTGTAAGAACGTTGTATAATGTTTCTCTCCTAACCGAGTCGTACGCCTTTCTAAAATCAATAAATAGTTGATGTACCGGGGAATTGTATTCCCAATTTTTTTCGAGTATTTGGCGAATAGTAAATATTTGGTCGATAGTTGATCGATTTCGTCTAAATCCGCACTGATAATCTCCAATAATTTCATCTGCGTATGGGGTCAGTCTTGCTAACAGAATATTTGAAAGGATTTTATAGATTTTGGAGCTATGGACATTTAAAATTCCCTTTCTCAAGTTTCCGGTAGCCTATAACTCCGAAAGGAAGTATTTTTGCACCAAGGTTGGTCTATACTTTTTGTCTTATCTTGGTGTCAGGAATCACCTAACAAAGGTTGTCGGTGTTGTTTGGAAGTACGCTGTATATATCCTGGTAAAAGTTATACGAAACTTGCCAAGAAGCATAATCTTTGAAACTGGAAAAAAAGCAATAATCATTACGGGTACATGTATGTTGAAATTATATGTAAACATGCACACGATGAGGTCAGTTAATTAGGATATTAAGAAATAAAAAAAAACATGATTGTGTGCCATATGGGCAGGTAGTATAGTGTTTGAAAGGAGACAAATAGATTTTTAAAAGAATAATACAAAACGTGAGTTTATTGAATATGCATATATAATATATGATTGTTACGAAAATGATAAGAGAGAAATGAATAATATTTAAAATAAATGAGGATATGGAGAAGATAATAAACAATATTTCGATTTACACGGGGTTACGTATTTTTGTTTTTATGGTAAGACTGCCATATGTATATTTTATTACAATAGCAAACAGAGTTTATGGTTCCGTACTTACACTTGGTTGGAGTCCATGATTACGCACAGTTAATTGACAGCTGAGTCTGCACACCACTAACGCTAAGTAGAACGCCACTGTAAACGATGTTGTGCGAATGCGCTGAGGTTGAGTTGTGATTGCAATATTATAATTTTTGTAAGATTTTTAGAGTATATATATATTTATTTTTCATACTTTTATTTTTTATTTTGGAGTTGAGAAAAATAGGATTGTTCATTTTCTTCTGTGAAAATCTTCCGTGTTTACAATATTTGTTTTTAACTTTCATTATTTTTTACCAGGATGTTTTTCAATACTTTATTTAAAATATTTCACTTTTACTAGTTTATTGTTTGGTTTCCCCGAGAGATTAAGAAAATACTTCAGTTTTTAATATGACAAAATAAAAGAATGTCTTAATCCTCGGGTCAAAAAATGCCTTTTCGTCATCTGTTCTTTTGAACCAGTGACGTAATTAGTTTTTAATATCACAAAATAAAAGAATGTCTTAATATTAACATTCGTAGCTGAAGACTTTCGTGATCTAACTCCGAAGACTATCATGAAATCCTAATGAAATTTATACGAAATCACCGCGAAGATGCGCTGTTTCAATAGAAAAGTAATTAAAATCGGTCCTCCTGTGTCGAAGTTATCCGCAAACATAGACACAACATTCATATACATATCAAAAAGTAAGGTTACACAGTCTGCAGTGAAACGTGTTTATGTTATTTCATACAATCAATACAGCCAACAGAAAGCACATACATTAGGTTGTTTATTTATTTATTTATTATTTTTTTGACAGTCTCCATACCGGTTGAGGGAATTGTCACATCGTGGAATGAGTTTGAAGATTCTCTCCTGGTAGAAATCCTGTCCTTGCGTGTTCAGACTCGTTGTCACATTTGGGTACTGAAGAATGTCGTTTACAATGTTGGCAAACGCTTCCGAACGACATTTCGAATTCTGCCATCAATGTCGTAACGTGTTCTTTATGTTGTCCTGGGGGCCGCGGTGGCTCAGTGGTAGAGCGTTCACCTTTGGTGCTTGCGGTTCCGGGTTCAAACCCTGCTCCTCCCAAGTGAACTTTATGGTGGACAAACACCATGTGCGTGGGTTTTCTCGGGGTTCTCCCGTTTCCTCCCACTTTCTTCATTCCACCATTTCATTCATCTCTCATCATCAACGTCTCCTTTAGCCTCACCGGCATAACCGTGGGACGTAAAACTCAAAAATTTAATTTCATGTTGTCCTGAATCAGCTCCTCGATGCGGTCTGTATTGAAATCTGTTGATGCAGTATTGGATCGACCACTGAGCTCCTCGTCGGCATCGTTTACTTTACATGCCACAAACTTTCGACACCATTCTGCGACATGCTAACGAGATATTACAGTCTCCCCGTAAACCTTTATTAGTTGCCGATGAATTTCGGCCGCGGTTACATATTCCGAACACAGAAATCGAATAACTAAGCGGATTTCTTCTTGAGACCAGTTTTCCAAACGAGTCGTCATTTGTATTTACCTAGAACTAGCGGTGTAGGTGGCGGGCAGCTGGAACTCTGCACAGTTGCCAACTCCATTTATTACAATTACCGTACACTCCTGATTCCTCTAGAACACATGAAACTCCACCAGAAATATCAGTCTTGTAATATTAGTCTCTGATCCTCCATCGTGTTATAGTTAGATAGATAGATAGATTGATATATATATATATATATATATATATATATATATATATATATATATAGAGAGAGAGAGAGAGAGAGAGAGAGAGAGAGAGAGAAACAGATCGAATTGATAACGTGGTTTTTGAAGTCAGTTAATATGTATAACAGCGAATTTCATGCTTGTAAATTATTACTTGAAATATATTGAGGAACACGAAATATGATGGTTCAGACAAGGAAAAGACACTTCTGAACAGATATTAGTTATATTTTTGAACAAAAATAATAATGCAATTTAATTCTTGAAAAAGAAAACAAAATATCATCAAATTCCCAACATGGTAATTAAATAATTTGAGGCAATTTACAGCAAAAACGTTAAACAAGGAACGTAATAATAATTGAACAGTTATAATTAAATAAACACTGAAATTCAATTATCATAACCAGAAAAATGAAACGATATACATATATATATTTTTAAATGTCATTTAGGAAGGTTTTAAAATGAGAAATTAGTAACATCTCACTTAATTGGATTCGTTTTTTTAAAAAAAAAAAATAATAAATGAATTAATGACACATAATATGATCATTATGTCTAAAGCAAGCTTTTTAGTAGAACAATATCAATGTTATAATTGATTTTAAGTCTGTTTGTTTTGTGTACATATATTTCATTTAATAGCGTATTGAAAGTGGTAATTGCAATTACGTTTTTCTTTTTTGGTTAAGAAAAGTAATTAAATAATGATAGTAATTAAAGCTAGATATACCATCCTTAACAGACATAGCAAATAGTACTTTAAAAGAAATGCTTGATTTATATATATATATATATATATATATATATATATATATATATATATATATATATATATATATATATATATATATATATATATATATATATATAAGTTTATCAAAGTCAATTAGGTTTTCCAAATTTTCCATGTTGCTCAGAAGTGTGTGCTTTGAGGCAAAAGACAAGGAAATCTCTACAATGATTACATACAACACTTCATGAACTATTTTCTTCGATTTCATTTAGCATATCCCTTCAAGTCACATTTACACAGAAGCAAAATAGAAGAAAATTAGATATGTATTTGCAGAATGGCTAAAACACCCGGACATGTAACGTGAACGTGTGTGCACTTCACAACAAGGGAAGATATAACCAATGTTAGGGACGAGCTTTAAAATGATACATGGACAAAGCAAAATTACCAAAAAAACTGACAATTAACTAAATATATAGTGATAGATATGTGGAATATCACTAAAGAAGAGAGAAATGTAAGACAACAAAAATGAAACAAATAATCTATAGGGCTATATTGAAATGTTAGGTTTATATATTTGTGGTCAACAAAAGTTTATATGTTTGTGGCCAATTACTTTCAACAACGAGATCTCGAATACTACAAGCTCTAGAAACATGACGTTTTCGCTGATCCATTCCAAATTTTGTATAGATTTGCCAGTTCTAACTCAAATATTTTTAAAAAAACTTATCTTTATTTTTCTATTCCACATTTTAGGCGTCGTTTTGACCCTATCTATCTATTAAAATTCTACGAAAGCTATAAAAACAGGTCAGCTCAGCTCAGCTTGAAAGTGAGGTTTTGTGTCGAGTATCGGACAAAAGTCCCTGACTCGATTACAGCTATAGAAAAGATGATTAGACCTTTGGGGGTTGGGTGAGTTAGAATATGAGATACGACGACGTCATGTGGCCTTCAGCTGCCACTGTCGCAGTGAGGGGGTAGAGTGTGGGTAAAGAGTTATGCTACTTCCTTGACGTCCTGTAAGTTCGTCGGTGTGTATGCGCTGTGCCAATGGCTGCAATAGCGGGGTTGACGTGGCGGGAAAGGTTGGCCCAAAAACGAGTATGGTGTTGATGTAACACGCCCCGGATAGGATGTATGTTTAAGTCCTCTAAAAGTTGACGATTATGCGTATATCGGTCATGGCCTGTTATGATACGAGCTGCACTGAATTGCACACTCTCAACCGTGCGCAAGTGACTGAGTGCCGCATATTGGTACGCTGGACATGCGTAGGTGATTGTGGACAAAATTATCATTTTAAAGACGTGGAGTCTTGTTTCATGACTTAAAAACGCTTTTTTAAAACAATGCTAGCATGCTGAAGGCATGCTAGTCCCTTATAAGGGTTACGCCCTTTCTCGGGAGGAGAAGGAATATTAATATGGAAAGGAGGCAGCAGGAATGGTCTAAGTGATTTAATAATTTATATTAACTTTATTGATCATAAGTTATATAGTATTAAAGTACCATAGCAGACATTATGGCCTTTAGCCATAATCATTAGGATGGGTGGTGAAATGGAGATAAGAGTGAGGTGCACTGAACGCCACAACACAGTAAAGGGAAGGGTTAGTTAGACGAATGCATGTTATCTTCCGATCCAGGAGCTACTCAGGATCATGATGAGAAACACAATGAGCCCTGTTAGAAGAGATGGATTACTGTGCGTATGATGGGAAGGGGTAGTGCGAATCTGAATGAATGGCAAAGGCAGCTGCGATGTCTTGGTCTGGATGATTTGGTGGGAGTGAATAACGGTATAAAGCAGCGTTTCCCAACCTTTTTCTACTTGCGGCACAGCTCAGGTGTAACTTGAATTCTCCCGGCACACCCATATATATATATATATATATATATATATATATATATATATATATATATATATATATATATATATATATATATATATATATATATATATATATATAATTATTATTTTAAATATAAAATACCGGATAATTTTTTCTATGATCACTGATCTCGTTCTCACAAAGAAGAAAGCTTGATCACTGGTTTCCCCCAATGGTAAATCATTATGCTTATTTTTCGTTCTAATTTAAAAACAGAAGACAATTGCAATGAATTATAGAACTCCCATTTTTAGAAAATACACTTTCTTTTTCGAAAGCTGTATTCAACCTTTCACTAAGAAGGAAAATCACTAAATAACGAACGAATAAACAAATAACTTGCTTTTTCAAAACACAAATGTATGTAATTTGTATGTACGTTTGCTTTGTCGAAAGGATTGAATGATATTTTAAATTTTCAAGTTACGAAATAGTCTGCAACGATGGTCAACAATAAAGAACAATAAAGAAGCAACAATAGTCACAAGAATGATACCAAATCCTTTTTTCAACATTAGAAATGTACAGAAAAGTAACAGTATGAAACTTAAAATTGTAGATTCATAGTAGAGGTTCATAGTAATGTGAAATACAAATATACATTTTTCCCGGTGTTGCAATTTGAATGCTATAGAACTAGTGATTTTGCTTCGATTTCTTCGCGGCACACCAACGGCCCATTTGCGGCACACCAGTGTGCCGCGGCACACCGGTTGGGAAACGCTGGTATAAAGTAAAGAGGGGGGAGAGTGGCGGGTGGCGAACAGAATGTTGTAGAGCATAATCGATATCACTGTGTAGAATATCAAGGAAAAGGGGATGCTTCTGAGCCAGTCTATTGGTGATGTAGGAAAGTCGAAGCTTTTCAATGTGGTACAGGATGTGAGGAAAGGAGATGCGATCATACAGATATTGTGTAGTGCTGGGTAGCTTTATACGATATGCAATACGCAGGGCGTGTCGTTCTAGGATCTTGAGCTTGTTGTAAAAAATTGAATGTGCAGCGACCCAAGCTGTGAACCCATAGATGAGGACGGGTCGTAGGAACACCTTATATGTTATGAGAATGGTATCCGCTTGTAGGCCTCGGGTTGTGCTAAAAAGTCGGCGAAGAAGATTCAGTCTATTGTAGGCTTTAGTGATAATCTGAGCTAAGTGGGACCGTCTCTTGGACGCGGGACCGTCTCTTAAGGTCAAGAAAAATTATTGCTTGAGTCTTCTCAGAATTTAGGCGTAATCGCTATTTCGAGCACCAACTAACAAAGATATCGATGGCAGATTGGAGTGCTGTGTTCAATTGATGGATCGTTTTCAAAGCTTTGATTTACGGTTATTTGTGATTCTACGTTTAAGAAAGACAATGTATACTTTAAATAAATTATTTAAATACATCTTTATATATATATATATATATATATATATATATATATATATATATATATATATATATATATATATATATATATATATATGAAGTTTATGTTTTAAAACTATTGTTCAAAGCCTTTGTATTTTAATAAGTCTTCTCGAAAATCAATGCAATTGTGCTGCCATCTTTGGAGTTCTTTTAAATTATACGTTTGTGAACGTTTATATATTTGTGGCCAATCCTTTTGACAATGAGATCTCGGAAACTACAGGCTCTACAAAGTTCACGTTTTCAGTGATCGATTGCAAATTTTGCGTAGATTGTCCAGTTCTAATTGAATATTTTTAAAAACATGGTCATTATTTCTTTATTACATATTTACGGGTACACTGGAAGTGTTGAAATTAGAAAAAACTAAAGCATTATATCCTACGCATTATGCATTCCAACACCACATAATTGTATAGGGGTTGCATACCTCTCCGGCCTTTGTTTCATGGCCAAATGTTTGTTAATGAAAACAGAAGGATAACTATTTCTCCACTCTAAGTTGAATCTTTATTGTTTGGAGTGTTTTCCCCAATGAACACCATATACCACTGACATTATAATTAATTGTGTATGTAATGTGTTTGCTTATTACATACTGCATAAAAGAAGAAAGAAAACACTGATCATACATGCATTAAAAACTCCAACCGGAAGTAGACTCAAATCTTGCAAACGGTGCGAGATATTGAAAAAGTAATAGAAAAAATCTCCCTTTTATGTTATCTCTTGCCAATTTTTATCAAGACGTTCTTCACTTGTGTCCGTAAAGAGACATGTACAGATGCGAAGAATAACAAGGAGTTTCATGCTCATATGTGAATGATGCGCTGGATAGAGAGCGCAAGGTCAGCTAAGTAGTTTAATATTGTCATGATACCCTTGTAAAAGGCAACCAATAGAGGCAACCAGTATAACTGATTGATGGACATTTCAGGCGCTTTGATTTAATCTGAATGGCAAAGCCAATTGCAAGCTGGCAACTTCGAAGGCTTGTGACTCACAATCAGGCGTACTCTGATATGGAACTATAAGAAAAAATATTTGCATTTGGTATCATCTATCACTTATCTAAGTTTGTCACAAGCTCAACTCACTATTCTATATATTAAAATACCACATTTATAAGTGTGTCCATAGCAATTCACTCCCTTTGAGAGTCCTCCTGCCTTTTATTTGTGTCTGTAATGAGCAAAACTCATGGGATAGCAGGGCTCTGATTTGTGGATGGACAGCACGTGTGCCCAACGCCACCTGGTAGCCTCAGCGACGGTCTCAGTTGTGTGATAGACAGTGCTGGAAGTGGCTGTGTGAGTGCGCTGGTAAAATGCAACGTCGTCGCGAGTTGACGGCATTCGAACGGGGCATGGCTGTGGGTGCCCGACGCATGGAGCATTCCATTTCGGAAGTGGTTCAGGAATTCGGCTTCTCAAGGTCAACAGTGTCGAGAGTTTACCGAGAATGGGTGAATGAGGGTGTCACAGTCCACAACAGACACCATACCGGGCGTCCACAGGCCCTAAATGACCGAGACAGGCGAAACCTGAGACGAGTGGTAATTCGAGATAGGGGAGCAAATGTGCAATGAATCACGGCTGAATTCAACACTGGTCGAGATAGAGACGTTTCCCAGTGGACAATCCGTCGGAACATGCGTGTTCTCGGGTATGGGAGCCGTCGCCCCACACGTGTGCCACTGCTAACCCGGCGTCATCGGACAATTCGGCGTGCATTTGTCAACAATCACCACGGATGGACACTGCATCAGTGGCATAACGTGATCTGGTCTGACGAATCACGTTTTCAACTGTTCCATGCAGATGGGAGGCACCGTGTGTGGCGCACACCGCACGAAGCGATGGATCCAGTGTGCCAAGTGGGCACAGTCCAGGCCGGTGGCCTATCTGTCATGGTGTGGGGTGCATTTTCGTGGCATGGAATGGGCCCCCTGGTCGTTCTGGATGCCACATTGACTGGTCAGCGGTATCGTCAGCTGCTTGGAGACCATCTCCACCCTTTTGTCATGTTTCAACACCCTGACGACATTGCTGTGTATCAAGATGACAACGCAGCCCCACATCGCGCCAATATCGTCCGTGCCTGGTTCGACGAGCATGCAGGTGAGATCCAACGACTGAATTGGCCACCTCGCAGTCCGGATATGAACCCCATTGAACATATCTGGAATGCCCTCGAGGTCAGGCTCAGGGCATTGAATCCTCAACCCACGAACAGGACCCAATTGGCTGCCGCTCTGCAGGATGTGTGGTGCCAACTGCCTCCGGACGTGTTCCAGGGCTTTGCTGACTCACTCCCACGCCGTATCGCTGCACTCCGCAGGGCCAGAGGGGGCCCGACCAGATATTAGGTGGGTATCCCATGAGTTTTGCTCATTCAGTGTAAATGGACTTCCACAGTTATAATGAGAAGGGGGAAGGAGATTCACATTCATATTAGAAAAGTTTATATGTTTGCGGACGTTTATATGTTTATCGCCAATTCTTTCGAAAGTGAGTTCCCGGAAACCATAGGCTCTAGAAAGTTGCCGTTTTCACTGATCGATTGCAAATTTTGTGTAGATTGTCCAGTTTTAATGTATAAAAAACGGCATTTATTTTCTTATTACATTTTAAGGGCACACTGGAAGCGTTGACATTCTTAAAAAGTAAAGTATCATATCCTACGAGTTATATATTGTAACACCACATATTGTATACAGGGGTTGTATATCTCTCAGGCGTTTGTTTCATAGCCAAATGATAATGAAAAACGAGGAATAAGCATTTCTCCAGTCTAAAATGAATCTTTATTGTGTGGAGTGTTTTACCCAATGAACACCATATACCACTGGCACTATAATTAATTGTGTGTGTGTGTAATGTATTTGCTTATTACATACTGCATGCAAGAAGAAAGAAAACACTGATCATACATAAATTAGAAACTCCAACCAGAAGTAGGATCAAATCTTGCAAACGGTGCGAGATATTGAAAAAAATAATTGAAAAAATCTCCCTTGATGGTATCTCTTGCCAATTTTTATCAAGACGTCTTTCACTTGTGTCTGTAAAGGAACATGTGCAGATCTTGTGAGGAATGGCAAAGAGATTCATGCTCATATCTGAATGATGCGCTGTATACAGAGCGCAGGTTCAGCTAGTAGGTGTATGTATATTTTTGTTAATAAACAAAGAAAACTTCCTTTCATACTGCGGAATAGAAACTTCTGACCCCATACGCAGATGAAATTATTGGAGATTATCAGTGCGGATTCAGACGAAACCGATCAACTATCGACCAAATATTTACCATTCGCCAAATACTCGAGAAAAAGTGGGAACACAATACCCCGGTACATCAACTATTTATTGATTTTAGAAAGGGGTACAACTCGGTTAGGACAGAAACATTATACAACGTTCTTACAGAACTTGGAATACCGAGAAAGCTAATTAGATTAATTAAGATATGTTTAAATGAATCCCAAAGTAAAGTCCGGGTAGGAAAATTTTTGTCCACGAGCTTTCACGTCCAAAATGGTCTGAAACAAGGAGATGTGTTGTCGCCATTATTATTTAACTTCGTTCTGGAATACGCTATAAGGAAAATCAAAGATAGCAACCAGGGCCTAGAGTTGAACGGTATTCACCAGGTTATGGCATATGCTGATGATGTAAATTTAGTAGGGGATGATAGGAGAACAATAGAAAGAAATGCAGAGATCTTATTAAACGCTTGCAGGGACATGGGTTTAAAAGTAAATGCAGAGAAAACTAAATACATGGAAGTGCATCGGGACCGTAATACAACAAACTATGGATGCGTTAAAATATTAAATAATACTTTTGATAAAGTGGATAGTTTCAAATATCTAGGATCAATATTATCAGAGGAAAAGCATATTCACGGAGAAATTAAATGTCGACTAAAAGCAGGGGATTCGTGTTACTATTCGGTTCAAAATCTCTTGTCGTCGCGAACTCTGTCGAGGAATTTGAAGCTTAAAATATACGAAACGATAACTATGCCTGCTGTTCTGTATGGCTGCGAAACATGGTCACTTACTCTGAGGGAAGAACATAGACTGAAAGTATTTGAGAACGAGATCCTGAGACGAATATTCGGACCGAATAGGAACGGGAATGGGGAATGGCGGAAACTTCATAACGAGGAACTACATAATTTATATAGTTTACCCAACATTGTTAGGGTAGTCAAGTCTAGGAGGCTTAGGTGGGCGGGTCATGTAGCTAGAATGGAAGAAAGTAGAAACGCTTTCAAAGTCTTGACTGGAAGACCAATCGGAAAACGACCATTAGGAAGACCTAGGCGCAGATGGGAGGACAATATTAAGATGGATCTCGCAGAGATAGGAATACAAAGTAGAAACTGGATGCAGTTAGCTAAGGATAGAAGTCAGTGGAGAGCTTTTGTGAACGCGGCATTGAACCTCCGGGTTCCATAGGCCATAGAGTTAGATAGTTAGTTATGAGTGTTTGTGTTTTTTTAAAAACTTTTAGTGTTAGCGTCGTATTATTACTCTTTGTTATTTTGATCATTTGCGCGACTGCAAGAAATAGAAAATCAATCCAAAAGATTAAGAGGTTTAAAGATATTAATAACGAGGAAGAACAGGAAACACAATCAAAATCTCTCTGCAGATGCTTTTCGTCCATATTTTTTTCATTATTTACTTTTGTGTTCTAGTTTTTCTTTCAAATAGTGATAGAGCAAGTAACTTTGAAAAATATAACCAACGCAACAAAATTTAATGGATCACTATTGTGAAAGAAATACAATTTACCCCATTGTTAACTGCATGAGCTTTAATATTGTCCTTTAATCGAAAACTTCCATTTCCTTCTTTTCTTTCCACAATTTTAGAAAATGTTGTTTCCTCAAATACTAAAAATCGAGAGTACTCCAACTAACTTCGTAGGTGAAGTTAATAAACTACTGTGATCTAAGCACTTTTCTTTCCTTTATTCATCATACGTTCCTTTCTCATTTATTTTCTTACTAGCGTCTATTACTCGCTTTGCTGGGTGAAAATAAGAAATATTAGTGATATGCTCCAGTAGTAAATCACTTTTTACTAATACTGAAGTGCTCTCTGATATAGACCATTTTAGATCAATTTTATATCTTCCCTCCTCCTCCTCCGTATTGCGGAACATGACATTGATCGTATCACTGTTCATCTCAGCGATCCAGAAGACTATGCATTAGACACTGATATTGATCAATTTTGATCATTTTTGTATATCTCCCTAACCCTCTTCTAAGTTGCGGGGCAAAATTTGGATTTAAACGGCATCAGAAGTGACACTATTCATCTCAGCTACCTCAAAAACCATGAATTTGACACTAATATTAGCCATTTTTGATCATTTTTATGTATCTTCCCCATCCCCCTCCTCCAAGTTGTGGGGCTGAATTTGTATATAAATAGGCTCGGAAGTGTCACTGTTCTTCTCAGTGAACCCGAAAACTATAAATTCAACACTAATATCGATCATTTTCGATCATTTTTAAATATGTCTCCCTCCCCCTCCTACAAGTTGAACCGTCACAACTATATCGATGGTGTTAAGGTAAAAGCTCGTAACCCTCAAAAAATTGAAAATGTAGTTTTTTTTTTTTATCTTATTCAGTTCACTATATGTCAGGTCATACGTGAGAAAAATATTATAAGCTTGTGTATGTTATTACGGCAAATAAACCACTTTTTATACTTGTGTCTTGCAAGGATGTAAATGGAAGTTAGAGGTTGTTTCTTTGTTCTCCTGAAAAAAGCTGGAAATGAGGCTTATGACGTTTTACCTTAACGCCGTTCAATGATATAAACCATCCCAGGTCCGAACTTCATTTATGTTGAAAATTTGTTTGAAGAGATTAATAGTCACAAACATAGTGATTTTCAATTTTATAATATATATTAACAGCGTACCTCTCCTTTGGTTTGAGAGCTCATTATTATATAATAACCCTTTTTTATTTACTCTAATCCATTAGCCTAATAATTCATGTAAGTTTCCATCCCGTTGGTGTTATTGTGCTTTCTGTCTTGTTCCTCAAAATATAATTCCTGTCTCAAATAACGTTTTATACAGTTTCTTTTCCTGTTTTTACAAGAAAGAACCCAGTGAAAACCGCTAAACTGTCATTAAAAATCTGTTTTGTTTTCTAGATGTTTGGAAATTTGCAGACAGTTCTTGACGTCTTTCAGACCTGGTAGTACGAAGCAGTGCCGGCAGATGGTGTTGGAGCTGAGTAATAGCTGACTCAATATGGCGACACCACTACGCAGTTGCAACAGTGAGGAACAGCATGGATATATTCGATTGTTATCGAGCGAAGGTGCGAAACCGCTTGATCTTCATCGGAGAATGAAGACGAGGTACAGGGACGCGTGTCTGTCACAGCGGCAAGTCTACGATTGGTGCAAGAAATTCAGAGAAGATACAAAATTTTTGACTAATATTCCCCATTAGGGTCAGGTTTATCGACTTGTGACAGACGAGTCCATAGTAGGGATGACCAGAACGGGTCCCTGGCGGAACCGGTTTTAGGCTCTGAAAGGATCCGGTTCTATAAGATCCGGTTCCGAAACCGGGTTTTCGGATCCAGGTCTGGAACTGGTTCTAGTGGCCATCCCTACGCTAAACTCTAGCTCCTGACAGGCTTTGAACAGTGTGCTAGATGAAATGGTAGAAGCGACAGGCAGGCGCCCAGGCAGCAGCCTCTTGTCTCATTTGCCTAAACAAATTGTGTAAGTGGCAAACTCATTTGGCTAAACACCCACTTATGGACCAAATTTTTTCTGGCGGGCACAAGCGGGTCTGGGCGGGGAGGGCGCAAGCGCGTGTTCCCCTTTACAGTGTTTTAAAGGTGAACTGTGTGCCTCCTTTACGGGTCTTTGAGGGCTATCCTAAGGTATGGAACCGGTTCCTAAGATCCGGTTTAGGGATGCGTACGAGACAAGATTTGTAGCTGTCTCGTCTCGAAAATGTGCTGTAAAAGTGATGACTCGACTCGAAAAATGTATATTTCTCTATTAGAAGAGCCGTGTCTCGACTCGAATATTGTCAGGAAAATCCTGTCTCGACTCGTCTCGTGCGCATCCCTAATCCGGTTCTGGAACCAGGTTTTCGGATCCAGGTTTGGGACGGGTTCCTAAGATCCGGTTCTGAAACCGGGTTTTCAGATCCATGTGTTGAACCATTCCTTAAAACCGGATCTCCTAGAACCGGTTCCTCGCGGGACCAGTTCCGCCAGAACCGAAACTTTGTGGCTATCCCTAGTCCATACCCACACAAGATCTGCTTATTCAGAAAACCGACGTGTCACCCTCGCTGAAATGTCTTCCTTGCTGAATATGAGCTTCGGTTCAGTACAATACATAATGCACGATGAATTCCGCTACAGAAAAGTGTCTGTCAGGTTGGTTCCTTGACAGCTAACGAAGGTACAAAAAACTCGTTTAGTTGACACATGCCAAGAGCTGCTGGAAGAGTGAGGATTTTCTAGTTCACATTGTCAGCGGAGATGAAAGTTGATACCCCATTATCAATTGGAAACAAAAACGTGCAAGCAAAGAATGCCTATATTGGTCTTTGCCGAAATTAAAGAACTTCTACAACCCGCCGACTGCATAGAGTGTGTTGACTTTATTCCGGGAAAAGAGTGGTCTATTCTGAAACACTGCATACTCTCACGTACCACAGTACCTAGTGCCACTTACGCCTATCTTCTCAAGAACCATTTGAAGTCAGCAAGGCGCATAAAGCGAAGGGGAATGATGAGTGTAGTGTTTTGCTTTAACATGATAACGCACATCCTCATTCTGCTCATACAACAACGAAAACCATTGACAACCTACACTTTAAGTACCTCCCACGTCCGCCGTACTCGCCAAATTTGGCACCATCAGATTTCACATGCATTTTATTAACAGAAAAGCATGTCTTTAAAAAATGTTTTCTACTTTGTAGGAGGTTCAGAGCTTGGTTTAAACTAATTTTCTTTTAGTAAACCAATTTGTTTGTTGTTATTGTTTTTGTTCTTTTTACTTCTAATTTTTTATTTTTATTAACAGACCAAAACCATATCCACTAAATTAAATGTAGACTGAAAGAAGGAAATTCGTTTATTATTTCAGTTCAAAATATTTTGTCGTCGCGAATTCTGTCCAGGAATTTGTAGCATAAGATATATATAAAACAATAATCGTGCCTATTGTCCTGTATGGTTGCGAAACATGGTCACTTGCTCTGAGTAAAGTGAGAAGACTGAAAGTGTTTGAGAATAACATCCTGAGACGAATATTCGGACAGAAGAGGAAAAGGTATGGAGAAGGTCTGAAACTTTATAACGAAGAACTGTATAATTTATACAGTTTACCAAACATTGTTAGGGTCATCAAGTCTAGGAGGGTCAAGGGGAAAGTCGTGTAGTCAGAATGGAAGAAAGTAGGAACGCTTTCAAACTCTTAACTGGAAGACCAACAGGAAAAGGACCATTAGGCGCAAATGGGAGGACAATATTAAGATGGATCTTGCAGAAATGAAAATACAAAGTAGAAACTGGATCCAGTTGGCTAAGAATAGAGGTCAGTGAAGAGCTTTTGTGAACGCGGCATTGAACCTCCGGGTTCCATAAGCCATAGACTTAGTTAGTTACTTATAATTTTGTTTTACACATGGAAATTATGTTTTGGCCTATTGCTGTCAGATATTCAGAAATTTTGTACTAAATTGCACTAACTAGAATGTTATTACTGAAAAAAGAAATTAAATAGATTGCTGAATCAGCTTTTGTAATACTGATTTGTATCTCTAATTTCGTTATTGGACTTTCTAAAGCTATCTCTTTGCTTAGGTTCTATAGAATTGACGCTGGAGCAAGATGTGTCAAAAATTGAATAGTAACTGTCTTTTCGTTATCGAAGAATGTAAACTCAAAGTATTTGAGAACAAGGTTTTGAGACGAATATTCGGACTCAAGAGGAACGGGAATGGGAAACAGAGAAACTTCATAACAAGAAAGTACATAATTTATACAGTGTACCAAACATTATTAGACTCATCAAATCTAGGAGGCTCAGGTGGGCAGGTCATGTAGCCAGAATGGAAGAAAGTAGGAAAGCTTTCAAAGTTTTGACTGGTAGACCCATAGGAAAACGATCATTAGGAAGACCTAGGCGCAGATGAGAGGACACTATTGAAATGGATCTCGCAGAGATTGGAATACAAAGTAGAAACTGGATGGAGTTAGCTAAGGATAGAAGTCAGTGGAGAGCTTTTGTGAACACGGCATTGAACCTCCTAGTTCCAAAGGTCATAAAGTTAATTAGTTAGATATTTTTCCGTAATGCATCCAATGTTATAAAGATGCAACAGGAAATAGAGCAAACAGGAGATGAAGATTATTATATACTTAGCGCATGTGTTTAACTTTCCTCCTAAAAATATGCAATTATTACCTACTAATACAAAGTGACACGTAATCAGTATTGTAAAATACTTCAAATACAATTACTTTATAAGTTCATTTTATAGAAACGCTTGGGAACAAAACTTACTTTTCTAACAGAGGTACGATGATATAGTTTTGTCGATTGTTTGGGGAAATGTGTTAGCACTTCGTCAACAATTATGGAACTGTGCTAAGAATACTAACTATATAGAAGAAGGCCTCGAGTTTGGAACTAAAAAGCAAAACTTAACATTTGTTACGCCTTCTGAAATAAACCTATTTTACTTGATCAAGTGCAGAAGAATAATTGCCCTGTAGAAGACCCCCACCACCTTTCTCACCCACCACCGTCGAACGTCGATATGTCACCTACGACGAACCTGGAAGATTAAAAATAGATCCCATCAGCATCGACGAACTTCTGCCAACGTTCTGGAATGCCCTGAATTCCCTACCGGTAGAACTTCGTGGACTGAGAAGCGAAGAAGGAACCAAGTGCACCTCTACTAGGGATTTGAACTGGCGTCCTCTAAGGCGATTCTCCAAGGAATGGTACAGGTAATAGTCGGACGGTGCAATGTCTATTGAGTATGGCGGACGCAATAGTGTTTCCCATCCAAGGCGTAGAATGATGTCGCGGGTCATCCTAGCCGCGTGGGACATAGCATTGTCCTGTAACAGGAAGATCACTTTGCAATTCAGAAGTGATGGCTCCAGACTTTTGGGTTTTTCTTGAACGCGGCTCAACTGCTGTCAATACACAGTTGCATTGATGCTCGGACCAGCTGGTAGCAGTTCCCAACGCACGATGCCGCGAGCAGTCCACCAAACACACAAGAGGATCATCTTCTGGTACAGTGCTGGTTTTGGTTGTTTTGGAACCGGTTCATGGAACGCTAACTAATGATGAGGGCACCGAAGCTTGTACAGAACTCACTTCTCATCACATGTCAACACCCTGTCCAGAAAAGGCTCCTTCCTGAGACGATACAGCAAACACGCAGATGTTTGCTCACATTGCCTTCTGGACCGGAACAAAATCATGTGGGATCATTTGTAGTGCTTCCCAAGATGATGGAGGTGCAGTCGAATGGTTCCTCCGCTCACATTGAATTGTAGTCCCAGTTCCTCACATGTCCAGCCACTGTTCCCCTCAATTACTGCCTGAAGATCTTCATTTTGTACATTTGTTGGTCTTCCGCAAGTGGCGTATCTTCGAATGTTTCGTCACAGTCCTTAAACTTGTTAAACCACCGCTGAACTGTCCGCGTGGTCACGACGCCCTCAGCAAAGGCCTGGCATATCTTCCGTCCCGCTGTAGTGGCGTTTGACCCCAATTTGAACTCGTACAGTATACACGCCCTTAAGACGCTCTGTGAAGGTCCCATGTTTACTTTTGTCCTTTCGCAAGTTCATGGTGTAACTAAACTGTCACAACTAGGTAGTATATTGGATATACCCACACCAACAACTGACCTTCGCATTATCTCCATTCGCATTCAGGCCGCGGTGTGAGGGCCAATTGAACAGAGACATCCATAAAAAGCGACAGAACTTTCTTGGTTCACTTTGTAAATTCAAAAATCGTTAGAATGTGTTCTTTCTTAAGCTCATTTCTTGACAGTTTTGTTAGAATCAATAGGGAAACTTACAGAAATTGATTTAACATGTAAGGCAAAATATGTTTTTGAAGTTGTACAATCCTGATATTCCCAAATGTTTCTCCCTTTGATTTTGAAGTTTGAAGGTAAAAACTAAGCATTTAACGAGATATATTTTGGTTCTACAGTAATGATAGAGGTGTCAGTATATCAACGATGAAGAAGACAGAAATCTCAAATAGTAAAATGGTTTTAACAATGATTTTTTCGCTATCAAATAGTTAATAATTGCACAAGCATCTACACTGGTGTTGAAACACGCTTTTCCTAGTTTAGTTTTGTTCGATTATAGCTTAGAAATAATTCGAGAACCGAAAAGGTAGCTAAGCTGCAATTTTTGGTTCAAGTTTTCAACATCAAGCTAGTTGCACATATGACATGTATGGTTGACTAAATGATTTAATTCCCCGCAATGAAATACTAGTACCGAAGCCAAGGAAAACGCAATGGTTATACTGTAATGAATGAAACGGTTTAATGAAGATAGTGAAAGAAAACATGAGAACTCTACTAAAAACAACGAACACGTTGTTTGTTATTTAGAGAGAATACTATTTGAAATATTTTAGCAAGTGAATTAGGCCTATGCATTATGTTCAATATCACAAAGTAATTTGAGAGCTGTTTCCATAATCGAAAAAATAAAATTTAATAATCTATGTAGAGGACATTTGAAAAATGAAATGAAATGAAATCTTTAAGTTTAACGTCCCACTATTATGCCGGTTAGGGTAAAGGAGACGGTGATAATGAGAAATTAGTGAAATGTTGGAATGAAGAAAGTGGGAGGAAACGGGATAATCCCGAGAAAAGCCACGAGCACGGTGTTTGTCCAACACAAAATCCACACGGCACGAGCTGGAATCAAACCAGGGACCCCCAGCACCGGAGGTGAACGCTGTACCACTGAGCCACAGCGCCCCCATAGAGAACATTTGAAGTGAAGGTCTGAATTGTTCTTAATCTTTTATTAAATCCACTTATTTGTGTAGTATTTTGTTAATATGAAGTATTGCTTTCAAAACCTTCTTTGTCTTTAATATTACAGATGTTAATTAGCAAATTTGTTTAATTTTCAATTTACAAGACAAGAAGCTTAGTAACAGTAATAAAGAAAACAAAAGTGACTTGTCTATTACTCCTTTATATGGAAGAGATCTGTATCTCATGTAAATACCAGAGATCTCGTAGGTCAATGAAACTTGACCCATGACCCACTGACTCACCACCCACCGTGACCCATGACACACCCTAACCCACTTTGACCCATGACGCAACAAAACCCATCGTTATCAACTCGTGACCCATGATCCGTCCCCCTGCTCTCCACTGACTCAAGAGTTTACACTTGCAGTAAAACAAGGCTGTGGAATTACTACTAATCGGAGTTTGAATTTCTACTGTAAATCGCTGAAACACCGCTCCGTTACAATACTGGTGGATGTGAATTGTACGATATAAAATGATGAAGTCTTTGTCATGGCTGAAATTACGATGAATTTCATAGTAAACGAAATGAAAGAAGGTAAAATTCGAGGGTGCGTCGAAAGTCAAGTAGTAAGTCCTATTGCTATTATTACAATTACAAATATCAATATCCAAAATTCCTATTTTTTTCCATTTAGATATAGTCATCTCAGGTAAGTAAATAGCAACAAATGAGAAAGGAAGAAAAATGCAGGCCTTGAAAATAAAACGTAGACAAATTCACCAATGTTCAAAATATACTGTCTACAATGTACTGAGCAGAGTGAGTCGGTGAGTCAGAGTGGGGTTGGTGAGTGAGAGTGGATCGCGATGAGTGGAGGGTCGCAGTGGATTACGTCCGGTGGACCCACTGCCCTACTCCATCTGTGGTAAATAATACACTTCGAAACAAGTTTTTAATATAAACCAAAGGGGAAAAAAGCAGATCTAAACCTAAAGCCCGTTTAAACTAAATAAACCATGACTTTTTAAAATTATAAAACCTGGTTTTCCACAACCTTGCTTTTTAGTCATAATGAAATACATTTACTAATTTCATTTTATTCTATTTCACATGTTTATTAGTTACAAGTTGTTTCCCATAGGGGACATAAATTATTCTGTTACGAGGAATGATCGAAATAGAAGGTTACAAAGCATATTATGGCTTATGTGTGAGACATAGGTGGAAGATCAACACACCTGGTCACAGAGGGCACTCAACAATATTTCTCAATCTAATCATTGTTTTTGTTCAACTGTTTATCATAACGGCAGATAAAGTTTTCTATACAATTTGCATGGAAATCTGCATCAAGTTCTCGTAGCCACCGTGAGGAAGCAGATTTGACGTAACCACTTGCCAGTTAATGATGACAAGCCATTTTTTGCTTTAGAACAGCGAAAAGATGAAAGTCACTGGGGCTAAGTCAGAGCTGTAGAAGGAGTGCTACAATCGTAGGGATGCGCACGAGTCGAGTCGAGACAGAATTTTCCTGAGAAAATTCGATTCAAGACACAGCTCTTTCAACAGAAAAATATACGTTTTTCGAGTCGAGACATCATTTTTACAGCACATTTTCGAGACGAGACAGCCTCAAATCTTGTCTCGTGCGCATCCCTATATAATCGTTCCAAGCGTAACGTCAGTGGTTGAAATATTGGGTCCACCGCTGTATCCAGGGTTGTCATTAACAATGTTGGTCCGTCTTTCTTTGAGGGATGACACCACTTCAATATATGTTGCTTGTAAATTTAGCTCTTCTCATACACCTTTACAATTTACCTATCTTAGTCAGCAAGTGTAGTGCTTTTGGCGCACTTGAACCGCACCACTGACATCAGTTCTACTCTTGACCAATCTTGAAGACGAGTCATCATTTATAATGTCCGCTTCTTGGGTATACGTGATCAACACGGATGTCTCTGGCGAGATGGACAGAGGAGACGGTGCCCCACCAGATATTTTGTTGAGGAGATGAAATGTATCATTGCTGATCCATATGGAAAAAGGAAAGAGAGCCAGAATAAATAAAGCTATATCTGTTATTAGGTATTAGGTTGGTGTGATTAAAATGTCCAATAAACAGAAAGCATAAGTTATTATAGATTTATCTTTATTTTCATGTAAATAAGTTTCTTCCTCTTATTTATCTTTGATCTGCACTGAGAAAAAATGTAGGTGGCGTACTTAAAAAAAATAGGTTACATGCGTAATTCCTTTAGTTTTTGGACTTAACGTATAACAGACGTATAACTGAAAACGCATGTTTTATAATACATTCCGTAAAAGTGTTCCATTTATATGTACTTTCCTTATGAAACAATGTAGGCGGTCAGGATTTCACATACAAATGGACGTATAGGAACATATAGCTGACGAAGGTAACATAAGTATATGCATGTGATATACGGAAAACTGTTAGATATCAGACATCCTGCAACGGCATGATGTAACATCTAAGGGCAGTGCGTATGTAGCATACGGATAACGTATGCTCCATACTGATTTCTGTAGTAAGCAAAAGGATTCCGTATATGTGTACAATATACCGCTGTCCGGAGAAAGGATTTTTCTCAGTCTATTTGGTCTTTCAGTTGTCCCGTCTCAGAAACTTAAAAGTTTCAATTCTCTATAAAACAATTCAAAACATAACAACTGTAAGTTCTATATGCATCTCACGAATTTGGAACCCATCGGAAACAAATGAACAATAAATACTGACGAAAATACGTCATGCTTATTTTACCTTTTGTGTTTGTAGTGGTAGAGCGTTCACCTCTGGTGCTTGGGGTCCCAGGTTCGATCCCAGCCCCTGCCAAGTGAACTTTGTGGTGGACAAACACTGTGTGCGTGGGTTTTCTCAGGGTTCTCCCGTTTCCTCCCACTTTCTTCATTTCACTATTTCATTCATCACTTATCATCACCGTCTCCTTTAGCCTAACCGGCATAATCGTGGGACGTAAAACTCAAAGGTTTTTTTCATATTTACTCATAATTTTGACATAAATTTAGTTATGATCTACTAGGATTCTAGTAGATCCTTAGAAAATCGTCCTCGTCCTTTCCAATTTTAACGTGCTAGAGACGCCCATGATAATCAGAATACGAAATCTTCAAATCTGTACCAAGACAGACATGTCATTAACCTACAAACCAATTTTCGTTAAGATACAGTGAATAAAATAATTTTTTTATGCTTTTAACCCTTTCTACGGTCATTCCTTGTAATATATATGAAATAATAAGTCACTCGTACGCTGTGCAAAATTTTACTTTTATATGTAGTCGAGAAAGAGTTATAAAGTTTGAGGACGAAAAATTGTGAGCTTCTCACTATAAGAAGTTTCTCACTATCTCTTGTCGTCTTGCCCTCTTATACCTGTCGTCAGACGGACAGGCAGACAAAGGGTCATATTCATTCTTATCAAACTTCCCATACTCTTGTACTTACGCACAGCATACTTTGGGGAAATCTGATTTCAAAAGTTTCTCTGAATTGGATCTTTGGGAAATAGGTAACGTTTGCGTCACTTAGATTAATTTATTGGTTTTTCATACAATTTCAGCAAATACTTCTGGAAAATTCTGACAGTAACAATGGAAGTAGATTCTAGTTGTTTATGTCCAATTTCACACTTTGAAGACCCAAACAAAGAGAAGAAACTCAATACTTCATCGTTTCATCAAATAAAAAGTTCGTTACTATTCTTCGGATCAAAGAACCGTTGAATCGAAACGTGACTCGATTTTTGGCCTTTTTTCTTATATATATATAGACCGTACATAAGAAGGGAAAAGTTCATTTCCTTTTATTTCCTAACTTCTACTTCAAGCTATCTCAGGGAGTTATATGTTTCCTATGAACAAGAAGAATACGATTCCTTTTTCGGATCGTTCAATGATTCTTTGTCAATTTTCGTCGTTGGAACTAGTTCTCTTTTGCTGTCACTTGACAATTTTGTTTTCTTTCTTCCTGTCTTTCTTCTCCTTCTATTTTATTTTCCTAACAAAGTTCGTCGTCTTGAAACCGGATATGACGTCAGAATGGCGAACAATTCCAGAAGGCAAAATAACTTGAGAACGGAAACATACCAACCAAAGTTACAGAAGACGAAAGGAGGAATCGAAACGTCAAGTTTCAATAGTAAGGGTAGATGAGATGGAGGAACAAAAGCGGGTTTTGGAAAGGGTGAGGGGAGAAAAATTGCACCGCCGCCACATTGAGAAGAAATTGTTGTGTGGTAGTTGTGGAAATAGCGGCGGCAAAGACTGTAGGAACGGAAGCTGAAGATTGTTGAAAAGGGAAAAAGTTTTAGGGTCCACCGTCTGCTGAAGGAGGTAGTGGTGTGGTAATGCTGTCAGAGTCTTTAGACGAAGACGCTGAGGGAAGGAAAAACTCTCTCTCGAACGAAACAGTCTCGAAGAAGATTTAGAGCCATCTGGTGACGGCCTTTGGTATCTCTCCCCAGAGACCAACTTGGAAGTAGTTGAAGAAACGGCAAATGCTACAAAAGCCTTTTCATGCAGGGTTGCCACTATCTTCAAGTATAACAATCTCATTGTCCTAGTTTTTTTATACTCTCGTTTCTTTCTCATAGCAAAAGAAAAAAATACATTTCGTTCTACTTGCAGAAAGAAATCAAATGAAATAGAAGTAGAATTTGTAAATTGAGTGCGTGAATGGCGCTCTAGATTCCGGAATGTCATTGTGTCTTCAGGGAATATAGTCTTTTTTGTGTGTGAAAAGAGAGATAGGGTCACGTTTGTGGTCGTTTCACATTCGGAAGAAAAAAATTAGAAGATTCGAAATAGAACCAGAATGAATGGTGAATGGATCATTATATATATATACGACTTTTTTTTATAAAAAGATCTACTTTCCATTATTTAATCTCCAATTGTAGCTTCAAGCTATGTCTTGTATGGAGAAACGAATCTGAAGGAGAAAAAAAGTTTTAAAAAATCTAACTATACAGGTTACAGAAAACCTCTTGGTAAACGCAACCCAACTTTTGGTTCTTGTTCTTATGGAAGTAATACTAGCAAATACAGGACCTGTTCAAAAAAAATGTATAACCTTGTATTCTCTATGGAAACAAATAGACCACCAGCCGTTTGTTCTGGTGGAGAACTGTACCGATTCTCTGTTTGTATAGATTAGTTCTTTGCGCTCCTCGAGAGTGTCAGTAGTTCTCAGTAAGCCTATAAATTAATGATCGTAATGAAATGTCCCTTAAATTTTCACTTTCTGAGAAATTACGGAACAAGTTGTACCTACTCTAGCTATAAATACTGTTACAAAGAAAAAACTCAACATTAGCAATAAGGGAAAGCACGAACACAGGCTCGGAGTCTGGCGGGCCACTCATCTATGGCAGCACGCACAGTCTCGAGGGGAATTGGTGCCACTGCAGCCAGTAAAGAGCGCTTCAAACTGACAACATTGAGATGACGTTTCTTGCAGGCAATATTCTCAAGCACTGTCCTGTTTGTAATCCAGGAGGTTAAGGTCAGGGCTGCTAGAGGGCCAGTCCTCAGTGGATATGAAGTCAGCCACATTGTGGGCCATCCACTTCCGGCTTGATTTTGTCTTGTGAGCATGGGCCCAGTCTTGCTGGAAAGTCTACGTATTGCATCAGAATTTAAAGAAATTTGATGATAGCCATGCGGAAACCATTCATTCATCGGTAAAGTTAGAAGATTTACGTCCGAGCGGAGCAAAAGTTCATAGAACATACTCAGCAAACTCACAGCCATCTTGGTGTTTACTTTTAACTCCAGTGTGGTGGCTCATCAACCATAAACTACAGATTACCGAATAGCGATTTTTAGAATTTCTCTATTACAAGCTATACGTTGCAAAGAATGTGATCTGAGTGCAGGTAAGTCTTCGTGGCTCCCTCACAACAAAACATCTCGTACTTGATTCAGGTTACCCTGATCAAATCAACATCAAATACATTTAGCGGCAAATTCCTAAATCTCTTGACATACTGTAGTTCTTTCTGATTCTTGGCTGTATTTCTAACGCTAAAAGTGAGCCAGTTAGAACCATGAGAAAAGATTTGGTGAAATGTGATGGTTCACTCGGGCTCTCTTTCTAAATAGGCCTTCGAGAATTGATTCCGATAATGGCGAAACCGTTGAGAGAAAAGTGCCAGTACCAAAGAAACTAGTGCTACTTCAACTAACGACTTCCTAAACGGCAGATAGTACGTACAAAGACAGGACATGAAGAATTCATGAAGTTGTCACTATGGTCCCTTGATTTCACCCCATATGACCTCTTCCCATGGAGTTCCATCAGAGATTGAGTTTTTATGCTACCACTTGCTACGACATTAGTTGAATTGCGTGAGCGTATCATTGCAGCTGTGGCCGCATTTGACCCTGACATACTGACAAGAAGTGTTTAGAAGGAAATTAAAAATGAAATGAAAGTTTTACGTCCCACGGTTATTCCGGTTAGGCTAAAGGAGACGGTGATGATGAGTAATGAATGAAATGAAGAAAGTGGGAGGAAACGGGAGAACCCCGAGAAAACCCACGCACACGGTGTTTGTCCACCACAAAGTTCATTTGGCGGGGACTGGGATCGAATCCGGGACTCCAAGCACCAGAGGTTAACGCTCTACCACTGAGCCACCGCGGCCCTAGAAGGAAATTGATTTTGAACTAGATGTGTGTCATGTAGCAAGTGGATCGCACATCGAACAATTATTATATGCCAAATAAAAACATTTTAAGTTGTTCAATCTGCGTTTGTAATCTCTGTTTACTAACATCTCATTAAAATGAAATTAACTCTTGTAAATATAGAAGAGATGATACCGTAAAAGCTATATATCCTATTATCATAGGCAACAAACAATTCTCTGCTGGTGTACAGGTTGCATAGAAGGTAGGGAATATTACTTATTTTAAACTATACAGTAACTTATAGTCACCGCTACGCGTGAAATATAAACGAATTCACTTCGTTAACACATTCAACGGAGATGATGGTTCTACTGTAGTTATCTATTGCAGAAACAAAATAACAACACAAAAATTTGATTTCGATCAAGAGTTATACTGTGGAGGAAAGGACCGGCATACTTACAAGTACGCCTGTCAATCTTACAAGTATTACTGTATGATCCAAAGGCGTAGGAGACCCAGGTTCCATTCCCGGCGGGAGCTCATGTGGTTCGGATTCCACGTTCATCAGTAGGTCCACGTCTCATATAGTCTTGCTGCTGAACGGGACGTTAACCTCAAAATCAACTCAACTCAACTCAGCTGTATGATCCCAATAATTAGGGCAACCCAAAAGCATAAAAAACATAAAAAGCATAAGAGCAATTTACACACACGGTTGGTACCTTCAACATGGTTGTGGTTGTCTAAGGGTCCAGCAGGAACTAATTTCAAAAGCATAATAAAGCATAATTTTGGAAAATAAAGCATAAAGCATAATTTAAAATATATAGCACAATTCTTGGAGAATTCTGTTTAACTGCAAGTTTAACATACTGTATTAATATTTTTAACCAATATTTACAGTGCAAAACCTTAGAGAACATAACAATGCAAGAATGAAAAGCTTACTTTTATTTCTGTAAACTTTTCGGTATAATCCTTTGAAGTGGAGAAAAGAAAAAACGAAAACAAGAAGAAAATTTTCAACAAACAAGATGAATAAACAATAGTTTTATTTTAAATGTAACTATTATGTATGATGATTCAAAATGTACAGAAAATGCACAAGAACTCCACATCTGTACCTCTTGAATTTGAGCACTTTTTTGTGGCATCTTTCACTTTCTCTTTTTGTATATATGCACCTCTAAGAGGCACACAAGTGATAAAAAGATTAACTCGAGTAAAGCATATCTCTTTATAAGTGCATTAAGTAGAAAGTTCATTAAATATGAAAGAAACTGTTTGCATAAAATATTAATAAATAGATCAAGATATTTAGAATATTTAATGTATAGTAAATATTATACATTATACACGATATATGTTAAACAATGATTGAAATTAACAATAAAGCATAATTTGGAAAAATATAAAGCATAATAAAGCAAAAAATAAAGCATAATGTGGGTTGCTCTCAAGGATGTTATAAATAGAGGATCTGCGCATATGTATCTTCATCCTATTAAATAATGAAGCCAAAAAACAACCGAGCATCGGCACGTCTGATTGACTACTCTCGTTTCCACCATCGTCTGATTGGCTACTTTCGTTTCCGCCATGTTTGTTGGCTCAAAACATTGCGATCTTATTGGGTGGAGTGGGCAGAGTAGGGGTGGCGAAACTGCGACGTATGACTTCAAGATTTTGTTGTAAGGGCAGATCCTCTATTTTATAAGATCCTTGCTTTGCTCTACTAATAATATTATATCCACATAAAAATGAAAGTGAGTATATGATTTAATAGCTCTTGAACCACCCGACTGATCTCGATCAAATTTTCAACATAGATGAAGTTCGGGCCTCAGATGGTTTTTATCATTTCACTTCGACATTTAGACGAAGGGGAGAGTGGATATATATATATATATATATATATATATATATATATATATATAGATAGATAGATAGATAGATAGATAGATAGATAGATAGATAGATAGATAGATATAGATAGATAGATAGATAGATATAGATAGATAGATATAGATAGATAGATAGATAGATATAGATAGATAGATATATATATATATATAGATAGATAGATATAGATAGATAGATAGATAGATAGATATAGATAGATAGATAGATAGATAGATAGATAGATAGATATAGATAGATATAGATAGATAGATAGATATAGATAGATAGAGATAGATAGATAGATAGATATAGATAGATAGAGATAGATAGATAGATAGATAGATATAGATAGATAGATAGATATAGATAGAGATAGATAGATAGATAGATAATTAGATAGATAGATAGATAGATAGATAGATAGATAGATAGATAGATAGATAGATAGATAGATAGATAGATAGATAGATAGATAGATAGATAGATAGATAGATAGATAGATAGATAGATATAAATATAGGTATATATAAATGATCGAAAAAAAACTATATAAGTTCCGAAACGATAGTTTTCGGGGTCGTTGAGATGAACAGTGACACTTCGATGTCTTTAAATCCACATTCAGCGTGTTGATGGCAATAGCATATTCATAGTTTTATTGTTTCACGCATTTCTTCAGATCAAGATTTAGTCAATATAGTATAGAGAGGAGCAAAGAAATCAAAGTTAGAAAATTTAGAACTTATCTATTATTTCGACCTTTTTAGACCCCTAGCAGCTAAAGATAGATAGATAGATAGATATAGATAGATAGATAGATATAGATAGATAGATAGATAGATATAGATAGATAGATAGATAGATAGATAGATAGATAGATAGATAGATAGATATAGATAGATAGATAGATAGATAGATATAGATAGATAGATAGATAGATAGATATAGATATAGATAGATAGATAGATAGATATAGATAGATAGATAGATAGATAGATATAGATAGATAGATAGATAGATAGATAGATAGATAGATAGATAGATAGATAGATAGATAGATAGATAGATAGATAGATAGATAGATAGATAGATAGATAGATAGATATAAATATAGGTATATATAAATGATCGAAAAAAAACTATATAAGTTCCGAAACGATAGTTTTCGGGGTCGTTGAGATGAACAGTGACACTTCGATGTCTTTAAATCCACATTCAGCCCGCAATAGTAATATTTAATTTTTTATTTATAAGAATTATTTATTATTTACTGATTTTCCATTATCTTTTCTTTGTTTCTATCGATTTGTGAGCGCTTCAGTAAAGCTAAAAATTGACTGACTAATTTAATATATTACTGATTTTTCTTATTTTCACCCAGCAAAGCGGGTAATTGATGTTAGAATATATATATATATATATATATATATATATATATATATATATATATATATATATATATATATATATATATATATATATATATATATATATATATAAGATGAAACGTTATAGAAATAGGCAACGTAATAATATTGATTAGTTCGATCGTAGCGCATCAAAGTTATAACGGACGTAAACTGACAGATAAACGTATAACTCCGCTTACGTTCATTCGAATGGGAAATCAAATCCTGCTTATCCCCACCAAAGGTCACTAGGAGATTGGAATAAGGAGCACGTTCACAACCTACCGAACTCTGCTATGGTGGATATCTTAGAACTAGAGACCTAATATTAGTCACTAAAACAATTGAAAATAGACCGGTAATTAGCATATGCGGAGTTATGGGGAGCATGGGAGACATTGCCCCCAAATTTTTGAAAAAAAAATAAAAATTCCACCTATAAGATAATAAAAATAAAAATGCCACGGTTGTTTTGAGAGTTTGCCCTTCCTCCCAGCAGACAATTCCTAACTCCGCTTATGGTAACTAACTGCTTATAATCTTAATAATGTCGACAGTAATATAAGTACGAAAGCTAAGTCGAAATAAGAAGATAAAACTTGAGTAAGTACAAAACCTGGGATTAAGTCATAAATAATGATCAAAAAACCTACGGGCAGCCTACGAACTGTTTGTAGAAAATCATAAAAATGCTTTCCCGTATGCGCATATTTTAACCACGCTCGACCCTAGTCATAGGAGCTAAATACACACTTCTGATTGGTTGAAGTAATTCGCTTCTTTTCACGTAGCATACATACAGCACAAATCAAACGCCAGATGCTGCCGGTCCTCGTGGGCGAGCGTGCTAGCCCATGATCTAGTAATGGAAATAGCTTTTGGCGTGGGTTCAAACCCGGTCCAAGCGATTTTTCTTTTTAAAAATAATACTTTTTTGCCATTAAAGTAAGATGAAAATAATACTAATTTGCCGTTGTACATAATATATAATGCATAAAAAGTGATTTACTTATGTTGTAAAACAGCGTCAGCGAGCGAAGGCGGATAGAAGCCCCGCAAGGCTAGTTTTGTTCCACCTTGACCCGCATGATAATACTACGTGACATTACCTCGCACTCGGGTTGTGCAACTTCCACGTAAATCTAATCTCGCCCGCTTCCTTATGACCAACTGAAAACAGATGGCTAGGGTAACGCGTAAAAAAATATACGCTTCCCGTACATACCTAATACATTCTACACTACTACACTGCGTGCTATTAAGAGTACTGGACAGTAGAATTCAATTACTTATGGGAAATTTTGCATTCGCATTAGGATCCAATGGAGGCATACATTTTACAGGCGGTTGAAGAATTTTTTTATTCTTTAGTAATTATTTTCAATTAATTAAGTTCAAAAATATTACAAGAAATCTTTGTACGCCAGAAATAAATTGTTGTAATCAGATCAAGTACTTTCGAAAGTGTGTTGTGATACTAATTTCTCAATAACAAAGTAGATTATCAATCAGTATGTTGCCCCAATTAATTAAGTGAAACAATTAAAATGCCTTATTAATTGGAAGACAGATTCTTTTAATAACAAAGGAGAAAACCAACCTCCACCTTCTTTCCACCCCCAATAAGAAATAAATAAAAGTAAAAGAGATTTCGGATACCATAGAGAAGAAGTTACTATGGAAACTCCCACGGACTCCCTTCAACCGGAGCACTTAGCATCGAACTGACATATAAGAACGCAAATGCAATCTCTCTAATCCCTTCACCCCATTCACGATTCAATTAGTACATGCTTGTGCTTCGAGAGGGCAGCACGTTTAAGCTGATTCTGAATCCTCACTCTTTGTGAGAATGTAATAACAAAATAAAATGAAATAAAATCTTTCAGTTGGACGTCCGCTATTACGTCCATTATTATGACCTTTAAGCTAAAGGAGAAGGATGATTAAGGCAAGTGAATGATAATGGAAGAATTGGTGGAATGATACTGTGGGAGGAAATGAGAATATCCTGAGGAAACCCACGGACACGTTGTTGACTACCTTAAGCTTATGTAGCCGGGAATCGAACCACTATATCCCCTTGATTTTGAAAACAGAAAGAAAAATAAAAGGTATGCGCCACCACACTAAATTTCTCACTCCAATTCTTTTAACTATATATCCTTTAACTAATCATATTATGCTGCAATTATTAATGAAACATTTTCTTGTGAAATGCTATCCAAATTATAAAGTAGTCTCGGAAAACGTCGCCCAAAGAAAATCACCCACAAAATGAAATTATTTCTTGTAGATTTTTCCACAAGAAATGCCTCATGTCATACGTTAGGGTTATTAGTAAAGTATTTGTTTATCAAATAGGAACAAACTAGCATGAGTTGTATTTTTAAAAACTCAAAAAAAAAAAAAAAAAAAAAACTAACTCCCAAGAATAAACTAATTATTATTTAGTTTCCGATGCTGTTTCTTGTGAGTGATAAAGCATGGTTTTCTTAGTCAGGCCATGTAACCTCCCAGAACACTAGCTACTGGTCTGTGAAAAAATCCTCACAAGATTAATGAACTGCTTCTCCATGACGAAAAGATCGGAGTCTGATATGCTGTGTCTGCCGGTAGGGTTATGATTTCAATATTTTTTGAGTCAGCAATAAACACTGAGGCATATATTGGGATTTTTGAACAATATTATGAACAGTTGATACCTTGAAACACAATTATGCCCTCTTTCAACCTATCACACTTCCCGTGCGTCGTTCTCACTAATTCATGAGAAATTCACAGAGGAAAGGACAGTCAGTAAAGGATTATGGCCACCGCGATCACCAGATCTGTTACTTTTGACGTTTATATTTTGGGGCAGTTTGAAGGGTAAAGTATACTCAAATAGACGCAGATCATTAGAATCCTTGGAGAACAATATCCGTAGTAGTTTAGTTGCTACGTGTATAAAAACTGTAAATTGTGATAAGAACATCCCCGTTGGTATAAATTAAGTCGGGGAGGCATCGTCTAAACGCAAAGAAATTCAAGATGGCGACCATATTTCAAAATAGGTACGCGGTTACAGTTTTTCTGTTGTACGTCGCAGGAATTGAGTGTTTGGTATCGATTTATAGGTTTGTGAGATCAAGGATTGCATCATTTTTGTGTTAAAAAGGCGTTAGGAATTTTATATATATATGTAATATTGGTTTGCGCTAAGGAAACGTTCTGATTACAAGTGCATGCAGGATTTGATATTTGTGGTTCCTTTATAAAATAGTAAACTCGTTGTAAGAAATGGAACACTCAACTAATCCCTGTTTTTATTTTATTATTTTTTTTTCAAATTTGAATACGTGAAGGTGGCAATCGAAAATGGCAAAGCGTCTCCGATTAGTTCCTGCATGTGACCTGGGAGATAAAAAGAACTAAAAGTGTTGATAGGACAAAGTATATACTGTGTCGAAAGATATCTGATTAACATTTGGTATGTTCTATAAATAACTCAAATGCATCTTTTCGTAACACTGGATACGCAACACTTGCGAAGAATTTGAAGACTTTCAATCTATTTGTGCCTTACCTAGTGATGTGGATATAAAACTGTTTGATGAAGATAACTGTGGAGTGGAGAAAGCACTTTTAAAACGACAAGCTAAACGGCGCAAAAATGTGCATTAAATTATAACTCTACAATGTTCGAAACAGCAAAGAAACCGAAGCTTCATGAAGATGACAGAGTCTACATCATTATCGCATGAGCGTAAACACCGATCGTCTACTTCTAAAGAGATGTGCTTCTTTTGTGATGGTTCTGCGACCAGCAAGGATCAATTGTTTAATGTAACCACGTCACAAGTAGATCGAAAGGTGAGGAAGTGTGCCATTGAACAAGGAAATAGTGTTGTGCTAGCAAAACTTAGTGGTGGTGATATGAATGCTCTAGATGCAAAGTGCCTAGCAGGATTGTATATCAAGTCTTGGAATAGTCAATCAACATCAACTTGCAATGTTCATGTATGTGAAGGGGTAGATTTTGCAGAGTTAGTTAATTTCATGGAGGAAAGCATGAAGGATTCAGATGAAACGCAACCAGTTTTCAAGCTGAGTGTCCTGACAGAGGCGGCTCTAGAATATTTTATACCCTAGGCGAAAAACATGTATGTGCCCCCATAATCTCCTTCTCACCCGAACCCAAACCAAAGTGAAGCCTTGTCACCCCTGACAATTTCACCACACCATCATATTGTTACCATTTGTTTAAGCATTAAATACAATAAAACTTACTCCCAATCCTCTCTCTGTGGTATTAATAAGTAATCTATAAGTCAATTATTTGAAAAAAATATTTTTTATTGCTGTAGCATTGGGAATGAAATTTTACTAATACAACCACAGAGCAATAGGAAATTAAAGTTTTATTGTAAATCATGTTGATGTCCTTTGTAAACATGAAACAAAAGATTATTGAAATCAGGGGGCAGAAGTGGATCTGAAAAAGTTGGAGAACGCATGACGTCACGCTGTCCCCCGTGCCTATCTTTACCCATGGTATTTTCATTTTTTTAGGAAGACGAGGGACGCCATAGATATCTTTTGGAAGTGGAGGAATGGCGTCCTCTAGTGTTCCCTCTCACTTCTACTATAGAAAACGTGATTAGTGACTACAATATGACCGAAAATGTAACTTTTGCCTGTTTAAGGAAATCAAAAGTTAAGAGGTATACTAGGATTTCGGATTTTAGGATACCTATTTCTGGGCTTTCGGCATCTAAAGCCATTTAGCCCGTCACGTTTGAGGGATGACGTCCCTCGGCGAGCACACTATCTGGGGAAAGGGAAGGAAAAAAGGAAGCGACCTGGGATCTTAGGTTAGGTACCATCCCGGCATTTGCCTGGTGTGAATGAGGAAAACCCAGGAAAACCTCATTCAGGGTGGCTGGCCTGAAAAAGTGTTTTATACTTTCTCCACCGAGTGCTCCCTCTGGGAATCGAACCTGGGACCGCTCGCATTGAGGGCGAGAGCGTTATGGACTACGCTACGCGGAGTCACTTTAAGAGGTATACTATAAACAGCTTTATGTTTTGAACAATATACGTTAATAATTAATCTAAACTAGTAATACAAAATTTATATTTACATATAATTTTTGTTGGGAATAGCTTTATCTACATTCAACAAATATTACAGAAAAATATATTCTGTTTACACTAGTGACAAAAACAACATGAAGTTCGTGATGTTGGAATAGTATATTTTAATAGCTGTTTGAGATGTATTTATTTATTTCAGCAAATACTCAGATACAGCATAACGAGTGCCATTTACACAGGGAAACATAACATGTATTAACAATAGAAAAGAATAAAAATAATAAAGACAAAGCAAAGATGAAGTTTCTTAATTCATTTGTAGTTATTTTGAATTTGTGTAATTATTCTGTCAAAAGCTGAGTAGCTTAAATAATGTTCATGTCAGTTGTTATCAGATTTTATAAATTTGTGCTCCGTGAAAAAGGACCTTTAAATAATCGACAGTCTAGGCCAGGAAAGGTGGAAGAGGTGGGTATTTGATGCTACACGGGTAGGAATGTAAAGGGATAATTCTTGAAGTAGGGCTTCAGACCTTAAGTTTCCATCGACTACCTTGTGTAGAATCTTTAGATAAGTGACATTTCTGAAAGCATCCGGAGTCTGTATATTCAGATAATAACAGATCTTCTTTAGTTATAGAAAGAAACAGTCGAAACACATCCAGATAGATTTACAACTGTAGACAGGTTTAGTATTTTTTGCGGGTTCTGTAAATAGCGGCATACCAAAAGCAGATAGGTGAATTGTGGTAAAGGTATCACATGCAAAATCGTATCGTATCTAGTTCACTACGTTTCTGCTTTTCGAATATTTTTATTTGTTTTGAAGATATTACAGAAAAACTCTAAAATTAGCGGTAGTTTAATTTCGCTGTAGTGAAGACCCTTACTTACACTTAATCATGGTAGGCCTAGATATTTATCGGTTCTATTTAAAACGTTTAAAGTACTCAAAAATTACAGGTAATATTAGTATGCCAATTAGATAATTAATAAAGAAAAAGAAACAATTTATATTCATCAGTTATATATGTAGTTATTGTTAAAAAGAAACAAAGACTTTCGTTGTAAGTTACAGAAAAGGTCAACCATTTTCTTTTCTTTCTTGAAACAACAAAATGGTGCGGAAATGAAACCTTATAAAACTACGTCTATTGTTCTTTCAACGTGTGGCTTTTGTTTCTTTAGTTAATAAACTTTAAGTGGAGATATATGTATGGCTTCGGGAAATTAAGAAGTTTTTAAATTCAAGAATACAGGAAAAACGACTATAATAGCGATTAAAATTACTAAGAGAATGTATGTTTTCAGGAAAACAAAAGGAATCTTGGACTAATACAAGTGAAAGAAATAACAGCATTTCCGTTCTTTACAATTAACCGTAATGAAATACTTTATTTTTACGTTCCTACAGAAACAATTTAAGTTAAAACGGCTTCCTTGCTTCGGTGTCTCTCTTAAAGAACAATTCATCATCTGACAAATGTTATTTCATAGAAATATGCCATGAAAGCAGTCTATTCGTGCGAGATACAATTCCAAGATGATTGTCTTACATTTTAATTTCGAATAACTCATTTTGAAGCAAAGAACCAATACGTTAGGTACAAAGAAGACTTGTCATCTGGTTTGTTTGGTTAGCTTCTGGTCAAAATCTTGTGGTGCTGGAACCGCGGATTGAGAAAGAAACTAGGTTAACCCCTTTCTGCATATACAGGGTGCGGCACGTAAAACCGGCCCGTAAAGTGAACACATAAGATGAAATGTAATGTATTGAATATGCTCTGTGTTTTAACTTCAGTCCCCTTAAAACACGTCTGCAACTTCTCTCACTCGCATGAACCTGTTGACTCAATCTCCTGGTTGACTTTCGAGGACTTCTTGTCATTATCTCCTCCACCTGCATCTTTAATTCAGGTGTGCAGACAGATGGTCGTCTGTTCCTGGGAGAATTTTGAACCGATCCTGTACGCCGCCATTTTCAATCAATTCCTGAATGGTGCTTTTTGCTGGCACAGAACGTCCTGGAAATTTCTCCCGAAACAAATTCTTTGTTTTCACAAAAGATCCAGTGAGAGTGAACCCTTCAACAATGGCAACACGCTCAGGTATCGAATACGGCATTATCACACACTGACACTCACCCGGCTTAACAAAACGAGGCCTTTTTCTCAACTGGTTTCGACAAGTTTCACTGGCTGCGGCTGCACGTGACTGCTGCAGGTCACGTAAGTCGACCCGACCTCGACACGGCATCTCTTGGTAGGAAGGTAGATTATTTAAGTGTTGCCAAAAACACACTATACCAGAATATTACGACGGGCCGGTTTTACGTGCCGCACCCTGTATATTTTTTTAGCGAAAAAAATCAATATTGGAAATTCTCATATTGGAACTTGAAAAATGAATTAAAACTTGAATTTTAGATTTTTCACTTAATTCCGACGAGAAATAAGTAAGTGTCATATATGACACACTTACAATTTACAAAGAACGTGCCAGATAACACCAAAATCTCTTATTCATGCACGTCAATATCTCACACAGCAGACAAAACAGTCATTTGGTGCCTTTGATAAATCAGAAAAAAGGTAAAGTGAAAAAAGGGTATGTGCCATATATGACACGGCATTCGGTAAGGGATTAAAATAATGCTGTTTGGCTATCATTCCGGGAGCTTAATCATCCTGGTGCTTTGTTGTAAGTTAGGTGCTTGTATAAAGCTGATGGAGCAGACTGTTATCAACGCAGCCTGTGGCTCAATTCATGAATTCAGACAAGTTTTGTGGTGATCTAAGAAAATCCCAGAGAATATTTTCGCTCGTCTGTGGGTTCTTGTCACTTTTAATCGACATAATCCCCCCGATAACTTTCAAAAAATTCTCATTCTTCGTGCCCATGCTAGGTATCTAATCTATATCTTCGAGGCACAAAAATTAGAAAGATTACGTAACGTTTGCCAGTTGTCGAACTTATAACTACTGTTTGGCGTCGGGTTCACAATTTATAAATGTCACTGTTTCACTAGTAGTATCCCTGCAAATGAAATTCCCGAGCTTAACTCCACAATGACGCTATATTTGAAATATACAAATCTACATTTGAAACTGCGCATATTCCGTCGACTTTAATCGATTTCAAATTTTAAGTGCCGGTTAACGTGGGTAACACACATACCTAATTCTAAATATACTTGCCACCGCTAGCCTAGTGGCTAGCATATACGCCTTTGGTGAACGTGGTCGTGGGCTCTATTCTCGATGTGATAGCTTTGCAGTGGTACAGTTTTCACCTTAAACTGTGGGTCTCGTCCAGGGCCGCAATTTGTGGGGTCAGGGGGCAACTGCTCCCACCCAAGGAAGCTCCTGGCAGTTCTAGGAGGTCCCACTTTAAAACAAAATTTTCTTACTTCACATATGATACGAACATGAAATTATAAATGAAGCATCAAACAGGTTCACTACATTACATAAAGAAAACAACACACAAAAGGTAAATAAAACAAAAAATAATCGTTGGCCCATTTCAGTAAAAAAAAAATGTCTACTATTAAGGGCCCTAGAAATAATATTTATTCGCATGGCTTTGAGATTTGTTAATATTGTCCCCTTAATTAATTTGTAATGTATGGAACGGGCCCCGTGGCGTAACTAACGGCTCCGCACACCTTGCCGTGTGGGATTGCCCACAGGCTCCGAGGGGAACTTACAGAGTAAGAGAAAGATGGAAAGAGGGGACCCAAGAATTGAAAAACAAACTTTTTCTAGGGGGCCCAAATACGCGTATTAATGCTTGCCCCCCACCCCCCAGAAAATACGTATATAAGTTACGGTGCTGGTCTCGGTGCTGAAAGGGGACCCTAGATTTAAGCACCAGCAGCAACACTTGTCTCCAAGCTATGAACTTGCTTCATGATTTTTCGCACCTCACCTGGGGGTACTGACAGTATTGTTCTGTTATGATCATATAATCTGGTATGGACCAAGTTAGTCTATGGTTGTATTGCTTTCTCATCTTCTAATTCCTTTTAGCTCAAATAACTTGATACTGTTCACCCCGTCGGTACCCATAGGAGCTGTATTACGGACAAACATCGCAGTTTTTAATATAAATTAAATATTTACGTGTAGTGGTAATAAGAACGAAAAACCAGCAGAATATATTAACACTGTGACTAAATATCGAAAACATTACTAGTAAAATCCATAAAATCGTATTTGTATCCGTTGAAATGGATGAATGTGAAAAGATTGGAGAGATGCACAGTGATATATAAAGACGCTGCTTTAGAAAACAATATTTTCAAAGAGTCAATTTAGCACTTAAAGAGACAATCAATTAGTAAATTTATGAGGTCCCAATACCAAACTTCAAATAGCTGCAGGTTCACAAACAGGGAAGACTGAGGCATTTGAGTGTAACAAGAGAAAAACCGATTTTTCTGAAAACTAATGCAATAGGAGATTGAACTTATGATCTCAGAATATTAATAAAGTATCATAGTACAACATATTAAAGATCTAAAGTTCTATTATAAAAGTGAGTCAGAAAAATATTAAAATGAAAATAGCAGAAAATGACGCTTGCTTAAAAAAAGAACACCAGATGATTTTGGGTATCTGAAGGGCTTATTTGAAGCATTACTGTGTTTTTTTTTTTTTTAAATAATATATTCACATACATTTCTATGTCTCAAACTAACTTTAATAACTTTAACTACTGAATAAAGACTAAATGAGAACAAATTTTAGGAAGGGTTTCAGAGTAAATTTAAGCTCTTCTTTACATTTTAGCTTTTCTTTTGTTATCAATTAGGACCTCTACATATATAACCTTACAGCATTGATAAAATCTTACTGTTCTCCAAATAAAAATAAATACAATAAAGGGTTACAAAACTCATTTAGGTGTTACGAACCATTTCTGAACATGTCTCTGATCACAGGAGAATTTTTATAGCTGTCTTTAGATAAAAAGATAGGGTCTTACGTAGAGAGGACTCACTCAGAGAAGTAATGCTCCCGGAAATAGGAACTAAATACAAGGTTCTGATTGGTTGGCGTTATCCGTTTCTTGTCACGTAGATTAGATAAAGCGGGAATCAAACGTTTGATACTGTTGTCCCTCGTGACCAAGAGTGCTATTGCAACGGGCTAATAATAGATTTTTTATAGCGTTGGTTCAAACCCTGCCCAAGGAAAGCTTTTTTTTAAAATTTTCATAACACCTTTCTCCATTAAAATAAGATGAAAATAATATCAAAAAATGATTTAAATATTTTTGTGCAGATAAGTAGTAGTAGTAGGAAGAGGAGGAAGGTTAAGGAACGGGTTAGAAGCCCCGCAGGGCTCGTTTTGTTCCACCTTGACCCCCATGATATAAATTTTGTGACCAACTTAAAACAACTGGCTAGGGTAGCGCGCGAAACAAGATACTTGAGAAAGTATTACTCTCCCTAGCGGGTCGTATGTAGAGTCGTTTTTAACCTTGTATTAAGAGCTTGACTAAAGCGTGACGCTAACTTCCGTATTTAGAAACACGTTCGTAAAGTTAACAGCGATTTATATCGAGGAAAGCCAGCCAGCTTCTGCACAGGGTTGTCTAAACGCATTGGGAGAAATCTAGATAAGACAGACTTATTTTCTCTTATATTGATTTCTCCAATTGTGTTTGGACAAACTCTGCTCAGAAGTCGTAGTTGGTCTTCCACGATATAATACGTTAACTTTACGAACGTGTTTCTCAATACGGAAGTTTAACATCACGCGTTAGTCAAGCTGAATGCAACGCTGGAAACAACTCTGCCTACGGCCTATTATGTTTTCCCCTGCAGTATGACTTCTTAATTTAATATACACTATATGTTTGTATATCTTAGTTTCAAAGTTTACACCGTTAAAATACTGATATTATTATCATCAGATTTATTATTCTAGTTTAGTTATTTTTCGTCATTTTTTTTTTACTGTGTTATGATCCAAATATTGTATATTATGATGACTTTTTTTTAAATCTTCTCACATATTTTTTAAGTTAAAAAGAACATTAATGACAATAATAACATTAATAACAATAATTTAGAATCTAAAGTAATTTTGAAGTAAAAGTATTTTAATTGAGAGTGGGTATAAATAGTGGAGACGTTGGAACATAGTTTAACAAAATCATTTTGATGGTCTGATGTTTTTGTGTGTAGGGGTCATAATATTTGCATGGGCATAATGCTCTCCAAAGTTATAAACGCTGTACACTCAGCGGCCAATGTTATTGTGATACTGAATGCCTTCTTCACTTGTGTCCTTCCGCCCCAATTTCTTCGTTTTGGCTGATAATACGTGACCACATCCAACTGCGCAGGTGGAAAGGAGGTCTTGAAGCGAGAGGGCGACAGGATTGGCCTTCCTGTGCCATGGACTTGAAGCTCATCAAACACGTTTGGGATGCTATGGGGGAGATATCTTGCACCACTTCCGGATTCACCAAGGATCATCCAGAAATTGTCAATAGCGCTCGAGTAATATAACTCGATACTACAATAACTCCTTATCAAGTTTGTGAGCAGCATGAGAGCACGTTGCAGAGAATACATCCCTGTCCCTGGCGATACCTACTTTTTTCAGGACCTTTTTACTCGTTCTGTAATCTCAGGTGGGACCGTGAGTCATAGTGCTTTGAGTGTAAGTAATTGTCTCCATATAAAAGTGGAATTTATTGTTCTTCTAACCAGTGTCGCTTTCTGTTGTTTCTTCTATCATATTGTACAGTCAGCGACAAAAATTATTTCTGTTTGATGAACGTAGTTTCGTAAATAAGTTCAGAATGAATGGACAATTTGAGTTCAGCTTTCAGTAAATTAAAAAGTATGTAATTTTCTGTACGTTTCAGCTATTCCACCGTTGTACGTTCTAACCATTACCACACTACCGTTTTTCCCAAAATAAATTTTACCGAACTGGAAAGAATTTTTGTCACTGACTGTACCGCTACTTTATTTATTTATTTATTTATTTATTTTTTGTATGGTTCACATTTCACTAATCTATTCCACTTGAGAGTGACACAGTAATCAAAACTTGCTTTCGTCCTTCAGCTTTTCACAACAATGTATTGTCAACAATTACATAAACTACCCTAGAAGTTGACTTCGGCGTTGGGCTCTAGTGCAAGGTGACCAGAATTTTTAGTTGCAAAAACGGGAAGCATGCGAATCGGCGATGTGGGGGGGGGGGTTATATCTGACTTCCAGATTGTGTTTTGGGAGTCAGGAGTGTTTTCAATTTACAAAATACATAAGTATGATAACACTATGCGTTTCTAACTTAAGTACTACCCAACAATACTTTTAACTACTTGAACACTCAGAATTCCCACTCAATTCCCATTTGAACATTCAGAAGTTTCAGACACGGCTGATCGTTCTCAATAAGTGTTGGTACGGAGGAGTGTAGAATTTGCATTGACCATTTATATTTTGAATAATACTTACGGGACACCTGGATCATTTTTACTTAAAAGCGGGACATTTAGGCGTCTTGTTTGAGAATAAAAAAAAAAAAAACCTGGACAACAGTTGAAAACAAGGGACTGTCCCGGCTAAAACGGGACGTCTGGTCACCTTGCTCTAGTGCTAGTCCTTTAAATAAATTCCTGCCGATGCTACTATGTTTATATATTACTAAAAGTATAATACATCCTACAGAAAAAAAAGTATACATTCTTCCACTTTCTCAAACTTATAGGAATTCCTTGTCGCAAAGGGATATAAAACTGTTATCTATTTAACCATAGGGGAAGTCTCAAACTATACACAAAATTTCTTTTTCTTGTATCGTATTTGCTCAGTTAACGTGATTACAATTTTAAATATAGTTTGGTCAAATGAAAAATCATGGTGCGTAAAATATGTGAATTTTCTAAGAGAGACACTGATTTCGAATTTATTCTAGTAGCCTACAAGTAGTTCAGTAGTAGAGTAGTTTTGCCAATACTTTGTTTTAACTCTGCTTTCATATTGACATTCTTCAAATGCTAATTACCGTTACAGATTATAATGTCTCAATTTCAACAGAAATTTTATTATTCAAGCTTCTATAAATGTACATTTAAAAGTAATGGTACACTTCGTGAAATTTGTTGCACGTAACAAAATCGTTAAGAACTTTTTATTCATTTTCACAACTAATTTATTGTTATATTCATGCATGTAAAAAAAAAAGTTTTTTTTTAATTTGGTATTTTTTTAAGCTGCTGTTTCGTCTTTATCTTTGCTGATCTCAATCTCTTCTTCGTGACTTTCAATTGGTTCATCTTCGTCCTCTTGCCAGAACAATTTGTAGAAAAGCGAAACAATTATGCTTGCACCGAATGGGCCAATCCAGTAAAGCTGTAACAGGAAGAAGCATGTTTTAAAAATATATAGATAAAGTATTTAAGTAAATAACATTACAGTAGAACTCCTGTAATCTGCCACCTTTGGGACTGGGGAGTATTGTCGGAACGCTTAAAAAAAATCAGATTATCAGAAAATACAGAAAAATACGGATTTACAGTAAAATAAACAATATCTAAACTCTTAAAATGACTATAATGGGCCCAAATATCGGGGTTCCTTTCCTTCTTTCTTGGCAGAACCACATCCAGAATGCGTTATCAAGCAATTTAGGTTTAGGTTTTTTTTTTTAATGTTTTGCTATTCTTAACAGCATTTTCACCATCTAGCGTCACTGTATATAATTCAATGTCTCTCTTCTCCATGCTAATTTTCATTTAATGAAAGAGTAACGTGTTTAGGTTTCATTCTTGACATGTCGAAAAAAAAAACCACTGTAACGAAACGAGAAGAATACTGTCGTAAAACTAACGAACAGCAAGCACTAAAAACTGCACAGTACAGTACAGAAAACACGCAAAACAAAATAAATGATGCAAGAGAAGACGGGGACGACAATAAACGACAATTGGCCTCGTGAGTCACCGACGAGTCGGGACAAGTTCGGCTCGAGCACGTTCGCATCAACCGGCGTGGCGGACCAGCCGAGCGCGCACGAGAGAGGTTCTACTGTATTGTGCTTGAAGTAGTAGTTCCCAACCGCTGCGTCACGACACAATGGCGTGTCGCCAGTCCCATAGAGTGTGTCGCGAAACTTTAAGATTTAAAAATCATCAGGACTTCATAATTAGGTAAAAACTGTTTAGAGACCAGGCTTGCCAACCATACAAAAATATATCGTGATATACGATAATTTAAACCTTAATGCTATATACGATAATGCCCTTGCGATGAATATACGATAACTTTAGAACGCACATTTTTTTGTTTGTTTTTGAATGTACAAATAAATTGTAGATGTACATTAAATAATGACAAAGCACACACGCACTAAAGTTTTTCATAGCAATTTCCGCTAAAATGAAAAATGGTATACCATCCTATATTTTCAAGGGTTGTAAAGAATATTTTATTAAACCATTGACTTATTTGTTTAACTTGTCTTTGACTCAATGTAAATTTCCTGCGAAATTTAAAATATCTGCGGTTTGCCCGGTTCCTAAGGTTAATCCGGTAAGATTAATACAAGATCACAGACCAATAAATCTAATATCATCTCCAGCTAAAATATTCGAAGCAATCATTTATAAACATATGTTTAATCATGTATCTACGAATTTATCGGATTCTCAATATGGCTTCAGACGCAATAGATCAACTATTTCAAATTTGCTGACTATAAATCAAGTAATTAATGATTCTTTTAATAAAAGGTCTCAAGTAGATGTAGTATATACAGATTTTAAACGTGATTTTGATTTAGTTAATCATGGGGTACTTCTTAGTAAACTGAGAACATTTGGTATATCGCAAGAACTGGTCAAATTGTTTCATTCATATTTGAATGAAAGAATTCAATATGTTATTTTTAATAATATTAAATCTAAGGAATTCACAGTGCATTCTGGGGTACCTCAAGGATCAAATTTGGGTCCTTTACTCTTCCTTATTATGATAAATGATCTACCCAATATGTTTCAATATAGTTCATGCTTAATATTTGCAGATGATACCAAATTATACAAAGAAATCCGCACGGAAAGTGATTGTATTAAATTACAGACGGATGTTGATAGGCTTAATGAGTGGTGTAGGAGAAATAAATTTCAGTTGAATATTTCAAAATGTTATGTAATGACTTTTACTCTTAATAAAGCACGCACAATATTTGAATATACTATTGGGAATCAGACGTTAGAAAGAAAGGAAATTATAAGAGATTTAGGTGTTTGGTTTGATATTAATTTGAAATTTAAACATCATATAAATATAATAACTAACCAAGCTTTTAAAATGCTGGGTTTTATTAAGAGGTCAAGTCATTATTTTAAAAATCAAGGGACTATTTTATCGTTGTATAATGCATTTGTTCGATCCAAACTAGAATATGCATCTATTGTTTGGGATCCATTTTATCAGTGTAGAAAACAGCAAATAGAGAAAGTTCAGAATAAGTTATCGAGATATACTGCGTATAAAATATATGGTATTCAAACTCGTTATATTCCTTATGATGAACTTTTAAAAAAATTCAAATTATTGTCACTTGAAAATAGGAGATTTATACAGCGAGTACTATATCTTAAAAAATGAATCCATAACAAGGAAGATAACGCATTCTTATTAAGTAGATTACCTTTTTATTGTCCTCGGCAAAATCTGAGAGGTAGACAGGTTTTTTATATGCCTGAAAACAGAATAAATGTGAACAGGAATTCACCACTGTTTAAATTATGTGATGCAGGTAACAAAATTGAGTCTATAGGATTGGATTTATTTCAGCATGAATTTAAGACCTTTAAGCGAAAGTGTTTTCAGTTACTAAATGATAAATTGTAGAATATTTTTGTACAGCATATGTAAAGAGAAAAAAGATTCCTATTCTAGTACTATTTCGTGTTACCAATGTTAGTTCCATATTTGGAGTTGGGTTGCATATCCTTCGATAATGATGTATAAACTTTATACTTTGTAATTGCCTTTGGGTGTAAAGTACAAATAAATTATTATTATTATTATTATTATTATTATTATTATTATTATTATTATTATTATTATATTATTATTAAAATAAATCACCCTGCATCCTGCATCCTTCTTTTGAATGCAATTATGTTACGAATTGGTGGAAATATTGTTGTTGTTTAGAGCAATGTTAAAAAGGATATTTAAAAATGGTAGGGACAGTGACGCCGATTGCAAGTTCGAAATTGAATATTATTAGTAAGTTTATTATATATTATTACTATTATATATTACTTGTATTATATTTGTTTCTACATTTATCGCGTTTATCCAGCTTGATTGGAAAACGTGCAAGCATGCCGCAAGCTGGTTTCCAGTAACAAAGTCACATTGGGGCAATCTTGCATTTAGTGTTCCATTTAAGTCATGTCAAGTCAATAGCCAATGAACGGCCAGTCTCGCTATGACGCTCTGCGAAGGGTCTAAAGCATTGCTTGCAAGTACAACAAAAGGCAGATTGTGTAAAAGCATGCGTTTCAAGTGCAAGCGTAGAAAGTCAAAAGCCAACCACGCGTCAGTTGACCGAAAGCTTTCTTGCTACTAGGAATGCTATCGGCTAGGATAGAGGTTGGAAATGACTGCTTTGGAGCAATACTTTGGCTTATAAAGTTACTAATTTCAGCAAACAGATTTGTTACTGAAAGATATTGTTGAGACATAACAGCATAAATATAGGATTTAGGTTTCTGGGCTTTCGGCATCTAAGGCCATTTAGTCCGTCACGATTTGAGGGATGACGTCCCTCGGCGAGCACACAATCCGGGGAAGGAAGAAAGGATTGGGGAAGGAAGGAAGCGGCCTGGGACCTATAAGTTAGGTACCACCCCGGCATTTGCCTGGTGTGAATGAGGAAAACCCAGGAAAACGTCATTCAGGGTGGCTGGCCTGAAAAAGCATGTTACACTTTTTAGACCGAGTGACTCTACCGGGAATCGAACCCGGGACCGCTCGCACTGAAGGCGAGAGCGTTAGCGACTACGCTACGCGGGGCCACCAGCATAAATATAAATCTATATGATAAAGAACTAGAATTGATTATCAATACATTAATTTTTTGTCATCCTTCCCACAGAGTCGGATCTAAAAGGTAAAATCTTTTTGGGGCAGTCGGAACCTAGACTATGATAGGTATATCATGTTTGCTATAAACTTTAAAAAATATAAATAATAGCTTAAATTAATTTTGTCAATAAAAAACTGGCGGGCCTATGCCCCCCGGCCCTGGCCTAGATCCACCACTGCCTTCCCGTTGTCTAGTCGATAGCGCGCATGTCTCTCGTGCGCAGAGTTTTCATGTTCTATTCTCGATGCGAAAGCTTCGAAATTTAAATGCATTACGATAAAATTTACTAAAATGGTACGCGACGTCGTTGATAAAGCTTGAGTTGAGTTGATTTTAGTTTAGCGTCCCTTTCAGCAGCGAGGCTATATGAGACGTGGACCTACTGATTAACGTGGAATCCGAACCACATGAGCTCCTCCCGGGAACCAAACCCGGGTCTCCCACGCCAAAGGAGCGTATGCTATCCACATAGCCACGAGGGAGCTCATTGTTGGTAAAGATTATGTAATAGTATTTTAAAACCTTGAGATACCGGTAGTCCAATAGGGATCATGTTGACATCAGGAGTACCAGAATCCTAAACATCAAGGAAAATACTTCCGGTCAAAAGTGGCCCGATACCTTTAATGAGGAATAATATACACTTTTATTGATGTAATTTTTAAATTAGTGTGACAAACTCAACCGAATTTTCATTACTCCTAATATAAAGACTTAGTCATTATAATTTACAGTTATAAATGATAAGTTCTACTATTCTCGTAAGTTTTGTGACCGTGTTATCAGGTTAACTGCCACGGGAGTAAAGTGGTTTCCTTAACTTGGGGCCACGCCGCGAAATTTTAAAATTACCATTATTTCTGTGATTTTTGTTTACTTCTACATTGTAAACACATACTATAAAAAATCCACGGGCTACGATCACTTTGCAACTTTCTGAGGCCAAACGAATATTTTAATCCATATTATCAAGTACGAGGTGAGGTATTGATAAAGACCTCAAGGCCTGAAGCAGTTGTTGTAGTGAAACCTGAAAACAGGTCTCGTGGCCTATCAAGATATGTATGTGAGACCAGATTTCGTGTTTCATAGCAGTCAAAAACCTTTACGGAATCCAAACTAATGTTGTGAAAAGATTCAGTCTACGCTTCTACCATTGAAGTGTGAGACCAGTAATTCTGTGAGAACAACTTATGTTCGATATGGGTTGGACACATACACCCCTGTACGTAGACTGTCTGCAGAAGATTCATTTTTCTTCATTTAACACTAAAGTTTGAGCATCTACAACAGAGAAACCGCTTCTGATCAATGGAATGGTAAAGAATAGCTCTGTGCACTTCTCACTAAAATTCCCACACTAATTACTGTAATTTTGATTTCTTGACCTATGTGCCATTACAGATAGGTACTGGACTCAGTGTTGCGAAAATATTGACACAAAAAGTCGCTAAGTGAGAGATGAAGTGACTCCATACCTCCAAAAAAGTCGCTAAAAATTATTCATGGAATTCTGAATTTTTCATTATATATATATATATATATATATATATATATATATATACTATTGATATATACATGCCTGTAGGTATACATCCCTGTAATGACCAAATATAACATTCTAGGGGGTTATTTCTTTTGGCTCTTCCGAGCTTAAGATGTAAGTAAAAACACATTAAGAACAAATAATAAAGAAACAAAGTCTACCTGATGGATAACAATAAGAAATGATATAAAATGCAATGAGCTGATCAGTACGGTACTGTATACCTACTTTTGGGCCACTCTGGCGTAAGTAAAAACGTAATTAAAGGAATCTTAAACACTTACAATGATGTGTCATTTAGATTACAGTACTTTAACAATAGTTTCGTTTTCAGTAGAATACAGTTTTTTTTTTTTTTTTTTAATTTTGTGATCAATTTCACTTCAACGAAATAAAAATGAGTTCAGAAAAATGCACAAAAGAAAAGTCTACAAAGAAAAATATTATACCTACTTACTTTACTTGTTTTTACGTTTCTACAGATATAATCAGGTTTTATCAGTTATGTTGCATTATTTGCTTCTCTAAACGGAAGCTCGGCAAACTAAAGGGCATTGAAGGTTGGAATTAGTCTCTGTTATAGGGCAAAAGGTAACAGGAATCAAGGGAAGATTCTGGAGATTTGGCCACATGCTATGTACTTGCCTAGCTCGTTATTGCTTGCATTGATTTAAACAAACAAAAGGAAAACAAGCATATATTTAAACCGCTTCGAGCTAAAAAGGACAAGTTATTCCCAGCATTAAAGTCGTTAAATGTTTAAGTATCTCACCAAATCGTCACTTAAGTCGCTAATCGGAGAAAAATATTTTTGTCGCTATTCTGCAAATCACATCCGTTAGATTTAGCGACTTTTCTCCCAAATAGGCAACACTGCCTGGACTCCTAACAAACTGAATGCCCCTAATAACGAAAGGAAAAAAAAAACGTAGAAAATGTTAAGATAATGCTGCTTATGAGAAAAATAGAAGCTTCGAAAAGAAACACACATAGAGACCTTGGTGGGCTGCGAGCAACTACAGAAATGATTTACAAACAAAAGAAAAGAAGAAAAAGGAGTAATACGCACAAAAGAGAGTGTAAGTTTGCCACTGTAAATATGCAGCGGCAGTTTAATCAACTTTCAACAATAAATTTTTAGCCTTTTATTAAACTAATTATTTAAGAATTTGTTGGACCATAGAAAGAGAAATATATTCTTAAGAAATACTAGTTTCACGTCTAAAATCTTTTTTAAAAAAAAGAAAAAAAGAATAATTTCGAACAACTCATCCTTGCAAAATACTCGAAAAAACGCTTGTATTCGAATTCATCCGCACGGGAAGTATCTTTAAATATATGAATATGTTGTATTATTTATATATGCTGAATAACATAACGCGCTACGTTATTTATAATGAAAACTTAATGTGCTAATTTTCATACTTTCAAATTTAGGAACTCTCGAAACATGAATATGTGATTTTTTTTTTCAGACACTATTATTTTGACACTAGTTACGACAATAAATGAAACTCTGAAAACCTTTTCTTTATGGGTGTCTAGTTATATAAGCAATACACTCTTAAAAAAAAAACGACTTTGGTCTGACGGTTTAGGCTGGGAGATATTGAACTAGTTAAATACGATTATGCCCGTAGAGACCTGCACGGGCCGGGCCAGGCCCGAGGCCCCAAGCCCGGCCCGGCCCGCGGGCCGGGCTTGGGCGGGCCGACTCTGCTATTTCTTTAGACCGGGCCGGGCTTGGGCGGGCCGACACTGTTATTTCTTTGGGCCGGGCCGGGCTTGGGCTAGCCGACACTGATTTCTCTTCAGGTCGGGCCGGGCTGGGGCCGATCAATTGCAATTCTTTAATAATTATTGACTTTCGTTAAACGATAATTGGAATAAAGCCAAACGGTGAAGAAGTGTGTCCGTGAAAAATGTTACAAAGAATGCAACAGCTATTTAGTTTGTGTTGCTTAGCAGCTCCAGTTTCACTATAGAGGATTCCAAGCATTATGCGGTAAATTAAGCTCTGACCTTGACCTTCACTGAACTCAAAATATAATAAGAATGGATGGGAATGTTTTGCCTGTCGCTAAACAATATTGCCATCTTCACTTTATGCTAAAAATTAATTAAGTTAGATTTTTGTTACAGGGAATGGAGTTTCTGTTCTCTCGATGACAGGCAAAGTTCTAGGAGGCAATGGTACCAGGTTGCAAGGTCTAGGAGGCAAGCGTCAGGTTGTGAACCAGAGTTTAGAAAATGTTTCTGAGGGTTAGGTCAAATTTGGCACTTAATTTTGAGAAAGATTTGAGCTCGAGCTATTTTTTTTTAAAAAAAAAATATCGGGCTGGGGTCGGGCCAAAAACTTTTTAAAATTTATCGGGCCCGGGCCGGGCTTGGGCCAAGAATTTTAAAAACTTATCGGGCCGGGCCGGGCTCGGGCCGAAAATCTCCAAAACTTTTCGGGCCCGGGCTGGGCCGGGCCCAGGTACGTTCGGGCTGGATTGGGCTCGGGCCGAAAAATTCGGCCCGTGCAGGTCTCTATTATGCCCCCTCCCTCCCCCCTGGGCTGTAAAAGCTAATGGTTTCGGTTTTAGTTATAAATCTTCCTATTTTACATTTCACAATTTTGATACAAAATAATTTATAAAAAAATAAGAAAAAACGTATAAAAGTATTTTTGAGGCCGCTGGCCATCATAGGTTCGCTACAGGGGCGGATCCAGGGGGGGGCGATTGGGGCGATTGCCCCCCCCCCCAGAAGAGGAGACTTTCTTATTTTATATATATAAATAAAACCCATCCCAAAGTTTGGAGCCCTTAAAAGTAGCAGTATGACAACCCACCGCCCCCCCCAGAAGTCGGTCCTGGATCCGCCCCTGGTTCGCTAGCACATCCCTCATGTTAGTTTCTTCACAGCCAATGTCCCAAACACTTTCTGTTTCTCCTCTCGAATAATCCAAAATTGTTGTTTTTTTCTCTACTATTCCTAACACTTCCTCATTTATTTTCTAAGTCGATCCAGCTAACTTTCTCCATTCTTCTCGACGCCCACATTTCGAAAGCTCCCAGTCGCTTGGCATCATTTTTGTGTAATATCTATGTTTTTGCCACATAGAGTACAATACTATACAAGAAACATTTTATGACATTTTTCCTTAATTGTTTATTCAAGAACCCCAAGATAAACGTTCGTTTCTCCTAAATGCTTTTTTCGCCATCCCTGTTCTTGTTTTCATATGACGTCCATACTTCATATCATCACTTATAATACAACCCAAGTATGAAAATAGTCACTGGTTCTATCTTTTCCCCTCCGTACTTGTGTATTTAACACGAAGCGCTTCGTTCCAACTCATTTTTAAGTAGCTGAGGTTTCAAAATGAAATGTGCTAAGCTAAATAGACGCCGATATTCAATAACAATTGAGTTTTTTTTTTTTAACAAGAAGTTTAGGAATGACACAAAAACTGGATCAAAAGATTGCGATCTTGGCCAATAACTATTTTTTGGATCAGGGGCGACGAAATTTTTGAACGGCTCCTAGATCGAGTTTTCGTATTTTCTATGGAATAAGTACATCATACTGAAATCAGAGATAATTTGGGTTTGCCTATACTATATGTAACTTTCCAGATATAAGGCTTACAAGAAAGTTTTTGATCGAAATATATTAGATCTCAAAAGAGAGCTGGCTCCAGAGAGTCACACTTAAGTTACCAATGTGCGATCATTGTATTTTGTGCAATTTGAGATGGCTGAGATGATCAATAACCTTCGTGGAGGTTTAAGACCTCCAGTGATACTTGAATCAGGATTTCAATGTTCTTCTTGCTGGTAGCTAAGGAGGAAGAAAATTCTCACTCGAGAAACAAAAAACAAAAAACAGACTTAAAGTTGCACAGTGCAGACGCGTAGTCCATGTCGTTAATTTGTTAATGAGAAACGCCTGTCACACTACATAATAATCTTGTCTTCCCACGTCTTGAAAGCAGAAGACGTTAAATGCTCCCTCCTGTTCCCTGCACTGTCTTCTTCTTCTTCCGTCATCGTTCCCCATCGTTCCCCAAGTTTCTTCTTCACAACAGTTCCCCATTTTTTGTAGGTGCATGGCGCATGTTGATAAGAATAAAGACATCAGGGAGAATTTTTAATATTAAAGAAAGAGGTGAAAGCGAAGCGAGATTTTGGCTCTAAGCAGTGTTGGCTTCCTCCAGTGAGATAAAATGGTCGGAAAAAAGAAACTTGCAGAACTAGTTCTAATAAAACTCAGTGATCTTCTAAACTGTTCCAGTTCCAAAACAGTTTCGTGTATAGAAGAGTAATCATGAATCATCACGAAGTAAACTCATTTCGTACAAAGAGAGTGATCTACAAAGATGGTCTCAGGGTCTTATCAGGTATTTCTAAATATGTTTTCACACAGACAACGTGAACAGATCTATTACGCAATGTGACTGATTACACTACCACACACACACACAAAATAAATGTTCTGTGGAGAGGACCCCAGAGTATGGATTCGATGTATTTTATTACACAAAATCCAAATTTCAAAACCCCAGAACAATTGACCGTGTCAATCTTTTGTTATGGGCAAAAAATGTGAGCGATTTGGATAGAAAGGATATACATTTTTTCGCTCATAAAACAAAATTGGCACGGGCAATCGTCTTGGGGTTTCGAAAATTGAATTATGTGTAGCAAAATACATCGAATCAATACTCTGGGGTAAGCTGAAAGAAACTTTTGTTTTTGTATGACTGTGTACGTGTATTCTCCCTATCCAAAAATCGCTCCTTTTTCGCACACTGACACGGTCAATTGTTCTGGGGTTTTGAAATTTTGATTCTGTGTAATAAAGTACATCGAATCCATACTCTGGGGTAAGCTGAAAGAAACTTTTGTTTTTGTATGACTGTGTACGTGTATTCTCCCTATCCAAAAATCGCTCGTTTTTCGCACACTGACACGGTCAATTGTTCTGGGGTTTTGAAATTTTGATTCTGTGTAATAAAGTACATCGAATCCATACTCTGGGGTAAGCTCAAAGAAACTTTTGTTTTTGTATGACTATGTACGTGTATTCTCCCTATCCAAAAATCGCTCGTTTTTCGCACACTGACACGGTCAATTGTTCTGGGGTTTTGAAATTTTGATTCTGTGTAATAAAGTACATCGAATCCATACTCTGGGGTAAGCTGAAAGAAACTTTTGTTTTTGTATGACTGTGTACGTGTATTCTCCCTATCCAAAAATCGCTCGTTTTTCGCACACTGACACGGTCAATTGTTCTGGGGTTTTGAAATTTTGATTCTGTGTAATAAAGTACATCGAATCCATACTCTGGGGTAAGCTGAAAGAAACTTTTGTTTTTGTATGACTGTGTACGTGTATTCTCCCTATCCAAAAATCGCTCGTTTTTCGCACACTGACACGGTCAATTGTTCTGGGGTTTTGAAATTTTGATTCTGTGTAATAAAGTACATCGAATCCATACTCTGGGGTAAGCTCAAAGAAACTTATGCTTTTGTATTACTGTGTACGTGTATTCTTCCTATACAAAATCGCTCAAATTTTTCGCCCATAACAAAACATTGACAGGGTCGATTGTCCTGGGGTTTTCATAATGTGGATTCTGTGTAACAAAATACATCGAATCCATATCCTGGGGTCGATTGTCCTGGGGTTTCGAAATTTGGATTCTATGTAACAAAATACATGGAATCCATACCCTGGGGTCCAGTGCGCAGAATTGTTATTTTGTGTTTGTGGCTGTGTTATTTGCTTCGATTTAAGAACTCTTGAGTGAGGTTAGGCGCAAAGAATGCGAAAACGGCAACTGAAGAACATTGACCACTCAATGAAACTGAACTGCTGGTCATGCTTTTTGGTAGAACTAAAGACAATATGGGAACTTTAAGAATCATTTCTACTACGTTAAAGAAAAAAATAGAAGAACAAGAAAATGATTGAAATAGAGACGTGACCAGTTGCAAGATGTCTGATGTAAGCAAAAATATAAGTCACTGTATTGCCCATTTCCTTTCCATCCACAAGCTGATTTTGAAATGAAGAAAATATAAAAGTTGTCCAAATGAGTTTTGCAAACCGGCAAAACGCTGTGCAAGAAGTAAGAGATGCGAGCAAACATTTTTGCTTCAAGTAGAAGAATGAATTGAACTGTACAAACATACTAATAGCAAAAACCTATTTACTTTTCCCTAATGTGTTTTACTTAGTTGATAGTAGAATCTCCAATAAGAATCTTTTGTATATTCGAATACATCTACATTTCATATCATCTTAATGCAGTAACAGAGTGGTTGATGTATGTTTCCGTGTACAGACCTCTTGACAAGTGCACACATTTGTACGAACACAACTCTTCATTTTATGTTCTTCTTCCCAGACTCGAAAATAAACTAAGAGATCTTCTATCGTTTTCAATGTCTGTAAGAGATTCAAATTCCTTGTCAAGAATAGAATATGTCAGGAGGCTCCTGAAGTTAGGAGGGTAAAATTCTCCATATAAACTCAGCAATAAGAATAAATAAACATGTGTTTTACTGAAAAACTCCATTCCTAACGTAGCAAAAAAATGTAAAAAATGTAACATTCTAATTTTCGTTCATGTTGTCATAAAGATATTGCCTAACTATTTACGTAGAATGAATGAATCCATTAGTGTGGAACAGTGTTGTATTCAGGCATGTTCAAGAGGGAGCTGAGCCCCCCTAGATATCTATGCGCCCTTCTAGAATATCTACATACATGTGTTGAAATATTTACTTTTTTCTGTTTAATTTTGTCGGAAATAAAAGTCTTAAATGCAAAAATGTTTCGTTTTTTCTTTTTTTTCTAGAAAGGAAAATTAGCTTCTTCTTTTGTCCAACCTAAATTGTTCTAATTAACAAAAGTAGTTTTCGTATAAAGTCGAAGTTAAATAAAAACTGGGAAAATTAGATACAGACACACACAAACGCTTTACAACGTTACTTAGGGTAAAATGGCAATATATTGGTTAATGCAATCGATCAGACAATAACTAGTCGTGAGTTTTGTTGAAAACAGATTCCTGCTGCTCTATTGCAATTTAGAACAGAGCCCCCCTTAAATTTTATTGCCCTTCCGTGGTACAAAAGTCTGAATTCAACACTCCAGCTCCAAGCGACTTTCACCTGTTCTCGCACTTAAAGAAGCACCTAGGAGGTCTTCGCTTCGCTTCAGACGAGGAGGTAAAACACTTGGTGACAACGTGGCTAAACACGCAAGGACAGGATCTTTACCTGTAGAGAATCTTCAAACTCATCCCACGATGCGACAAGTGCCTCAACCGATATGGCGACTGTTGAAAAATAACTTAATGTATATACTATTTGTTGGCTGTATTGGTTGTATGAAATAATACGTATATACTCGTTTCATTGCAGGCATTGAAACCTTACTTTCTGATCACCCTTCGTAAATTACTCTATCTGAATCGCGTAGCACTAACACAGTGATTAAAATGTGACACTTGAGTGAACTAGTGTTATTCCCAAGAATCGATAAATTTCTCGTCTCGTCTCGAAAATGAGGCGAGTTTTGTATTGTTCCTCGTTCTGTCTGGAATTTAAAATAGCATTTCTTGTCTCGTGGGCAGAATGGGCATGACAAGCTACAGAACCTTATAATCAAATCTAAATACTAGACTTATGGTTCACAACCTAATTCCTATGACGACCCCTATTTTATCACATCCTCTTGTCAGAGAATCCCTTATAATTTCAGGTTTGTAATAAGCTTGTGTGGGATTTTTAACATGCCTATTGCGAAATCCATCTATTTCTATAATAGTAGAATCCATTTCTTGTGTATAGTTGATACCATAATCTCCCTAAAAATGAATAGATTAAAACCAAATTCGAACAGTTCATTCATATTACAAATATCGAATCCGATGAGCCGTACTTCATCACGGAGGCCGTTTGAAAATTTAAAAACTTGATAACTTCCTTAATTTTGGATCATACGATAAAAAAAAGTAAAGTGATTTCTAATTTTGTTTTTGAAAAAAAAATAGCTTGGATAGTTGTTAAAAGTGTTATTGAGTATTTTAAATGACTTGATAATGTGCGTCACGAAGATTGAACTGGACATTGCCGCACTAGTGAAGTCACACCATGATCAGGTATCTCATTAGCTTTCAATTTTAATTGTATTTCAATATACAAGTTTTGTTGCATTTGTATTTTACCGGTATTTCAATATGCTGTTCTCATTAGTTTCATATCGTATCTCTTTCATTTACATTGATTTTTAAACCAATGTGCACTGGTTGAAAATGGGGCCGCGGTAGCTCAGTGGTAGAGCGTTCACCTCTGGAGCTTGGGGTCCCGGGTTCGATCCCAGCCCCGCCAAGTGAACTTTGTGGTGGACAAACACCGTGTGCGTGGGTTTTCTCGGGGTTCTCCCGTTTCCTCTCACTTTCTTCATTCCACCATTTTCATTCATTACTCATCATCACCGTCTCCTTTAGCCTAACCGGCATAACGTGGGACGTAAAACTCAAAGATTTCATTCCATTTTACCTGTTGAAAATGTTTAGTACACTTATTTTTTATTGTTCTTAACAGTATGCATAAAAATAAAAATATGTCTATCAGAACAAGATTCAAAATAATATTTACAAAATATTCTCTGGTATTAGACTCTAATAATATTTATTTCTTCCGCTTATCTTCGCTACCCCCAGGTTGAGAAACCCTGCATTAGACGATCTCGAAAAGGAAGAAGAATTCAACAACGTAAATTTTTGTTTTAGCGTAGCAAAAGTGAATGGTTTATGGAAAGGCAATAGAATATGAAGCAGTATATGATTAACGTAACTTGTTGCCTCATAATGATCACAGAGAGAAGAACGGTTCGTTTTATCACGTAACAGTGACAGTGACAAGCTGAATCATTCGATTCCACTATTTGTCTTATCTGAAGAAAGCAATGAGAACCCTGCCAAGCGGTAAAGGGTGTCTTGGAAAGTCGCCCTGATATGCACACACACACACAGTGTGAGTGTTCACTCGAGCGAGCGAGCAAGCGCACACACAGAGAGAGAATCTTCCTGAAAAGGACCTCAGCATAATCGGATCGCCAAGGAGGGATGCAAGCTAAAAGCCAAAGGAAGCAAAAGGTACCTTGTGCTCCTCAAAGGAAGATATCGACTCACCACACTTTTGCCCCAAGGATTACCACCTTTCATCTATGAAAGCCACAGTCTTCCCTAATGGGTGTGAAATGCTTTTATTTGGGAAACCTTCTCACCTGCCTACAGTATCTTCACAGCAAGTAGCTACAGCACAAGATCTTTCTGCAGCCGATAGATAAGAGTTCGAATGGAGAATAATGAAGAACCAATAGTTGCGAAGAATGCATATCTCGGGGAGATATTTTTGTATTCACAGTAGAGAAAATATAACTATCCCTTAGGAAAGAAGAACCATCCAACCTAAAACTCATACAAAAGTTCTGTCAAATATAATTTATTCTTGCATTTCAATAACTAATGATTCTGTGACATTTCCCAGTCTATTGGAAGAATGCCATTTTCCAAATTCAAAAATTGCCCTTCTTTGGTTTTCTCCGCTCTCGTTAAGAGGTTGTACTTGTAATAAGGGTCTTCCAGTTTTCAGTAACACAAATATTTTTTTACACATGTCTTGGTTTTTACGACGGTAAACGAGCATTAGGAAAGCCTAGGCGCAGATGGGAGAAACAATATTAAGATAGATCTCGTAGAAATAGGAATACAAAGTAGAAACTGGGTCCAGTTGGCTAAGGATAGAAGTCAGTGGAGACCTTCTTTTTGTGAACGTGGCATTGAACCTCCGGGTTCCATTGGCCATAGGGTTAGTTAGCTAGTTTCTATATTGTAAAAGCCTTTATCTAACCTCTACATGACGAAATGTTTTTCAAATTAGAAGCATCTCAGAACAAGTATTGAACATTGCAGAATTAGTTTGCGCGACTATTGTTTTGATCTTAATTCACTCGAGCAGAGACCAATGAATTGGTCCATCTGGTCCAATTCTCTCGACGGAGAGACATAATGGTGGGGAACAGTCTAAAGTGTAAGAATTGGTTTTGTATGTTGGGTTGTGCTCCTGCCAAGTGTATCGGATTCAAACAACAGTCCCTAAGAGGTCGTGTAAAACAATACTCGATAGCTTTTTAGTATAAAATATTCATTTAAAAGGATTCATTATTTTATTTTAGATATCAGTGTGTAAAAAAAGATACCTATGCTTCTTTTCATAATAACAAAATTTAAAACGCAGTTCTTTCAAGTTGGGCAGGCGTACCAAGTGATTTATTAACAGAGCTAAACGATATCTCGATACATTGAACAATCGATCCATATATTACCGGTAAAATGTCAAAATAATGACATTAGAAAGCACTAATGTCATTATTAGCTTTATTGGCTTTAAAAGAAGGAAAAAGTACGTTTCGTTGCGCTCCTGAGAAGGACCTCGTTTCAGTGTGAAGTAGTGAGTCTGTGTGTAGTGTGTGTGTTTTTAGTGATTGTGAATATTTAGAAAATACAATGTTGAAAAAGAGTATAAAAATCAAGTTAAATGGTGTGGAAATAAGAAGCAAAAAACAAAATTAATGTTCAGTGTTGATCACCATCATAAAGCATTACACGTAGAATTTAGAAAGTAGAACATTATAAAAAAAAGGTAAAATCTCAGGTATCATCACTTCTTGCATTGCTATCGGAACATATGATGGACTTCAATCTTCAGATGAGTGTTTTGTAATCTTTTATTATCGGTCGATAGACAACCCTCGTAGCAGCTGGACAGGCCAGGTTGCATAAGCACACAGGCGTAGATAGATACACACACCGATCTGAATGAAACTTTGCACACTTGTAGAACACCAAAAAATAATCGAACATATATATATATATATATATATATATATATATATATATATATATATATATATATATATATATATATATATATATATATTGTTTCGACAATGATGAAGATTTAAGGATAGAAACTACCCTGTGAACGTTAGGGGTGGTCTCCAAGCATAGGCAGAAAACAAACATTTAATATAGAAGAAAACATACTGCCAGAGTGGTTTTAGGACAGCTGATTCAGATTCTGACGTCAAAACTACAAAATTCAAAATGGCGGATCCAATATATTGATTACGATTACAAAATATCCTCTGGTTTGAAATCCTCTGCAGTTAACCAAGAACAATTATAGTTGGCAGGGATTACTACGAGGAGGTTGCAGACCGATTTGAAACCCCTAACGTTTTATTTTAATGGAATGCTTTATTAAGGTGAGTCTTTGCACCTCTCCCTATTCGGGGTGCTTATGTATAATGAGTCCCCTAGCCTCTCACTATGTCTGAACTTCACATATTTTCAATTGTTTGAATTATTTGAATTTTGTAATTATGACGTCAGATTCTGAATAAGCTGTCCTAAATATCCAACCTGGTAGTATGTTTTCTTTTATACGTATTAAATGTTTATTTTCTGCCTATGCTTGGAGACCACTCCTAATATTCAAAGGGTGGTTCCCACTCTTATGTCTGCACAATTGCTAAAACAAAAAAATACGTGTCGATTATTTTTCGATGTTCTACAAGTGTGCAAAGTTTCATTCAAATCAGCGAGTGACACTTCCGTAAGTCTCCTTCTGAGATCTTCAGTAGAAATCAATAGTCATCTTAACGTGGAGAAGCATCCATGTGCATATAGGATAGGCAACCCTCACACGTGCGTGCATTGCGGGTTATCCGTATTTTAAGGGGAAAATGCAGCGAACTCCGCCTTCAGGAATAAAAGAAAACACACAGGAACAGAGACTATCGAGGGAACAATATCAAATTGTAAATATTAATCAGACAAAAATGGATAAAGATGAAAATAGGAAGAGAACCCGAGAAGAGGGATACCCTTAGCAACAAATTCCGAAAAGATACATGGAGAAAACCTTAGGATTTGACACTACGGACCAATATGAACAGAAATTGACATACATAGAGGGACTATTAGATTGGAAAAAGGTAGGTCGTGCCCATTTAGAAAAGCTGAAAAAACGTATGGCTGTATG